>NC_136247.1:29482500-29552500 GCF_053564925.1 Oryzias latipes | reverse complement strand
CGTCTGGATTTACTGAACAATCTGAGCACAAATACCTGTGAATACAAGTTAGGAGCTGGATTATGGAAACAAACGAAAGTGAAGACAAACACAATGGAGGCGGGGTCACGGAGAGCCGCTCCACTTCCTGTCAACCAAGCAATCAAACCAACTGACAGCTAGTCAGGAACCGGCTGTTCGAGTCCCAAATCAACCCTAGTGCATCATCTGCATGTGGAAGACCTCTGGTTTATTCTCTGCATGGTGGGGCAGTGGGCAGCACCCTTGGTCTTGGTTCAAATCCCAGCTGGGTCCTCAGTGTGCACGTTGTCTTTGTGCACGTGCGGGTTTTCTCCCAGCACGCCGACTTCCTTCCTGTCCAAAAACAGTTTTTGTGATGTTTATCTTTTAATGCACAGCGCTTTCTTCAGGTCAGAATTGTGCTGAAGCGCTTTATAAATGAAGATGGGGATTGACTCTAAAGTGGGCGTGGCCTGCGGCTGACTGGCGAGCTGTACCCACCGTCGCCCAGCAGCAGCAGGGACGGGCTCCAGCAACCCCCTGAGCCCACGGGTCTTTGTGCTTTGGAGCGCTGGGCTCAGGATGTTCAGCTCAGGTTTGGAGGGAATCTGAAACCTTTGTCCTCGTTTGTTCCCAACATGTCGGGACATCATGTCCAACATCAACATGTCATAAACGTAACATGAGGACAGAACAACGGAGAACTGGGAAGCTGACTGAAGTAGTGAAAGAAGCGGTCCTTCTCCATGCTGACCTGCAGGAGAACAAAACATTTATGCTGTTACCACGGTGACCAGTCGGTTGCAGGTTCTGACTCGTGGTTCTGCTGGGTTTTTGGAGCCGGTTCCTCTCATTGTCTCCTGACTGTCTGCTGCTCCACCATGAGTCAGTCAGGAGACAATGAGAAACAGGAAGGGTCACGGAGAGTCACATACGATCTTCAGGGTCAGGATCCCAAACTCATGATGATGAGGATAAAGTTCAACGTGGATGTCCAGCTGGAAGAAAAACTGTTTGTTTTTAGCGCATTTGTGGAGAAAATGATCCGATTCTTCAGAGTAAAAGATCATTTAAGGTCAAATCTGACTCTGTCGCCCTCTGCTGGTTGTCTCTGTTATTACATTCTCCTGGTCTTTTTGCTGATCCTTTTTCTCTTTTTTGTTTAATTCTTTTGTGTTTATGTCAAGACTGAATATATGGTTATTATGTAAAAATGTATGTATAACATACAGTAAGATCTGTGGTGAGAAATAATACGATTTTTCTTCTTCTTTGACTTGAATTTAAAATCTAAAAAATGTGAACAAAAGTTTTTGGCGTCATGTTTGTTATTTATTTCAATCTCCCATCCTTTTAGGTAATCCAAACGGATCCAGCTGGATCATCTCTGGGATTACAGCTGCTTTAATCTGACCTGTGGGTGGGGGGGGGGGGCGGGGGCTCTGCTGTAGCAGCAGCTGATCAAATATTGCTGAGTTGTTGCTCAATATTTGACGTTCCCGACTCGGCAGCTGCTGATCAAACATCTTTGCTCCAGTTTTAAGAAACATTTGGTATTTTTACCTCAGGAGTCTGTGGCCTTTCTGGGAAAAATGCTGCCTAAATGGAAACATCAATGTTTGTGAACAAACTGAATTATTTTTCGTTGTTCTGCGTTTTCATTTGCTGCATTAAATGGTGAAAATGCTTTTTTATTTAGTGGATTCCTTTATTTTCAGAATATTCAGAAAAATCAGGCAGGTTACACAAATGCACTATTATTAAACAGAACATGAATTTAGCTAAACTGTCCTTTATGACGGTGACCTTTGAACTCTGACTGCATTTCAGGGCAGATTTGTCAGGAAGTTGTGGTTCACTCCAAAACCTGTTGTGTTTCTCTGACAGCTGAAGTTCATCATCACTACACGACACTTTGCTGGGGTCTCATCATGGCAGGGGGAGATACCTGCCCACCCCACGCCCCTCTCCTGCCCCATCAGCTGTTCTGCTGGGGCCTCTTCTCACAGTTTTATCTGAACCTAGCCGTCGTTTTCCTCCATTCCTCTGTGCCCGTCCCGTTTGGCGTTCCCCTGGCCGAGGAGCTGCAGGCGC
Source organism: Oryzias latipes (assembly GCF_053564925.1). Classification (NCBI taxonomy): domain Eukaryota; kingdom Metazoa; phylum Chordata; class Actinopteri; order Beloniformes; family Adrianichthyidae; genus Oryzias; species Oryzias latipes. Next base: position 29,550,406 of record NC_136247.1, on the reverse strand, counting down.
TGCGTTCAGGTACGGCCCGGACGTCTGACACAGCAGAGCTGCACGGCCTCTTTCACTTTGGGGATTAGGAGGGTTTAAACCCCCATTGAGTCCGCTCGGGGCCGAGCCGGTGCTCAGAATCCGCCTCACATGCTTTCATGGAAGCAAACAGCCGCTTTAGATGGTTTCAGTGGTTCTGACATCATCACTGCTAAACATGGAGTCACAGGTCCTCCTGCTCCTGCTGCAGCTCTTTTCTCCATGTGGAATCCATGCCTGTTTCTAACATCTTCACTCTCCGTCTGTAAATCCAACAGCTGAAGACAGAAAAGCAGAGAAATGCTCAGACGGTTGGGAGACCTTCTGCTCCTGCTGGGGTGAGTCCGCTTCCTCTGGAAATGTTCTGCTTTGAGCTTTGAAAACCATGTTTGGTTTGATGTCCTGACAGGACAAAAAGCTCCTTTGGTTTGGAGAATGTGATGCATGTCAAAAAAGACATAAATACAAAAAATGTATTTTAATATCTGGAAATCACAATCCTGCACTGCCAAGCCAGAAAGACGTCCAAACTTATTTTAGAATTCTTAAAAACCCAAACAATTCAGTAAGAAAATAGTTTCATCGAGAATTACTATCTTAACAAAATGATTGTAGTCACTAAAAACTAAGAAACACTTCAAATAAGACTTTGTTTTTTAAAACAAATGTATTTTTAGTGTGAAAAGCAGAAATATAAAATCTGTCAAATCTTGGACACGTTATAAAGTTAAGTTAAAGTTATTATCTGTAGATATTCTACTCTAGATTAGGATTGAATCTCCCAGAATTCCCTTTGATCTGATGGTAAAACTGCGTCCTCCTCTGAGGAAGACCTGCTGCAGATCTACAGAACAATTGTTTCAAGGTCCGACGTTTCATTTTGAATGGCTGTGGTGCAGCGGCAGATGCTTCGTTTCCATGGAAACCTGCCGGATTTTCTCTCAATCTGCGTCTTTTTTAGAGTCATTGGTTTGAGTTTTGCTGCAACTCAAACTCCTAGCTACGATGACACCCCCAACCCGGAGTTTCTGAACCCGTCCTGGATGGCCGGCATCCCCGACGCCCAGCCGCTCTCCGGGGTCACCATGCCGGGGACCCACAACACCATGGCGTTGTACGGCGGCGTGTACGCCGAGTGTCAGTCCTGGAGCCTGGAGTCCCAGCTCCACGCCGGCGTCCGCTTCCTAGACATCCGAGTTCGTCACATCAACGGGAATCTCACCATCCACCACGGAGTGTCCTACCAGAGAGCCCACTTTGGCCACGTTCTGGAGGGCGTGGCCGACTTCCTGCTCAAGTATCCGAGCGAGACGGTGCTGATGCGCCTGAAGGAGGAGTTCAGTGAAACCAACAACATCTACGGCACGGTGGTGGACTTCATCCACCGCCACGCCCACTGGGACCTGCTGTGGCACAGCCGCACGGTGCCGACCATGGGGGAGGCGCGGGGGAAACTCATCATCCTGCAGGACTTCTCCGGGCCCGACCTGGGGATGCGCTACGGCTCCCTGGACATCGCTGACGACTGGAAGGTAGCGAGTCTTTGACTCGTCTGCGTCTCGGTTCGTGGTCATGAGTCGTGGTTTTCTTTGGGGAGAAACCAAAACAAAAGAGGAGATATTTTTGTGTCTGTTGGCTGACTGTAATCATAATCGTCTGCGGTCTGTCTGCTCTGCTCTCTCCTGAAGGTTCCCTCCCTCCTGGACCTGAAGAACAAATGGAGGAGCGTCTCTGAGCATCTGGAAGCTGCTCCTGCAGGAAACCCGGAGCAGATGTTTCTCACCTTCAGCAGCGGCGCCGGCGTGTTTGCAAACCCCAGAGCGGTGGCCCACTACATGAACCCCCAGCTGCACCACTACCTTCAGGCCCAGACGGATTCAAACCGCCGCTTTGGGATCATCTGCATGGACTTCCCTGCTGCCCCGATGATTCGGAGGATCATCGACTTCCAGCTGACGGAAGTCCGGAAGGATGAGAGACGTTTCCTCAGCAAAGCTGGTGGGAAACGTGGAACCTCCTCACTGCAGAGGATCCTGAAGGACCGAACCAAGAGGACCTGAGACCTGAAGGGTCCAGCAACTAAAGTTTAGAGCAACTTTAGATCCAAGAGGATTAGTATTGATTCCACAATTTGATCCAGAGGCGCCAAACTTCCTGAAGGTCTAACCAAAAAAGGTCCACTTTCTGTAAAATAATAAAAGCATCGTCCAAAACCTTCTGCTCTGAATTTCTTTAATGGTTTTTGTCTGTAGATCCAGATTCTCTCCCAAACAGACTGTTGTTCATCCTGGATCACACAGACAGACGGCGTCTCTGTCTGTTCTGGTCTGAGGCTCATTCTCTGAACCAGCAGGGTCCAAATCCAGGCTTGGAGGTCCGGCCTCACGCTGGTTCTCCAGAATCTCTGCCTTACCTGCTGCTGATTACCTGGACCACGTGTGTTCAGCCAATAAGGAGCTTTGACAGCAGGCTGGTTGGAAGACATGTTGGACAGCGTCCCTCCAGGCCTGGATTCTGACCCCCCTGATCCAAACCGTCCAAACATCAACAGCTGGATAGCAGCTCCAAGTCCTTCTGCGTTCAGGCTTTGCTCTTCTTGATTCCTATTTTAAAACACTGAGGAGGAGAACAGCGTCTGAATTCAAGCAGACCAGTGCCACAAAAAGAGATGAGAGAACAGAAGCAGAGCAATGACCAAAACAGAATCTCAAAACGTCTCCATCAGTTGTTACATGAATTCCTGAATAACGCATTCATAGTAACCAACGGCGACACTTTGACCCCATCCCAGACCAAGAAGGGTTTCCCAGCACGAGCAAAAACAGGAAGACTGAGAATCTGTTTGTCTTACTGGAAAGAAAGTTCAACTGAGATGAACCTTAGCGTGTTCTCACCGCGCACGAGTGGGTTTTCTCTGTGTGTGTGAACATGTGTGTGTGTGTGAACATGTGTGGGTGTGTGTGTGTGTGTGTGTGAACATGTGTGTGAGTTTCCAACGATGTGCTCATGGCGGCAGATTCTGGTCAAACACTGTTCTCGTTCTTTTAGACCTGAAATCTGCATTTGATACTGTAAACCATGAAATCACGATCGAACGTCTGCATAACAACTGCGGTTTATCTGGTTCTGTCCTAAACTGGTTTGCCTCCTCTTTCAGTGGTTGATCCTATAAGGTCTGTGTTGACTCTCTATCTTCATCCTGTCTAGTGGCGTTCCCCAAGTTTCTGTATTGGGACCCATTCTATTCACTCTCTACATGATTCCCCTTGGGAGACTCATCAGCAAATTTTAGAATATTTCTTATCATCTTTACGCTGATGACATTCAACTTTATTGCTCCTTTGGACAAAATAATTACATAAATCTATCACATCTACTACACTGCTTGGCCAGCATCAGAGTTTGGTTAAATGACAATCATTTACTCCTGAACCCTAACAAGACAGAGACGATCATCTTTGGTCCTGATGACAAAATTCCCTCCATCACAGACAGCTTGGTTCACTGAGCTCTTCTGTCCAGCCCAGTCTCAGGAATCTTGGTGTCTGGTTGGACAAAGCTGCGTCTCTAGACTCTCACTCATAGCTCTTGGTCAAAAACTGTTTTTAGATCTAACCTTGAGCTGATCATCCAGGCTCTTATCTCCTCTCGTTTAGATTATTGTAATTCTCTTTTTACTTGTTTGAACCAAAAGTCTCTTAAACGTCTCCAACTGGTCCAGAACTCTGCTGCAAGGCTTTTAACTGGAACCAATAAGCGCACTCATGTCCCCCCCCCTCCCCCCCTCTGCTTTTATCTCTAGATTGGCTTCCTGTTAAATTTAGAATAGATTTTGATTTTAGTTTTTAGAGCCTTGCATGGACAAACCCCCCTCTATATTTCTGACCTTTGAACTCCCTACACTCCCTCACGTTCCTCGAGGTCCACTGATGAAAATCTTTTATTTTCCAAAAAGTCGTTTTAAAACTAGGGGAGACGTCGCCTTTCAGGCAGTCGCTCCCCGACTTTGGAAAGACCCCCCCCTTGTCTTGTGAAGCACTTTGTGAGTCTCTCTCTGAGAAAAGTGCTATATAAATAAAGATTTCCTTCCTTCCTTCCTTACTCAGAAGTGCATTTGGAGCTCAGTTTTCTTGACAGATGTCCTCCATCAAAACGCCACAAGCTGACGTTAAAACCGGCAGAAACCGGGTTTGCATTGCAGTCTTTTAACTGCAGTTTGTGGTCTTCAGACTGTCTGCATCAGATAACTGAGTGTGATGTTTGTCATTATTTCCTGAGACTGTTGTGAAATGAGTTTTGAAACACACTAAACACATCCTGTCAACGCGGCAGTGACGGGGACGTTCGCTCGTCCTTTCACGTCAAACTCTCCTGTAGCTGAACGGATCACATCTGTTTTCTTCAGAGATGGACTCCAGGACAAAACATCCAGTGCTGACTGCATCCTTCGGTCTGTCACGGTTTTCAGTTTCGTCTGCATTGATGTTGAAAACTGTCCTTTGATGCATTTTCTTCTCATGTTTGCAGTGGTGCTAAACATGATTTGGTGGATGGTGATGGCAGCAGCCGTGGGAGTGGGTGTGTACACTTTAAACATGTTCTGACGTATTTCACAGCATGTCTGAACCTTCATCTTTGGTTGCATGCTTCTGTCCCAGGTGCCATGCATCTGCAGCTTTGTCCGGTGGAGCCCAAAATCCCCGTTTACCTGACAGTGATGGGGGCCTCCAGCATCTGCTCTCTGCTGGCCTCTTATCTCAGTGTCGGCCTGAAGAACAGTCCAGTCTACAGACTGAGCGCCGCCGTCACGGTTCTCCTGAAGATGTTCAGTTTGGCGTGGCTGATCGCAGGTGTGAAGCTGAAGCCCTCCTCCTCCTCCTCCAACATCACAATCAGCATCCTCCCTGTCTTTTTGTCTCGTTAGGTTTTTTACTACTCATTGGTTCAAAGATCTGACTCCCAGAGTTGTTCAAATGTTCTGTTCCTGTCCCAAGTCCAGCTAAATGCAGAAGGTTGTCCTGCTTTCACGCTGGATCAGTCGCAGCCCGGGTCGACACCGACCGACACTGGTGCTGATTCTCTAGAACAGGGAGGGGCAAAGGGAAGACATCAAACAGCAGAGGGAGGGGCATAGGAAGACATCAAACAGCAGAGGGAGGGGCATAGGAAGACATCAAACAGCAGAGGGAGGGGCATAGGAAGACATCAAACAGCAGAGGGAGGGGCATAGGAAGACAACAAAAAGGCAGAGGGAGGGGCATAGGAAGACATCAAACAGCAGAGGGAGGGGCATAGGAAGACATCAAACAGCAGAGGGAGGGGCATAGGAAGACAACAAAAAGGCAGAGGGAGGGGCATAGGGAGACATCAAACAGCAGAGGGAGGGGCATAGGGAGACTTCAAACAGCAGAGGGAGGGGCATAGGGAGACATCAAACAGCAGAGGGAGGGGCATAGCGAGACTTCAAACAGCAGAGGGAGGGGCATAGGGAGACATCAAACAGCAGAGGGAGGGGCATAGGGAGACAAAAAGAGGTGATTACATCTCATGCAGGTGTTAAAATCTGAACGAGATCTCTCTCTCCACCCAAGACTTTGGGTGGAGAGAGAGAAGCCAGACATCAAAGACTGGTGGTGTGAGGAAGACTCTGGTGGTGAGGAAGATGACAAAGGAGGAGATGAAACAGTCTTAGGGAGATGAGGAGATTCTCCTGGAGGACTGGACAGTTTTGGGAGGAGGAACAGTAGATGTTCTAGAGATCACAGCAGAGAATCAGATGGTGATGATGATGATGATGATGATGATGATGATGATGATGATGATGATGATGATGATGATGATGATGATGATGGTGATGGTGATGGGAAAAGGTTGCTGAGGTTGGAAATATCAGGAAAGAGGTGTAGAGGAAGACCAAAGAGGAGGTTGGTGGATGTAGGGAAGGAGAGCAGGAGGGTGGATGGAGGGTTAGATGGAGGAGGGCGGTGCTCTGTGGCGCCCTCTAAAGGAAGCATCTGAAAGATGAAGCAGGGAATGTTTTCTTCTGAGCAGAGCTCAGAACAGTCCTGCAGACAGTCTGGTGTTTGCCCACCAACTCTTCATCATGTGAACTGGAGGTTGTAATGTTTCAGCCAGAAATATTTTGCTTTTAAAGTCAGTTTTGTTCTAGCAGAATAAATATAACTTCTTAACACTGTCCCTCTTCTTTTGTCTGTCTTGCAGGAAGTTACTGGGTGTATTCAGTCTATCCTCCGAGTTACTCTGGATCAGACCGTTACTGTCACAGGATAACCTACACGCTGGCCTTTGCTGTCACCACCCTGCTGTGGGTGGCTGTGGGCCTCTGCCTCACCGTTTGCTGCTGTGGATCACTGTTCCTCGGTCAAGATGTATTTTCTAGAGTATATGAGCGCTTCACCTACAACACTTTAAATGGTTCTAATGAACCAGGTCATGTGAGGACGTGAGAACCTAAAAATAAATCCTGCAAATCTCCAATTTTCTTCCCTAAGTGGCCTAAGATGAGATCCGTTTATTTCCTTACTGAATAATTAGCTTCAAACACTGCAGTTCCTCTTTATTCAGGAGCATAACGTGTGAGGAGCAGGAGGAGCATTTATATAAAGAAACAATAACTGGAAAAAATGTAATGCAGCTTTCTTATGCTTTTAAATATGTCTATGGTTGTTTTTAGGCATTTAGATTAAATGATTTGCTTAAAAGAACATGATTAATGACTATGTGTTTTATTTCATCACAATTATTTTTTGCAATATTTGCAAAATAAAAAATACATATAAAAAATAATAAAGAGTAAAGTAAAAATCATATTTTGTATTTATTAAAAAAATGTGTTTTTTAAATATGAATTTATTTACGACGGAGTTTTAGGGCCACCAAAAAAAGCCACCAAGTGAAATTACGAGTTTTTATCTCCTAAATTTAGGAGATAAAAACTGGTAAATTTATGAGAAAAAACTCGTAAATTTCCGATATTAAGTGGAAGTGAGCACGCAGAGCAGCAGGTGAACGCCGCGCAGCAGCAGAGCAGACCGACTAAACTCAGTTGAACAGGTGATCTGAATGAGCTTGAACGTTCCAAATATCTGGAAGCTTATTTGTTTGATTTACAATTTATTAATGTTTCATTTATTGATGGTTGGTTTGCAGGATCCCTGCAGCCCGATGAAGCCATCCGTGTCCCTGCAGCTTTCCACTTCAATCCTTTCTTCCTCCACCAAAAACAAGATCTCTACGTTTGTGTGACGCTTCCGTCTGAGGATCACTTTTTGTGGCATTTGCAACGTTGTAATGCTAATATAATAGACTATTTTCATTCATCTTTGTTGTTTGATGATATAACGGGACGTTTACTTCCGCATTGGTGTTCGGATCTGATGACAGGTTGATGACGTAAGGTGACAGATGAACTTCAGGGTTTGTGAATGAAAAGGAGAATAGACCTTTTTCGCAAAAACCGGAAGTACGTCATCAACGTGTAAACCTAGTTCCGGTTTGTGCTTCGCTGGCGGAGGAATGGCAGAGCCTAGAGTGTTTTCGAAGAGCCTGAGTTGTGTTCCGAAGTTCACCAGCACCGATGTGATGAAGAGTGTGAAGATGCAATCGTCCACTAAAGGAAACAAATTGGACAAGGGATATAAATTCGTCCACGAAGAGTTTATCCACCATTACCAAGGTAAGCTTCAGCTAGCTTTAGCCATAGCCGCATCACCGCTAACTCTGTGTGTTTACGTCAACTGTAAATCCTGGTGTTATTAATTTGTAATATAAGGCATCGCAGTGAATATGTTGTGTGTATGTTTAAGTGAAAAGGCATGAGATTAACATAACACCCAAAAATTTGGTGAAGCTGTAAATAAGAAATGTTAAGTTGCCCGTATGCGTGTTCATTTTGCTGCGGTTGCGGCACTTTCTTCACTTACTAGTATTATTTTTCTGAAAGTATGGTGAGCAGAAGTCCTCTTTTCCTGGACATGTCCTCTCTTTTGATACTTATATAATAAAATAACATTGAACATAGATGAAATGTAATTATATTTGCTTCATGTATGCAGCTCTGAACACCAATTACTCTCGATGAAATATCTCACAAACTCACTTCACTCCTCTTTTTTACAAACTCAAATCTGGTCACCCTATTGACAGTTATAGTTTCATGTCATTCTGAACATTGATGTAGCAACATAAGTATGTCCTAATTTTAACCTATATAATTTATTGTGTCTAGATATCACTGGATGCAGAAAGTGCCAACCTGAAAGCTTTCTTCTGCAGTTGTGTGGCTGCTAAAGGATTTTGCAATCACATAGTTGCCATCCTGTTCCAGACCGCACATTATTCACAGCTGGGTCTGCAGGCTGCTCCACCCCCCTGGCCTGCACGAGTGGCTTGCAAAGATGGCACAGGTGGGTTTGTGATCATATTGTCATTATTTTTTAAGAACGTATGTGTATCCATAACAACTCTAAATTATTATAAAAACACCCCCAGTAGTGACTACAGACTGTAATTGCTTTCTGCCTTTTACTTATAAGGGAATCCATCCTGAACCGGTTAGTGAGCTGGTGGTGCAAAAACCCAAAACAGTTGGCAGGGACGGTCAGAGGTCCACACTGTACAAGGCATACAGGTGATTAACTTTTTGTTGCTTTGTGAGCAAGTTAAGTTTTTTTTTTTTTAATCTTATGACTAACCAAATTATGGTTACAGCAGATATAATGAATTAAATTGAAATGTAGTTATGCACTTATGTCTAACTTTTGTGTGTTGTGTTTCTCTTGTGTAGGACCACAGCCAGATCCATATATGATGGCATCTGGAAGCAGATTATGCCAGGTGCAGCCCCAACCTCTCATGGTTGTGTTGGATGGGTTTCTGAGATGGAATGAAAGAGAACTTGGATATATATTGTGGCAAATGCATGAATGCATACCTTAAATTACACTTATCTTGTCTTTAACAATCAGTTCAGCCTTCTGTCTTACTGTTGATCTGTAATGTTATTTTTTATTGTAAATGTTTGATGTTATTTGCATACCAAAAAATTAAACGAGGCACAATTTTGACCAAAATTGTTTTATTTGTTCATCTAATTTTTTTGTGTAGTCAGTCACATTTCAACAGAAAAATATTACGAATATAACAATTATATTTAATTAGATTTTAAGAATATGTGGAAACACTAAATTTTTCCATACTATTTGAACATTATACATTATTTACATACCAAACATTAATTCACTCTTCAAAACAAAAAAGTCCATGATAATTTGCCAAAACACGGCGGTTAAGCCAGATCTGATTCACACTGCCCATCAGTGTGAGCGGCACAGAGAGTTCCTGATGTGAAAGGACTTTATCCTACTGATCACTCTTTCCACCATAATTCTGAGGCGGGTGATGGCTGCGGTTTGTTCTGTTTCCTCCTTGCTGAATTGAGCTGAAAGCTTAAAAGGTGGAATGATGATCTTAGATCCAATGTCAGTTAGGAGGTCTTGAACGAGGAACTTTTGTCCGCCATGACATCGTCTCCTGGCTCCAGCAAAGGAACTTGGCTTCTAAGTCATGGATGTAATCCAAAGCCTCATCCAGAGCACCTGTGAAGATAAAGAAATTAAAAATCAGTCTTAATATATTAATGCTACCTTTCAACACAACACAGTAATGATGTTTTGAAAAGTATGTTAAGTATTTAATTACAAATACATTTCATTTATTTTTGTTAAGGAAATTACAAAATGACAAAATGCTCAAAAGTGATTAAATACATGTAATTAAAATAGGTGAGAGCATGAACATCTTTTATTATAAATATTAATTTGTTCAGGTAGAAATGCATGTATCCAATAACGGTACACATAGTTAACTAACGTTAACCAAACACATTATGAACAACCTTACCTGCAGGTGGGTGTGTCACGTAGTCGTGATCCATCTTTACTGTCTTAGCTTAGCCACCATGTCGCTAGTATCTTCACAGCTTAGCTGCATAGCCTGACGTTTGAGGTTCTGTCATATTCTGACTCCCTTCTCAAAGGATCAGTAAAGTTTTTCCAAGGGAAAATACTCGGGGCAACACCACTCTTCAGGCGACGAACGACGCAGCCGCACCACAATCCCGGAGCGAAGTTAGTAAGTGCCGGCAGCAGAGGGTGCTACCTGTGTTTACATTAAAACTATGCCCTTCCTCTCTTCGGATCGCCTATATCCATTTGGGTTTCAGGTTTAGATCCACAGGAAAATAATGAAATGAAAGGTAAGGCTGTTTTTGGTTGGAAGACGAACAGCCTGGAACGCAACAGAGACTGCAACTCTTCGACTCTGCCATTCTTCATATCTGCTGCTACGCTAACAGGAAGTTGTTTTACACGTCATTGACGTATTTCCGGTCGAAAAATGCGGAAGTGTGAAAAGGTATATAAGCTGCAACGATCCTCTACACCCAAACGTGTCTCTGAGCTCCTTATTTTACAGATGACACTCCGCTTTACTGACACTGAACCCCGGAAAGACGGCTCCACTGACAAAAATCTGATTTTGAGTCGCCAAAGGTTCAGAATCTCTTAGTTTTAAACCTATAATAAACCTGGAAATAAAGCTTCACACAAGGCTCCACATCTTTCATCTTCAAGCGACGCTCCGATAAACAGACAACTTCGGTGTTTTCTCCTTGTTAATCTATGACTTTTTTCTCGTAAATTTACGAGATAAAATGTCTAATTTTACTTTTTTTTGGTGGCCCTAATACTCCGTCGTAATTTCTTAAAAAGGATCAAAATCTTTTTTTTCTTCATTTTATTCAGGCTCCTTGCAGACAGCCCAGGGGTCCTTCGTGTCTGTTAGCCTAGCAGTTAGCCTAGCAGCTACACATCAACAACAGTCCGTTTGTTCGTGGCCCCTTTGCCGCCTGTGCGATAGCCCGCTAGTCTCGGGAGGTCGTGGCCCGTTTTAGACCCTCCGGTGGGGGTTCGGACCCGTGTCAGCTGTTTGCTTTGGCCCGGGTGAACATGTGGGGCAGCGGCCGCCGTGTCCTTCAGGAGCTGCTCGCACACGCGTCTGCCAGACGTTTCTCCGGGACACCTGCTCAGGTAGGGGTCCTCCATCAGATTTTTCTTCCTCTGCTGAGCGGCAAACATCTTTATTTCCAACTGATGAAGAGCTGAGAACCCCAAACATCAGCTGATGAAGAGCCGAGAACCCCAAAATCAGCTGATGAAGAGCTGAGAACCCCAAACATCAGCTGATGAAGAGCTTAGAACCCCACAAATCAGCTGATGAAGAGCTTAGAACCCCAAACGTCAGCTGATGAAGAGCTTAGAACCCCAAACGTCAGCTGATGAAGAGCTTAGAACCCCAAACATCAGCTGATGAAGAGCTTAGAACCCCAAAAATCAGCTGAAGAGCTGAGAACCCCAAAAATCAGCCGATGAAGAGCTGAGAACCCCACAAATCAGCTGATGAAGAGCTTAGAACCCCAAACGTCAGCTGATGAAGAGCTGAGAACCCCAAACATCAGCTGATGAAAATCTGAGAACCCCAAACATCCGCTGATGAAGAGTTTAGAACCCCCAAAATCAGCTGATGAAGAGCTTAGAACCCCACAAATCAGCTGATGAAGAGCTGAGAACCCCACAAATCAGCTGATGAAGAGGTCAGAACCCCAAACATCAGCTGATGAAGAGCTGAGAACCCCAAACATCAGCTGATGAAAATCTGAGAACCCCAAACATCCGCTGATGAAGAGTTTAGAACCCCCAAAATCAGCTGATGAAGAGCTTAGAACCCCACAAATCAGCTGATGAAGAGCTGAGAACCCCACAAATCAGCTGATGAAGAGCTTAGAACCCCAAACGTCAGCTGATGAAGAGCTTAGAACCCCAAACATCAGCTGATGAAGAGCTGAGAACCCCACAAATCAGCTGATGAAGAGCTGAGAACCCCACAAATCAGCTGATGAAGAGCTTAGAACCCCAAACATCAGCTGATGAAAATCTGAGAACCCCAAACATCCGCTGATGAAGAGTTTAGAACCCCCAAAATCAGCTGATGAAGAGCTTAGAACCCCACAAATCAGCTGATGAAGAGCTGAGAACCCCACAAATCAGCTGATGAAGAGGTCAGAACCCCAAACATCAGCTGATGAAGAGCTGAGAACCCCAAACATCAGCTGATGAAAATCTGAGAACCCCAAACATCCGCTGATGAAGAGTTTAGAACCCCCAAAATCAGCTGATGAAGAGCTTAGAACCCCACAAATCAGCTGATGAAGAGCTGAGAACCCCACAAATCAGCTGATGAAGAGCTTAGAACCCCAAACGTCAGCTGATGAAGAGCTTAGAACCCCAAACATCAGCTGATGAAGAGCTGAGAACCCCACAAATCAGCTGATGTAGAGCTGAGAACCCCAAACATCAGCTGATGAAGAGCTGAGAACCCCCAAAATCAGCTGATGAAGAGCTTAGAACCCCACAAATCAGCTGATGAAGAGCTGAGAACCCCACAAATCAGCTGATGTAGAGCTGAGAACCCCAAACATCAGCTGATGAAGAGCTGAGAACCCCCAAAATCAGCCGATGAAAATCTGAGAACCCCCAAAATCAGCTGATGAAGAGCTTAGAACCCCACAAATCAGCTGATGAAGAGCTGAGAACCCCACAAATCAGCTGATGTAGAGCTGAGAACCCCAAACATCAGCTGATGAAGAGCTGAGAACCCCAAACATCAGCTGATGAAAATCTGAGAACCCCAAACATCAGCTGATGAAGAGCTGAGAACCCCAAACATCAGCTGATAAAGAGCTGAGAACCCCAAACATCAGCTGATGAAGAGCTGAGAACCCCAAAAATCAGCCGATGAAAATCTGAGAACCCCAAACATCCGCTGATGAAGAGTTTAGAACCCCCAAAATCAGCTGATGAAGAGCTTAGAACCCCAAACATCAGCTGATGAAGAGCTTAGAACCCCAAACATCGGCTGATGAAGAGCTGAGAACCCCAAACATCGGCTGATGAAGAGCCGAGAACCCCAAACATCAGCTGATGAAGAGCTTAGAACCCCAAACATCAGCTGATGAAGAGCTTAGAACCCCAAACATAAGCTTGATGAAGAGCTTAGAACCCCAAACATCAGCTGATGAAGAGCTTAGAACCCCAAACATCAGCTGATGTAGAGCTTAGAACCCCAAACATCAACTGATGAACGGCTTAGAACCCCAAACATCAGCTGATGAAGAGCTTAGAACCCCAAACATCAGCTGATGAAGAGCTTAGAACCCCAAACATCAGCTGATGAAGAGCTTAGAACCCCAAACATCAACTGATGAAGAGCTTAGAACCCCAAACATCAGCTTGATGAAGAGCTTAGAACCCCAAACATCAGCTGATGAAGAGCTTAGAACCCCAAACATCAACTGATGAAGAGCTTAGAACCCCAAACATCAGCTTGATGAAGAGCTTAGAACCCCAAACATCAGCTGATGAAGAGCTTAGAACCCCAAACATCAGCTGATGAAGAGCTTAGAACCCCAAACATCGGCTGATGAAGAGCTGAGAACCCCAAACATCGGCTGATGAAGAGCTGAGAACCCCAAACATCGGCTGATGAAAATCTGAGAACCCCAAACATCAGCTGATGAAGAGCTGAGAACCCCAAACATCAGCTGATAAAGAGCTGAGAACCCCAAACATCAGCTGATGAAGAGCTGAGAACCCCAAAAATCAGCCGATGAAAATCTGAGAACCCCAAACATCCGCTGATGAAGAGTTTAGAACCCCCAAAATCAGCTGATGAAGAGCTTAGAACCCCAAACATCAGCTGATGAAGAGCTTAGAACCCCAAACATCGGCTGATGAAGAGCTGAGAACCCCAAACATCGGCTGATGAAGAGCCGAGAACCCCAAACATCAGCTGATGAAGAGCTTAGAACCCCAAACATCAGCTGATGAAGAGCTTAGAACCCCAAACATAAGCTTGATGAAGAGCTTAGAACCCCAAACATAAGCTTGATGAAGAGTTTAGAACCCCCAAAATCAGCTGATGAAGAGCTTAGAACCCCAAACATCAGCTGATGAAGAGCTTAGAACCCCAAACATCGGCTGATGAAGAGCTGAGAACCCCAAACATCGGCTGATGAAGAGCAGAGAACCCCAAACATCAGCTGATGAAGAGCTTAGAACCCCAAACATCAGCTGATGAAGAGCTTAGAACCCCAAACATCAACTGATGAAGAGCTTAGAACCCCAAACATCAGCTTGATGAAGAGCTTAGAACCCCAAACATCAGCTGATGAAGAGCCGAGAACCCCAAACATCAGCTGATGAAGAGCTTAGAACCCCAAACATCAGCTGATGAAGAGCTTAGAACCCCAAACATCAGCTGATGAAGAGCTTAGAACCCCAAACATCCGCTGATCTTCTGCTGTTCTTGTGGTTCTCCTCTCAGCGCACCGTGGTGGTGGAGCGATGGTGGCAGGTTCCTTTGTCCAAAGTCGGCAGTCCGCCCAGACTTTACCCTCGAAGACACCGAGTCTACAGGCTGGTGGAAGACACCAAACACGCTCCTAAGGAGAAGATGGAGCTCATCCTGACCCAGACCGTACCAAGTCAGTGTCTGCCGTCTGCTGTGGTTCTAAAGGTTCTCCGTGTTCCTCCAAATGTGACTCTGTTGATTTCCAGAACTGGGCGGACGTGGAGACACGGTGTTTGTGAGGAAGTCTGTTGGCCGGAACAAGCTGCTGGCAGAAGGTCTGGCGGTGTATCCGTCTCCGGAAAACAAGAAGCTGTTCGCCGAGGAGCTGCGGGTTGGTCTTTGATCTAGAGCTCCACGTCGGAGAACGTTCTGTCGTCTCTGAATGACCTTTGTGTTTCTGATGCCCAGCTTCTGTACGAGGGGAGACCAGAGGACAGAACCCAGACCCGCACGGGACAAATGGTGACGTTCCGCTCCCGCGGGTTCCGGCTGGCCGGGATCTTTCCTGTTCCTGATGTTCTGCTGTTCTCCACAGACGGTGGAGTTTCTGAAACGCTGCAAACTGAACATACGGCAGATGCCGTCGGAGGACTTCCAGCTCACCAAAGAGGTGGTGTGCAGACAGTTTCTGAAGCAGGTGCGTGGAGACGATGGCGTCTTTTCTCGTCTGTAAATGTTTTAAATCCGTCTCCTGGACTGTGCCGCGCAGCTGGGAGTGGTCGTGCCGCCTGGAGCGCTCACTCTGCCGTTGGAGCCCATTAAGGAGCTGGGGGACTACTGGTGTGACGTCACGGTAACAGCTCAGTCTCTTCAGAGCCCGCCCCCTTCATAACGTTTATCCGTTACACGTCTTCAGTCACGGTCCCCCCCCCACAGGTCAATGGTTTGGACACGGCCCGTGTTCCCATGGCGCTGCTGCCCTACGAGGACCCGTCTGCGGCCTCCCAGCGGGAGCTGAAGGCCAGGAGGGGGTCCGCTGAAGAGGAGGAGGTTCCTCCTGACTCTGAGGGTCAAACCCGGCCAGTCCAAGACGTAGCAGAACCGCTAACGGAAGGTCCGGATGAAAGGTCAAAGTAGAACGGAGCAGCCATCGGCCCAGCAGCTGGGTCCTACTTAAAGCTGATGGGCCGCAGCCGTCTGCTGGGCGGCAGCCGTCTGCTGGGCGGCAGCAGCCGTCTGCTCGGCGGCAGCGGCCGTCTGCTGGGCGGCAGCGGCCGTCTGCTGGGCGGCAGCGGCCGTCTGCTCGGTTCTACTCGCGGAGCATGAACTCTAGAATCGGTAACCTGCCGTGTTCTGTAATGTGGAATCTAAAGTAAATCTTTTCCTCCTTGGTTCAGTTTCATGGTCTGCTTTGTCGTTTTAACGTGTCAGACGTCTGCAGCGTCAATGTTTTCTGAAAAAAGCCGAACGTCCGCCCGGTCCTGAAGATGACCACAACCCAGCTGGACAACGGAAAGATGCTGCATCAGCGGATGCAAAGAGGAAACCTTCCAACGGGTTCTGCAGCTTTTCCTCCACAGCAGGCAACGTGTTGTACGGCGGACGCCGTGAGCCCCCCATCCAAGGATCAACCCTGCTGAGCTCCCAAGGTTAGAGATGGGGGCGTGTCCCGGGTAAAGGGGCGTGTCCAAGGTGAAACAGCATTCAGGTTCAATGTTGCATCATATCAGGTCAGAATTCGTTCATCTTCCAACACTTACATCTGGTTTGATCCCCCAAAAAATCTGGAGAACTTGGAAATCTTTCAGTTAAACCCAAAGCTGACGGTCGGCGCTGAACTTAAAGCAAAGTCTTTCTATGATTGTGCAGCATCTTGAACAACGTCACTAATGAAAAGCATCACAGGAAGCAGTTGGAACCCCAGCAGAAGAGCAGGTGATGGAACAAGTAATCACATCACAATATTCAAGTCCTTGGAAAACAAATCCAGCTTTCTCTTTATTATTATGGGATGTTTGTCAGTCACAGAACTTCAATGAGAGCGAGAACGCCGCTCGTCTTTATTGATCGATCAGTTGAGTCGTTAAAAAGCTGTTTGGGTGAAAACAGGAGGCAAAAGCAAAGACTACAGCACCAACGGGAAATATTCACAGATGGAAAAACATGATCCCATCCAGGTCCCTCTACCGGCCCATGGAGCGTTCTTTCCATACGTTTACTGTACATTTCTGTGCCAGTAGATAAATATAAGACCACTACTTTCATACATTTAACAAAAGACTAGTGAATAGTAAAGGTTCAGTACAACGTGGGATGAAGAACAGGAAAAAGGAACCGTTGACTCTTAATTTGGAAACATTTGGTTTCCCTCCAGGAGGGGGAATCAGGAAAACGTGTCCATCCCTCCAGATTCCAGTGTGGTCGTTCAGAAGCCGTATTTGGCCTGCGTCTGCCGGCGCGTCAGCCGGTTCTCCGCCCAGTTGTTCTTCAGCTCCAGTTCTCGTTCTTTAGCCTGAAAGACAAACCCAGAGTCTGATCCGACTGCATAACCGGACCGTCTCTGCTCGCCACAAACAGCTGAGAAATGAAAACTAAACGCCACGCTCCACGGCTGGAAAAGGAGGAAATAAAAGCCTTCAAATCCCTGTAGCCCTTAAAATACAAAACTTCCTCCGAGTTGCTGAACTTTTGTTCGGACCTTCCTGTCTTTTCTGGAACGGGTCCATCCGTTCCAGCAGTTTGGGTTCTTGTCTAGAAGCAGAACATTTGAAGCAGTTTCTGAATGAGCCTTTCAGGCCGTCAGCAGGAGGTCTGGTTGAGTTTTTAATGATGAAAAGCTCAAAGATGCGGATGTAGAACCACAAACGACGCCGTGAGACGGCTGTGTTTCTGTGATCTCACCTGGTGAATGAGATAGGTGATCTGGTGCTTCCGCCTCTGCTGTCCCGTTGGCTGCCCTCCTCTCTTCTGCAGGACAATCAAGTGATCACATATTTAACCTGCTGGTGTGTGACATTTACTGTTCTATGTTTACCATCAAATAACTGCTTTATTTACGTCAAAAGATTAGTGATTGAGCTAAAATCAATGTTCCTGAAGATATGAAGCCTCCAGATGTTTGACATGCGGGAGGCTGTCAGGGTTACACTCTGTAAATCAGCTGTACGCTCTAATCTATAGATTCATCTATGGATTACGCTGTGTCCACTTTGAGCGCCTTTCACTAACGGAACCATCAGGCGGCCGTGAAACCAGCAGCAGGAACCAGCGCCATCACCTTGCTGAAGGACTGGCGGGTCTGCTTCTCCTCCGACACGCCTTTGGTCATCCACTGCTTATTGCCGCTCAGCTGATCGTCTCCTTTGATCTCCAGAAACTTGATCTCCTCTTTGCCCCGGTTTCTCTTCCCCTGCAACCGCATGAACTACAGAACAGATAAACATGAATGACGGGCCATACAGGGAGGAAACCAGACATGGGGGCGGGGCGGTCCTTACCCCTTCATCATCAAACATGTCCGACTGTTCCGGCTCCTCTGCCTGTCCCGGGTTGGGCTCTTGATAATACGGATCATTGTAGTATCCCTGTTCAGAGGAGGAGAGCCCTTTAAAACCACTCAAGCTAACATGGATGCTAACGCTAGTGGAGACAGACGGAGGTCACCATACCTGAGGGAAATCCTCTGGACATGGCATGGGTTGATACTGACCCCCCCATGCACCCGCTGCTTCCTGGTTGCCTCCAAAGTCGAGAGGGGCGTCAGACTGTCCCGGCTCCTCAGCGAGTGCATACGGAAGAGCTTCAGAAGGAGGTCCCGGCTCCGGATCCACAGCCGGGACGGCAGCAGAGGGAGGCTCCGAGCTCTCCTCTAAAGAAAAGTAATTCTGGGGGGCCATGTCGTCTTCGTGATCCTGGTCGTCCGTGGCGATCTGCCGAGCCACCTGGAGAGCTGCAGACTTTGCTGCAGCCTTGATGGCAGAGGGAGACGCGCTGGAACCCAGCAGACCCTGAGCAGCAACCGCGGCTTTGGCTCCTCTGGGTTCCTGGCGTTTGGTGAGCGCGTGCGGGATCAGAGGCCTGTCGGTCTCCTTCACCGTCAGGTTCTTAGGTTGTGGGAGAATCGACGACAGACCGACACCTGAACCCTGGAGAGCAGGAGAAGGAAAGCTTCACCGTCAAACATGTGTGACAAGAGTGACAGCGTGGAACCAAAACCCCTTCAGGCAGAAAGAAGGGCACCTCTCACCTGCGTTTGCACCTTTTTTCTTGATGGTTCGTCCTCATCAGAATCAGACTGCGAGGAGAAAGGATGATTAAACAGAAACCCCGGCATAACGCTGGACTGCAGATGTGTCAGAGCTGGCCCTCACGTCATGTCTGTGGACCTGTGGCGCAGCGATCCGGACGGGCTCGGATCGTTTCCTCGGTTTGGGTAAAGTGGAGAAAATCCCTCCTGTAGACGGCGTGACGTGGAGTCCATCGCTGAACGCGCCGCCGGCCGCTGCGGGCCTGGTTCTCATCCCTCTGTCTGCTCCCTCCATCATCATCTCGGCCCGGGCCGTTTTCTGAGGAGCGGGCAGCACCGAGAACAGCCGCCCTCCTCCGCTCCGTTTGCCGTCTGCGGCGGCGGAGGTCGAGCTCTCCTCCAAGTCACTGTCATCACTGCTACCGTAAGCGACTAGAGACATGTTTGGTCCAGAAGGGCAGGAAATCCCTATGGAGCCCCGCGGACATGAAGGTCCGCTGC
Organism: Oryzias latipes; assembly: GCF_053564925.1. Lineage (NCBI taxonomy): Eukaryota > Metazoa > Chordata > Actinopteri > Beloniformes > Adrianichthyidae > Oryzias > Oryzias latipes. Next base: position 29,531,214 of record NC_136247.1, on the reverse strand, counting down.
TATCGCTGCGAAAGCGCAAGCTCGATTTAGTCTAATCCAAGATAAAATCGGTATTCGTTTACTGTGGCCTCGATAACAATAATATAATCCTCGGCGAGACTATTTCAGAGCCAACGAACAGCGCGGCGGCAACTTGGAGAACGAAAACACTGCGCTAGCTAGCTAAGCTAGGCCTCAGAGCTAGCTGCTTTTCGCTCGTTTAATATCTCGGAAAGTCAAAATTGGTCACAAAGTTTTATTGTACGTCAAACGGCATCGGCGGTTGTTTTATTTTGCATTAAAATGAAATAATCGTAAAATCGTTACGGTGGAAACCCGACATCGTTAGTCCCTGAGCTCCTTCAAAACATTCGCCATCATCTCCTAAAGACAAGGTGCTTAATGCGCATGCGCGTTCTCTTCTTCTATTATGATCAGATGGAGGTCAGTTTGTGGGTTTCGCCCCCTCTTGTGGCCAGAGGGCGGAAGGACAACAGGTCTGAGTCAGCTTTTATCAATTTAACATTCGAAACAATCACAACAATTGACAAAATACATCGAGAAATTATTAAATAATTAAGAAGTCACTGTGTATTATAAATAAATTATAGTTAACAGTTTAATCGTTTGACCCTCTGTAGACCACCTGACATCCCTTCTTAAAACATGTTATGTTAGCAAAACTGAGAAATAAAATGCAGTTTTTTTCTTAAAAACATATTAGAATTATTAGAGGATGAAAAAAATCTCACGTTCTTTGTAATATATGTAAGGTTGATTGGTTTGTGGTTTTATAAATAATTTAGGACATACCTTACTATTGGCTGCTGCTTATTTCAGCTACATTATTTTAAAAGTATCAATAAGTAAAGTTACCATAAACCAAGTGACCCACCAGCCCTACAGGGTTTCGTGTAAATATGTGTGGTGATCATAGGTCTGTTGGTTCTTTTCTTTTTAATTTGGTAAAATGAAAATTTAAACCCTTTACTGAAGCCTGAAATAGATTCTGACATCTTGTTGACAGCTGCCTAATTTGCAGTCATGGAAAGATGGAAAGCTTTTTATTTTCTTCTTAGTTCTTAGTTTAGTGTACCATCATTTTCAATCTGTATTTTCTAATTGTAAAAATAAAAATAGAAAAAAAAGTTGAATCATCATTGCTTGATTAACAGTGAGTTTTACTGTGAGTTGAATTTTTCAGTGCTTCAAGTCGTCCTAATGGTCAGTTTTTCTTTCCATATGAACTGGGGCTATCAAAGTTGTTATAGTTCTTTTTGTTGTTTACTTGTATAAAGCTATCTTTCAAAATTCTTTCATATAAAGGGACAATCCTTTGCCTGCAGGAACCCCACAATGTAAACATATTACTTTACACCGTTTTGTTAAGAGGCAAACACACCTAAACTTAAACAAAATAAATGACCCATTCTATTAAAAAATGAATAAATAAATAAATTCATATTTAAAGTGGTCATGAATAAGAAAAGCTCAAGGCTACTTTGGAAGTAGAGGTGAGTGGACAGGAATCATAAAATCTTCTGGTACTTTTTAAAACGCACATTACAATGAAAAATTGCGGTTGAACTAACGTAAATTTAAGAAAAGTTTTGCTGTAGAATCAAAATTTTGGGTTTTTTTACATGTTTACAGTCAGCCAACAGATTTCTCCTCAGTAGTGTAAAACAATTGTTATTATTGTATTATTGTCAATACTCAGTCAATAGTTCATATTCATTTAGTCAAAGATGACAAACATAATTTTCCGGACGCAGAAATAGTCCACATTAAACTAGAATGTTCGGTTCGGACCCTTTTTGTGACAGAATCTGGGTTCCTGATCGTTTACTTGTAATGGAGGTCGTCGCCGCAGGGGGCGCTCGCGTGCAGCTCCAGGTGGCGCGCGGGGGGCGCGTCTGAAGCGGGTTTCAATTTCAAACCCAAACAGTCTGAGGGACGAGCCTGTGGAGAGTGGGCGAGCCGCGAGCGCCTTTACCGAGGATTTGCCGCGCTTTGTCGTTTACGCCGCCTTTACTTCAGCAGTTTACACCGAACCGTGTCGGTCACCGCGAATTTTTGCTCCATTTTTATGATAAATCTACGTTCTGGTTCTCTGACACATACGGTGGCCGAAAAGGAGATTTGAGTCATTTATTGAATCGCTGCTGTGGTTCAATTGCTTTTGTTTTTATTTGAGATCGCGGCTGTCCTCCATTATTATCATGCCGAGGTCCAACAGGCAGAAGGAGTACAAACCCGGAGACCTGGTGTTCGCCAAGATGAAGGGGTACCCGCACTGGCCCGCCCGGGTAAGCATCCGCACCAACCCGTTCGGAGTTAGTTTGGAGCGGGTCGGAGACGTTTCCGATCCACGAGGCCTACCGCTGCTAGCTAGCATGAGTTAGCCTAGCCCCGCACAGGAAGCTAGCGGAGCATCAACGCGCAGCCCCGCAGTCACACTGGCGGGTTCGTGGTGAGCGGTTCTTGGTTCTGTTCGTGTTTGGAACCCAAACGTCCAAGTGGCGCCGGCGGCGGATGAAGCCCGGAGGCCCGCGGCACTCTGACCCAGCGCGAGCCCGTTCACGCAGGCCCGACCGGCTAACGCTCCCGAGAACCGGGAAGGCTGGCTGCAGACTAACGCAGATGTCACGCTCGTCCGTGAACGCTGCGGTGGTTCGGGGGCTGACCCGCAAACAGCGAGCTTCCCCGCAGGCAGCGTGGCCGCATTATAAGCTGCTGTGGATCAGTGGGTTGTCATGTATGTGATGCACATGTGAAGAATTGACAATAAAGTTGACTTTGACTCATTTCTCTCTGGGGGGGGGTTGCTAGCAGACGTTTTTGCTCACGCGCACTTGTTGTTGCCACAGTTTTTCTGTTGTAGCTTTAAAGTCCAAACCTGGTTCTGGTTCTGCAGTGATGGGGTGGCAGAACCCTCAGAACAGGAGCGCGCCGCGACGATCATGCGCAACTTTGAAAGAATTTACATTAATGAGCCTTTATTTTGAAATTCTGCTCAACTCGGAACTGGATTCTCTGCGTGAATAACTAAAAAAAGTGATTTAATTTACTCAGAGCTCCAGACATTTCTCTGTGGGGGTGGGCTCATGTAGTTCCTATGGTGTCCATGCATCAGAAGAGCCACACTTTCAGGCCAAATGGTGTCTGCTGGCTCTGCTGCTTCCCCCTGGTTGTCTTATCAGCCAGGCCTCAACAGCCCGGAGCCCTGCCCCCCCGGGGGTCCTATCTGGAAACGCCAAAAGGCTGCTTTGGCTGACCCCACCTGTCCTGCTCACGAGGGACGCCTCACAATGTGCCCCTAAGGGCAACAGGGTTCCCCACCCTGAGTCCACCATCAGGACTCTGCAGATGTTTGCATGAAGGACGTGACACATAACCCGTCCTGTTGTGACTGAATTTCTCATTTGTTTCGTTGACTGGAGTCTCTCCAACAGAGTTTCCATTCTAACCACCGTTTATTTGTGTCAGAAACCGTTTTTTACGTTTGAAGCATTTGGAGTTTGTTTCACTCGGACGCTGAACACGTCTCGTCCTCACAGCTGCTTCACATTCATGTCAGAATGATCTCTGGTCCGGTTCTGTGGCGGCGCACGGTTCTGTACGTGTTTTGGCTGTTCTAGACGCTGCGCTCTCCTCTCACAGATCGACGAGTTACCCGAAGGAGCCGTCAAGTCGCCCTCAAACAAATACCAGGTCTTCTTCTTCGGGACACACGAGACGTGAGTCTTCCTCCTGTTTTCACTCCTGTGATGAAGGAAATCTGTGTCTGAGATCATCTCTAGGATTTGAATATAACCTCATTTACATCGTTCTAGATAATTAACGGGGCATTTATTTATTATAGTATCGACACCAGTGTTTAAAATGTCCAACGATGGTATTTTATTTGGGGGAATTGATCGGCGTTTGATCTCCACAGCGCGTTTCTCGGAGCTAAAGATTTGTTTCCGTATGAAGAATGCAAAGAGAAGTTTGGCAAAGCGAACAAGAGGAAAGGCTTCGCTGAGGGTCTGTGGGAGATCGAGAACAACCCGTCCGTCACGCACGAGGGCTACGAGGTGAGGAGCATGATGGGATGGATGCAGGTTTGCTCAGAACGGTTCCTTCACCTTTGAAAGACTGCTAACCGCTTTGAACCCTGGAGAACTGAACAGCTCCAATTTAATCTCAAAAAGGAACAAACAGAAACCAAACGTATTGAACGTTAAATGGAAATTGTTGTCGGTTCTCTGGGGTTCAATAAAGTTTTAGTGGGAAAACACGTGACTTTCTGACCCCAGTGTTTGTTTCTGGGTAATCTGGCCGCCGATCTGAACAGTTTTGATGTTGTGCAATTGATTTATGATATGGGTGGCTGTGACCCGGAGGTAGAGCGGTCGGCCTCTGACTGGAACGTTGCCTATCCAAGTGTTCTTGAGGAAAGCTCGTTGTCCTCCGGGTCAGGGCGTGAATGTGAAGCGCTTGCATGAGGGCAGAAAGGCTTTTCATGAAAAACTTTATTTAAACCAAAATGAAATTCAAGGCAAAGCAGGAAGTAGTTTAGTAGTTGGGTTTTGTTGACGCCGTGGCGACCGTGAGATCCGCTTCACCTTCTGACCGCTTCCTCTTAGTCGTCAAAGAAGGACAACGCCCCCGAGGCGGCCAGGGAGACGGCCGGCTCGGAGAAGGCCGCCGCTGAGGGCAGCAGCGACGAGGACGAAGGAACCCTGGTCATCGACGAGAAGAACGAGAGAGCGGGAACCAAACGGAAAGCAGAATCCACAGAGGTGAGCTGCAGCGTCCCAAAGAACAAACGCCGGTGTGGCTCCTCCCTCACCGCCCACGCGTCTGTGACAGGCCTCGCCCAAGCGGCCAAAGGACGCCGAGGCAGAAGCCGACGGCAACAAGTCCAGCACGGAGGGTAAGCTGAACGACGTGGGCGGAGCCAAGGCGTCCACGCCCTCCACACAGAGCGAGTCCAAACCGGACCCCAAGGAAAGCGCCCCCGCCGGGGCTCAGCTAACGGCAGAGAAGGTGGGTGACCGCCGCTCGGCAGGCCGCCAGCGAAGCCACGCCCTCCTCTGAACACCTGTCCTTCCCTTTTCTCCGTAGGCCGCCACTGACAGCGCCTAACATCCGCTCAGATGCAACCAAGAACCTTCAGTGCTTATCTCTGGAATCCAACCGTCAACCAGTTACCTGCAAAGGCCAGATTTCAGCCGTTCCACCAGAAAATTCCAAATCAGAAAACAGAACTCGGAGATTTGAGAGACGAACCTTCATTTGGGATTTCTGGGATGTGGTTTATCCCAGAAACGTTTGCTAATTTGACTCCTAAAACAATTTAAGCGGAGCGTTTTCCCGCTCGTGTCGACAGCGTTTTGGTGTGTATATAGTTTTTATTTTAAGTGCAATTACATAATTACAAAGACTGAATGATGGGTGTGGAGCATTTCTCAGTTGGAGGGAACAACGTGAATAAACAAAGAACATTTCTGAGTGAATTGAAGACAAAATTCCAATGCTTTTGTTTTTCCAACTGAAATATTGTACAGAAAGGAACCGTTCTTCAGATCCGTGTTCATCCGTGTTCCTCGCTTCAACCTCTCTGTAATTCAGTCCTTGGATGCATGAGTTGCACTTCCTGTCTCCTCTCCTCCATTATGGTCTTGCTTATTCAGTGGCATTTTTTTTACTCTGTGTGTACGCTTCACAGCGGGCGACCCGGTTCTACCGGGCCGGTTCTGGTGTGTGAAGCTCATTCTGAAACGACCCCCTTGAGATTGAACCTGTGAGTCATCAGTGAGCATCACGCCTGTAGTTGAGATAGATTCCTGAATGTCGTCCGCTTCACTTAGAAACGTCTGCATTACAGATCAATGATCGAGTCCAGCTGTGGTGGAGTGTCTGAGCGTGGAGGCTGGGTGTATATTCATAAGCTTGGAGGTGTATCATTGAAATTGTAAACACTAAAAAATACGCCCATTTGAGTAAAGGTGTGACCCCGCCCCCGTCCATACCTGGAGCTCCGGTCCGCTCCACGACAGTGATGGTGTCGTTGTGGATGTTCAGTCTGTGCTCCGGGGTTCTGTCGTGTTCTGGGAGATGTTTGTCTGCAGTTCATGCAGAAGCTGCCCTCAGGGGGGGCAGTTCCTGCTGTTTGAATAGAGAAGCTGCCCTCAGGGGGGGCAGAACCGTCATCAGCAGACGCCTCAGAGCATCAACAGAGTTCTGGGATTTTGTGTTACTTTAGGAATCTGCCAATCATCTTCTGCTGCTTAGTTGACCATTGTGACTGCCTGTCGATTTAATAAAAATGTTGATTACAAAGAAGTGTTCTTGTTTTATTGTTTGCATGTTTTTCTGTTCCGGCTTTTTCCTATTCAGGATGGCAAAATATGGGTATTTGACATGTTTGTGTTTATTGCATTTAGTACATGTTATCGCTTTAAAGCCAATAACTTTAAAGGGCAGCAGCACCTCTGTGAATAAAGATTTTTTTTTTAAAGTTAAAATGATTTACCATTGCTTTGCACCTGAAAGTCTAAGTAAATTGGTGGTGTAGAGGTTTTTAATATGTAAATAAAGTGTGTTGTTTATTGTAACCCTCCAGCCGGTCCGCAGTAGTTCCTCCTGTCCAGTAGGTGGCGCTGCTCGCAAGCAGTAGCGTCCGCTCTTTCACCCGCGACGTGGGAGTCCAACTCGGGTAAGTTCTTCAAACGCACCGCTGACTACATTTTCTGTTAACACTTTAAACAGTGAACTATTCTCCATGTTTTCAAAAGATAAAATAATAGACTACATCGCCCTTCGCAGCAGTTAACTGCGGCGTTTTCTGGTCAGTAACCTTAGCCTAGCTTAGCTGCTGTTCTGTGGGTCTTCTTCTTCTGCAGCTTGAATGAATCCGCAACGACAGACAGCATGAGGCTGACGGCGCTCCTGTCCATGGCGGCCAAAGTGGTGGCGCCCAAAGATTACCGCTACGGCACGAACAGGCCGTGGACCGTCGCAGCCAAGAGGCTCAACCCTCCGGGGAAGCGGAGGAGGAAGGTGTTCGTGGAGCCGCTGGAGGCCGAAGACTGGAGCGTAGTCCGCGGAGACCTGGTACGGAAGCCGCGTGGCGCTTATCTGACACATTCACGTTTGAGCGGTTGGATTAAAAAACAACTCAGCATTGATTCATCAAATGTATGGATTTATTTCTCATGCATCGAGTCAGTTTAACACATAACTCCTGTCTGCTCAGATCTGCATCTCTGAAACTCCATCTTCCACAGAAACTCCTTTATTTCAACCACAGCTGTTTTATCTTACACACGCTCTTGTTTTGAAGAACCACAGCTCGCACCTGTTCAGGTGCGAATATGTCATTGTTCTGCTTTTTTTGTCTTCAGGTTGAGATTCTGGCGGGGAAGGACAAAGGGAAGCACGGGAAGGTCATCCAGGTGTTCAGACGCAGAAACTGGGTCATCCTGGAGGGACTGAACACGGTAAGATCAGCTTTTTAATCACCCCTAGATGAACAACTCAGGGCTTTGGATGAAAAAGTCAAAGGTTTTTTTCTCTCTCTCTATTTTACCTCAGTCCAAACTCAGAATTTAACAGAACCAAAGAACACAGATGCTGTCTGTACGCAGTGATCTGCATTTATTCAATGACCCTTATGGCCGTTTCTGTCACTTAAATCATTCAGAATTTAATCATTCAGTCTGAGTGACGACGTTTCATCTGTTTGCATTTGTACAGCTGCTGTAAGAAAAGTATTGGAGTCTCGTCTTCTGTAATTATTTTCTCTACAATGAAAATGCTTTTGGATATTTTCAGGTATTGATTCTTTTCCACCTGATTTTAATTATTTATAGGTCAGGAACTGTCTTGTTTTGTCATTAGTGAAGGTTGTGTGTTTGGTATCCACTAGATGGAGCAGCCTTTCCAATGAGTGGCTGTTTTTGTTCTGCCTCAGCATTTTAGGTATGTGGGGAAAAGCCCCGATTACCGGGGGACCTACGTCGCCAGCGAGGCGCCGTTGCTGCTTGGGGACGTGGCCCTGGTCGACCCCTCAGACAGGTACTCAAACCTGAGCCTAAATGCTTCAATCCACCGTTTTAGGCCCATTTCAGTCAATGGGCCGCTCTTCACCACTGCTGTGATGAAGAACCAGAACCTCAGCAGAACCCACCCTCAGCTGAGCTTCTTTAACGCTTTCATGCTTCAGGAAACCCACTCAAGTCGAGTGGAAGTACACAGAGGAGGGCGAGCGGGTCCGTGTGTCGGTCCGGACCGGCCGGATCATCCCGAAGCCCGTGGTGGAGCGGCGGGACGGCATCGTGCCGCAGCAGTGGAAAGGTGAGCCCCCCTGACTGAAGGATGGAGGCGGAGCTTGTTGGGCACAGGAAACGGGCTTCAGGTTCTATAAAACCGGTCCAGTAACGTTGGAGTGGTTCTGTTTGTTCTGCTGCTCAGACGGGCCCAAAGACACCAGTCCTGAAGACGCGCTGGAGAAAACCTACGTCCCGTCGCTGAAGACGCTGGAAGAGGACGTCATGGAGAAACTGGGCATCCAGGAGAACCGGAGGCACCGGACCTCGTATTGGTACTGACCCGGTTCTGCAGAGAACGCAGCTTCTGGTTGGTCGCCTCGGAGGTTTCAGCCTTGAAGGTTCATAAACGTAAATCGTATTCATGTTAAAACGGAGGTTCTGTGGAAAGTAGAACAAACGTGGAACAAACCAAAACACCAGGAAGAGCCCCCCCCCCCCCCCCCCCCCCCCCCCCATGTAAAGCATTTCCCGTTACTATGGCCAATCACTGATCATTATGGTCTGGGCTGCATCATCCGTTTTCCCCTGTCTGCTGTGAATAAAGGTGCTCAGCTCCGGCGTGTTGGTCTGTCCCGTCGTCATGGTGATGTTTGCACAGTCATCCGTCATGAAGGAGTTTCCAGAGTCTGGGATCCGTGAGGAGACCACACCCACGCCTCCGGTTTTCCACTCAGGCCACAGTTAGGCTTTCAATCAAACTTTATTTAAAAGGACATTCAAACAACATCAAATTCTGGTGGTAACATCTGCTGTGTGTTTGTCTTCACGACTCTGTGACATTTCAAGAGATTCACAGGTAAAGGTGGTTTGGTCAAAGTAGAACCTCACAATCAGCTTTCATGTCTACACTTTTATTTAAAATAAACTGTGAACACAAACATTAAAGCCGCCAGCGGCGTTGTTTGGTCCGTAGAACTGACCCAGCTCTCTGTATGACCCGCCCCCACTGGCTATTACACGCCCCTCAATCGCCCCCCTGCCCCTTGCCGGGTGGTCGTGGTCGCCTGGGACAAATGAGTGGACAGAAACACTTTTTTCAGAATGGTAGCTTTTCTGTTGGTTTTATCTCCATAGCAACCATTTCCTGTTTTGGTCGTCTGGGGCTGACAAACACGTCAATGTCATTTTTAGAAGAATCTGCAAAAGTACATTTGTGGATTTCCTTGGCAACAGAGGTTTATTGTTAACCACGCCCACACTCCTAATATGGTCATATTGTATTTTGTATCGTTTTGTTCAGCTTGAGCCAACGATTCATGATTTAACTGTACACAGTATTTTGGTAAAAAATGTGTGAGCAACAGGAAAATGCAACATTAGCAAGTTCGCCACGATAACGCCGTTTAAAATCTAAAAACTTTACCGGTATTTCTAAATTTTTCTCCCAAATAGCTTCCAATGACACTGGAAGAGTTAGGAGGCGATAGATTTTTAATTCCAAGGGGGAGTTTGAATTTGACCTTTTCCTGAGGTCAAAGGTCATCGAAGCTTTAATTTTGGATGTAGACTTAAGCTGGCGGTGTGTGTGTGTGTGTGTTCGTGTGTGTGTGTGTTCGTGTGTGTTCGTGTGTGTGTGTGTTCGTGTGTGTGTGTGTTATCGTGTATGTGTGTGTTCGTGTGTGTGTGTGTGAGGTATCGTGTGTGTGTGTGTGTTCGTGTGTGTGTGAGGTATCGTGTGTGTATGTGTGTGTGTGTGAGGTATCGTGTGTGTATGTGTGTGTCTGTGTGTGAGGTATCGTGTGTGTATGTGTGTGTCTGTGAGGTATCGTGTGTGTATGTGTGTCTGTGAGGTATCGTGTGTGTATGTGTGTGTGTGTGAGGTATCGTGTGTGTATGTGTGTGTGTGTGTGAGGTATCGTGTGTGTGTGAGGTATCGTGTGTGTGTGTGTGTGTGTGAGGTATCGTGTGTGTGTGTGTGTGTGAGGTATCGTGTGTGTGTGTGTATGTGTGTGTGTGAGGTATCGTGTGTGTATGTGTGTGTGTGTGAGGTATCGTGTGTGTATGTGTGTGTGTGTGTGAGGTATCGTGTGTGTGTGAGGTATCGTGTGTGTGTGTGTGTGTGTGAGGTATCGTGTGTGTGTGTGTGTGTGAGGTATCGTGTGTGTGTGTGTATGTGTGTGTGTGAGGTATCGTGTGTGTATGTGTGTGTGTGTGAGGTATCGTGTGTGTATGTGTGTGTGTGTGTGAGGTATCGTGTGTGTGTGAGGTATCGTGTGTGTATGTGTGTCTGTGAGGTATCGTGTGTGTATGTGTGTGTGTGTGAGGTATCGTGTGTATGTGTGTGTGTGTGTGAGGTATCGTGTGTGTGTGAGGTATCGTGTGTGTGTGTGTGAGGTATCGTGTGTGTGTGTGTGTGTGAGGTATCGTGTGTGTGTGTGTATGTGTGTGTGTGAGGTATCGTGTGTGTGTGAGGTATCGTGTGTGTGTGAGGTATCGTTTGTGTGTGTGTGTGTGTGTGAGGTATCGTGTGTGTGTGTGTGTGTGTGAGGTATCGTGTGTGTGTGTGTGTGAGGTATCGTGTGTGTATGTGTATGTGTGTGTGTGAGGTATCGTGTGTGTGTGAGGTATCGTTTGTGTGTGTGTGTGTGTGAGGTATCGTGTGTGTGTGAGGTATCGTGTGTGTGTGTGTGTGAGGTATCGTGTGTGTGTGTGTGTGTGAGGTATCGTGTGTGTGTGTGTATGTGTGTGTGTGAGGTATCGTTTGTGTGTGTGTGTGTGTGAGGTATCGTGTGTGTGTGTGTATGTGTGTGTGTGAGGTATCGTGTGTGTGTGAGGTATCGTGTGTGTGTGAGGTATCGTGTGTGTATGTGTGTGTGTGAGGTATCGTGTGTGTATGTGTGTGTGTGAGGTATCGTGTGTGTGTGAGGTATCGTGTGTGTGTGAGGTATCGTGTGTGTATGTGTGTGTGTGTGAGGTATCGTGTGTGTATGTGTGTGTGTGAGGTATCGTGTGTGTATGTGTGTGTGTGAGGTATCGTGTGTGTATGTGTGTGTGTGAGGTATCGTGTGTGTATGTGTGTGTGTGTGAGGTATCGTGTGTGTATGTGTGTGTGTGAGGTATCGTGTGTGTATGTGTGTGTGTGTGAGGTATCGTGTGTAAGGTTGCTTGAACTAACATTTTTTCCCGACACGCGTTTTGGTTTCTTTGGTGACTATTTGATTCTCATAAACCATTTTGATCTGATTCATTTTTTGACATTTTCCTGCTGTGATGTCATCGTGGGGGGGTGGGGGGACAGTAGGGGTTTAGGAACGTTACATAGACTGGTGTTGACAGACGTGACGCTCTGGATGCCGTGAGGCATGATGGGAAAGCGGAAGCTGCTTTTTCCTGCACAGACTGCAGGATCCACAGGTTTCTGTCCGTTCTGTGATCATCAAAGGAAAGCGCCGCGGTCACGCGTCCCGGTCACGCGTCCCGGTCACGCGTCCCGGTCACGCGTCCCGGCAGACCTGCGGCGTGTTCCTCCTCGGTTTCCCTCACGCATCCATTTCCTCACGTCTGAGCTGCGGTTCAGACAAATCCCACGCGCCTGTGAAGCACCGGCCTCCTCCTGCAGGGGCGTCTGGATCAGAGGAGCTCTTTGTGGCCGCAGGTCTGGGCCGGCGCCGAGCATCACGCAGGAAGCATGGCACGCTGTGGCTTTGGCCGCCAGCGCCGTCCCAGCCAGGAAAAGATCTGCTTCTTTCCATGAGGAATAAGCGCTGCCTCAGCAGAAACGCTCCTCGTCAGAGGAGGAGTCAGGAGCTGCTCATGGAGGCTTCCTGTCTGCGTCTGCGTCTGCGTCTGCGTCTGGACTTCCTGCTGCCTCATTCTCTGCATCAGGAACCTTCAGAAAACATCAACATGAGCTGCAGCATTTTTGCTGAGTCATGAAACAATTTCCCCCTTTTACCGTTAAAGACTTCCAGGTTGAAGCCTCAGAGGAAACTTTTGGGTTCAAACATTTTGACCTAAAGTGACTGAGACGGCGCTAAAGGTCATTGTTTGAACGTTCCAGACGGCGTTTTCCTTCGGCGCTCCCCGACCTTCATGCCAGCGCCTGATTACAGGCCGCGAGATTGAAGGTTGTGGAAAGCCAAGCGGCAGCCGGCGTGTCTGAGGTTGGCGTGATGCTTTCCAGGTGGGTTGGTGTATACGCCGCCGCTCTGCTTCAGTCGCTCAGACTTAATTTGAAGATCAGCAGCGGGTTTGATGTTTGGTTGGAAGAAGAAAGTGAAACCTGATCTGCAGCGTAAACAGTTTCCAGCTGCTGTTTGGAAAAGTTTCGTTTCAGGAGAAAAACGGAAACGTGATGGACGTCGTCCCTTTGAGATGCTCCTTTCATTTTCCACAGTGATACTTTCTTTTGACAGAAACGGGCTATTTGACACGCTGTCGAACACGTTGTCATGGTAACCTGCCTCTGGCTCCGCAGCAGCTGGTGTGCGAGGACCAACCGGAGGAAGAAAGTGGTACGGATGCTAAAGTCCTCCTCTTCCTGCTTGTATTGTCGGTTTCATGCTGGGAGGTGTCAGACGTGACCGGGTCAGAAGCGGGAAACGCCCAGAAATGAACGGGCGACGTCCGCTGGACGCGTTGGACGGTTTCTTCCGCCTCTCCAATCCTTTCTGATCACGTCAAACGCCTCAAATGGAGAAACTGATCTGGATGTTTGTCCTTCAACCAATATTATCATTAGATTTGTTTAACTGTTTCATGAGAAAACGTGAAACTGATTCCCAGATGACTGACCTTTGACCTCTAATGACCGTCAGACTAAATCTGTTGGTTTCTGCAATGCTGCCCTCATTCTGCCGTGTTTCCCGCCGGACGTCTGCTGGCGATGGCGTCCTCTCTGACCTTCACGCCCTCCTCAGGTGTTCCTGGTCTCCGTGAGGTCCGGCGTTTCCTTCCCAGACGGCGGACCCTCCCTGCTGCTACCTGGGTGTGAGATTCCTGAGCTGTGACGGCGTCGCTGCAAGCAGAGCTCCGCCCCTTTCCTGCTGTCATAAAGTCTGAGCAGCTGCAAAGGGCGGCGGTCTTTCCAGAGGTGTTTAGGTTTCTGCTTCCATGTTGAGGCTGGATGGAGTCCAGCGGTTTGATGCAGATGTGCATCTTTAGGTGTCTTAAGGTTAAATAATGACTGGATTCACACAGAGGATGCTTGAATGGCGTTTCCATAGCAACAGATGCCCTCCTTCAGGAAGCAGTAAACCTGGAGTTTGAACACATTAACTTCACATTTTCTGCTGTTTGTGGTATAAATGCATCCGTGTTCCTCTATAACGAGATGGGAGTCACTTCCTGGATGAAGCGCAGACTGCTGGAAGCTGTGAATGATGACGGCTTCAGCACCAGACGGCGAGGAAAATCCCCCCCCCCCCCCCCCAGCGACGCCTCTGTCCCGCTCAGGCAGAAGAAAGCTGAACTGTCTGGAGACAGAAACCAAACACCATTTATTCCCCTCAACGTTGGCGCTAAACTGTCACGTCGGTTTGGTTCCTAAAGTTCTTGAAGACTCGAGCGTTTCTCATCTTCAACAGACCGTTTAGTTTCAGTCGTTCTTCTAAATGTTGTTTTATTCCTCTTTTCTCATTCCATCAAGATTGGAAAAAGAAAATGAATGAATGAGTTCACAGGCATCTAGAACCGCTGGCTTTGTCCTGACCCACAGGGATTTCTCCACTTTCTTGAATGATAAATGATGAGCTGAAGCCTTTACTTTCAGTCAAATTCTTCCTTTTCTCACAACATTCCCCAACTAAACAGCATCTTCTCATTTCTTCTTCCTCCAGAGCTCCACATGAATCCTGCTTGAATCTTTTTCTAATCATTTCTCTCACAAACCTTTTTGTACTCATTAAAACTTTTACCAATAGAAATGTTTCTCATTTTGTTTCTAAATGTAAGATTTTCCCGCCTTTCTTTAGAACGTTCGGCTGTAAATCCTAAAAAAATGACTGAAGTCATTAAAACAAAGTGAATATTTTTAAGGAAAACGAACTTGTAGGAGCTTCAGGAAGATGATGACGTGAGAGGCGGGGGAGCGCGCGCGCGGGCCGCTCGCGCTCCTTGTTGCGTCATCAACCCTGCAGCAGCCTCAGCAGATCCAGGCTGCAGCTGCTGACTCAACGTTCCCGCTTCTGTCAGATGATGCTCCGCGAGGCTCCTCCCCTCAGCCCCCCACCCCCCGTCCACGGTCACATCCACCCGAGGTCTGATCACAGCAGAACTTTCCTCCGGAGCCTGCGCACGTGCGCACCTGTGCATCTCCCAGCAGAGACGCACTGCAGCAGCGGAGGAGGAGGAGGAGGAGCGCGAAGAAAACACCTGGAAACGAGTCGATCCGCGCGGGTTCTGCCGAGATGCTGCCGACAGGAAGCAGGTACATCCCAGCACGCGCACACGCACTGCACTCTGATGGAGCTGCAGGACACAGACAGGAAAAGCTCACCTGGAAGGAAACGGAGACTTTTTCCCTGCAGCTCATCAGAGGTTTTAGAAAATCCGAGCTGGTTTTCTGGAGTGGAGGTTCTTCTCCTTCAGGTTCAGGAAAGTTCCACGTCTGACAGGAACTCAAAGCTCTACAGGGTCTCAGGAAGAACTTTCTTTAAACAGATGAATCAGGGAAGGATCCAAGGGTTTAGCTGGTTCTAAAAGTTCTAACGTGGGAGTGGAGAACGTCCTGATCCGGATGAGAACGTTCTCCAGATCAGGATCTGATTTCCACGCTTGAAGACTTTTCCGGCATCGGGGAATCATGTCGCACATCTGATCCTGTGGTTTATTTCCACGTCTGAGGGGCGTGGCCTCCCTCCCTCCTCTTTAAGCTCCTTTACTTCATGGCTAAACTCAGTCAGTGTTTTTCTTTCTTCTTCATTTATTTGAATGGACCACACATATTCAGACTGTACTAATAGTGAGGCAGAGTATTTATCAATGAAAGTTTATTTCCTCAGCGTGCTTTACAAGGAAATATTACAATAAAAACAGCTAACACTTCAAATGTTAGTTTGAAGAAGTATTCCGTCACACCACGTACACGCTCTCTGGTATATCTGCTGTACTTATACTCAAGTACACTACAGTAAACTACTTTATGCTGAGGGTGTTAGATGAGTAAATCTGTTTTTAGTGACAGTTTTTTGACCTTCAGTCTGAAAAGCTCCTCACCTGTAAGTCAGACTTTTACTGAAATGATCCGTCATTGATCTGTGAAGCAAACTGGTTCCGTTTCTGTGGGGGAAAAAAACAACTTTTCATGTTTTTTACTGTAAAAAAATGAAGCAATGGTGTTTGTGGAGCTCCAACAAACAGGAAGAGGCGCAGAAACGTTAATCATTTACATTTTATGTCACACTTTGAACAGAAATGAGGCTCTTCCAGAACATTTCAGTTTGCAGAAAAACATTTCCAGTATAAATCTGGACCAAATCTTTACCTCTGCATCCAGAATATTCTAGTTTGATGATGATAACTAACCAATTAAAACCAGAAAGACGAACATTTAGAGTCCCAGGATGATCCTGAAGATAACAGAAGAAAACGTCTCTCTTCATCAGAGGATCAAAGAAAGCTTCATTTTCTGGACCCTAGAGCACTATTGTCACCCGAGCTAAACCATTTACATGAATTTAGATGAGTGGCGTGTCCAGCAGTCTGTGGACGTCTCACATGTCCCAGAATGGGAGAATCACAGGCAGCTTCTAGTGTCAATGTAGTATTTTTTAGGGATTTTTTCTTCTTAACTTCTTAAATTATGACAACAGCTTTTTGGTTTATTATATCGGGTAAAAATTACCCGGCAAAAGTGACGGTGAAAGAGTTGATGTTGAATATAATGTGAAATGGTGACTAAATAGGATTGGGATTATCAAACCACTTCAGATGTGGATTCTATTCTATTGAACTGAAAACCATCGAAGCTATGGAAGCATTTCTGTAGCATAATTACAAATAAAGTCAACACTAGAAATGCTTTTCATTTTCTAAATGAAGCTGCGTTCATGACCCTAACCCTAAACCGCTTTTTCTTTTTCTTTAAAGCCACTCATTGTCCCCCCCCCCCCCCCCCCCCCTGCATTTTCACTTCAATGATGTCTCAGAATGAGTCATGGTGGAGTAGAAAAGGAAAAAGCAGTTTAGAGGATTGATTTTAATTTTATTTTCGAGTCAATTGATGAAGTTAAAAGCATTTCTGTTCATGCATTTAAATAGTCAAATTAGATATTTCTAATTGACTTTTGCTACATTTACCAGAGAACCTTTGAAAATGAAATGTCAAATTCTATTTTCCTAATCATTTGAACTAAGTGACAGAATGAGCGGTGATAAAGAAGAAAAAGCCGTTTGGCGGATTGATTTTGCCTTTAAGTCAACAAAGCAGCTTTATTTTGAAAATGAAAAAGCCTTTCTGGTGTTGCCTTTCATTTTGAATTATGTCACAGAAAGGCTTCCGTACCAACAAGCATGAGTGCCTGAAGGCAGAAACGGCCTGTTGGGTCGAACGGCTCCGTTTCAGCTCAGCTTTGGGTTTTCCGTGCCTTCCTGAAGGCGACGCCAGAGGAGACCGCGATCTAAAGAAGCGTCTTCTCTGCTGTCATGGATCTGAATGCACAACCCGACATCCCAGCACCACGCTGAAAGCAGTGCATTGTGGGAGCGCGTCCCGATGGCTGCTCTCTTTGTGGCGAGCAGCAGCCAGAGGGGCTCCTGGAGGTCTGAGGCGTCCCTTAGACTGCACAGAAAGAAGCAGAGCCAGAACAGAGGACAGGCGGGAACGGGAGCCAGCGCTGCCCTTAAATCCTGCCGCCGCCTTTGTGAGGAGCTGAAGGGAGGCCTCAGCGCGCAGCTGGCCCTTTGGCCGCCTCCCTCCCCGCCATGTCAGGCCTTTTCTCCCCAAGAACTCCAACGGAACGGGAGGAGGTCACCCAGCTGGCGGGAACACAGACGACAATTATTCAACCATAAAAGGAGGTTGTCTGAGTTTACAGGAGTGAAGAGCAGCTGCTTGAATGTTCAGCAGGTTCCAGCCCATAATAGTCCTGCCGCTGACGCCAAAACCAAACCTTTGGTGTGTCATAGAACGGTCTCAGGATCTTCCCACATGTACAAATATTCCTTTGCTGATGTTTTTCATTGTGCGATGGGCCGAAGACCCGGACCGCCTTCATCCCACAGCGTATGGGATAGGCTCCAGCAACTTCTGGAAGGGATTTAGCAGGTTTACAAACTTAAATTACTTCATCAATTCTAAAATCTTTGATGAACTTTCCGACATGTTCCTATTTCCTCTGGATGTCAAAGAATGAAATGGTAAAATAAATAACAGAGTGAGGCCCCAGGGGGGCCGGCAACCTGGGGCCCCGGGGGGCCGGCAACCTGAAGCCCAGGGGGTCTTTAGCTTCAAGCAAACATGAATAAATAAATGGTTGCTAGTTCAGTT
This sequence comes from Oryzias latipes, assembly GCF_053564925.1. Classification (NCBI taxonomy): domain Eukaryota; kingdom Metazoa; phylum Chordata; class Actinopteri; order Beloniformes; family Adrianichthyidae; genus Oryzias; species Oryzias latipes. The sequence continues at coordinate 29,513,487 of NC_136247.1, read as the reverse complement.
TAGTCATTAGTGTTTAGATTTTTAAACTGTCGTGAGTTGAATGTTTTTTTCTCCACTGCTGACGTCACACTGAAGGAAGAGCCTCACATTTCCTCCAAACATGGCAGAGAGAAATCGATTGTCAGAATGGCTTATTATTAGAATAAAGCTCATGTTTTATGTTCAGTCGTTGCTCAAAGGCAAAGTTCTTTGAGAAAATGAACCAAATGTTTCTTCCAGCTGCCATGATGGACGCGTCTGTTGTTCTTCTGTGAGATCAATAAAGTTCTGTCTTCCTGTGGAAAAGGGAGTTTTGTGTTTTTCAGAAATATTCACAGAGCAAACATTTACAGAAACAGACTAAAGCAGATCGTCTTTATCTACCGTTAAAATCCCGCCGTAACGGCGTTCTCTTCATCACGTTTAGGGTCTTGAAACGTGTTTGCAGACAAACTTCCTGTTTGCATCCACTGGATTCCCAGTCCTCTGTTTGCTGGAGCGAGGCTCCTCTGAGGAGAGGCTCCTCTCATGGAGGGAGCAGACGGAGCTCCTGCTGGCGTCAGAACAGACGGATAACAGAGAGCTGTCTGGATGGCGTGGCGGGCTGAGACTCTGTGGCGGTGATGGATGGCGTGGCGGGCTGAGACTCTGTGGCGGTGATGGATGGCGTGGCGGGCTGAGACTCTGTGGCGGTGATGGATGGCGTGGCGGGCTGCCGCTGCTGCCAGCTTTCCCCTCAAACCACAGGAGTCGGCCTTTTCTGCAGGATGGTTCAGCTTCTGGACACGTGGGCTCCACCGATTCATGTGGGACAAGCTGGATCCACAGAAACAACAGCTCCAAGAATAAAGAGGGGGATTCTTCTACCCCTACGGGGGCAGTTCCTCACCTCCTCCTGGGCAGAATCTTAGCTCCTTCCAGGACTGAACCTTCCTGAGGTTTTTCAGGGATCTGTCACAGACTGAGTGGACGGTGGTCTTCATCATGGTGGACCTCATGGTGGTCTTCATCATGGTGGTCTTCATCATGGTGGTCTTCATCATGGTGGACCTCATGGTGGTCTTCATCATGGTGGTCTTCATCATGGTGGTCTTCATCATGGTGGACCTCATGGTGGTCTTCATCATGGTGGTCTTCATCATGGTGGTCTTCATCATGGTGGACCTCATGGTGGTCTTCATCATGGTGGTCTTCATCATGGTGGTCTTCATCATGGTGGACCTCTCGGTGTTCTTCATCATGGTGGTCTTCATCATGGTGGTCTTCATCATGGTGGACCTCATGGTGGTCTTCATCATGGTGGACCTCTCGGTGGTCTTCATCATGGTGGTCTTCATCATGGTGGTCTTCATCATGGTGGTCTTCATCATGGTGGACCTCATGGTGGTCTTCATCATGGTGGACCTCTCGGTGGTCTTCATCATGGTGGTCTTCATCATGGTGGTCTTCATCATGGTGGACCTCATGGTGGTCTTCATCATGGTGGACCTCTCGGTGGTCTTCATCATGGTGGTCTTCATCATGGTGGTCTTCATCATGGTGGACCTCTCGGTGGTCTTCATCATGGTGGTCTTCATCATGGTGGTCTTCATCATGGTGGTCTTCATCATGGTAGACCTCATGGTGGTCTTCATCATGGTGGACCTCTCGGTGGTCTTCATCATGGTGGTCTTCATCATGGTGGTCTTCATCATGGTGGTCTTCATCATGGTGGACCTCTCGGTGGTCTTCATCATGGTGGTCTTCATCATGGTGGTCTTCATCATGGTAGACCTCATGGTGGTCTTCATCATGGTGGACCTCTCGGTGGTCTTCATCATGGTGGTCTTCATCATGGTGGTCTTCATCATGGTGGACCTCATGGTGGTCTTCATCATGGTGGTCTTCATCATGGTGGTCTTCATCATGGTAGACCTCATGGTGGTCTTCATCATGGTGGACCTCTCGGTGGTCTTCATCATGGTGGTCTTCATCATGGTGGTCTTCATCATGGTGGACCTCATGGTGGTCTTCATCATGGTGGACCTCTCGGTGGTCTTCATCATGGTGGTCTTCATCATGGTGGTCTTCATCATTTTGGTCTTCATCATGGTGGACCTCTCGGTGGTCTTCATCATGGTGGTCTTCATCATGGTGGTATTCATCATGGTGGACCTCTCGGTGGTCTTCATCATGGTGGTCTTCATCATGGTGGTCTTCATCATGGTGGTATTCATCATGGTGGACCTCTCGGTGGTCTTCATCATGGTGGTCTTCATCATGGTGGTCTTCATCATGGTGGACCTCTCGGTGGTCTTCATCATGGTGGTCTTCATCATGGTGGTCTTCATCATGGTGGACCTCATGGTGGTCTTCATCATGGTGGACCTCTCGGTGGTCTTCATCATGGTGGTCTTCATCATGGTGGTCTTCATCATGGTGGTCTTCATCATGGTGGACCTCATGGTGGTCTTCATCATGGTGGACCTCTCGGTGGTCTTCATCATGGTGGTCTTCATCATGGTGGTCTTCATCATGGTGGACCTCATGGTGGTCTTCATCATGGTGGACCTCTCGGTGGTCTTCATCATGGTGGTCTTCATCATGGTGGTCTTCATCATGGTGGTCTTCATCATGGTGGTCTTCATCATGGTAGACCTCATGGTGGTCTTCATCATGGTGGACCTCTCGGTGGTCTTCATCATGGTGGTCTTCATCATGGTGGTCTTCATCATGGTGGACCTCATGGTGGTCTTCATCATGGTGGACCTCTCGGTGGTCTTCATCATGGTGGTCTTCATCATGGTGGTCTTCATCATTTTGGTCTTCATCATGGTGGACCTCTCGGTGGTCTTCATCATGGTGGTCTTCATCATGGTGGTATTCATCATGGTGGACCTCTCGGTGGTCTTCATCATGGTGGTCTTCATCATGGTGGTCTTCATCATGGTGGTCTTCATCATGGTGGTCTTCATCATGGTGGTCTTCATCATGGTGGACCTCTTGGTGGTCTTCATCATGGTGGTCTTCATCATGGTGTTCTTCATCATGGTGGACCTCATGGTGGTCTTCATCATGGTGGACCTCTCGGTGGTCTTCATCATGGTGGTCTTCATCATGGTGGTCTTCATCATGGTGGACCTCATGGTGGTCTTCATCATGGTGGACCTCTCGGTGGTCTTCATCATGGTGGTCTTCATCATGGTGGTCTTCATCATTTTGGTCTTCATCATGGTGGACCTCTCGGTGGTCTTCATCATGGTGGTCTTCATCATGGTGGTCTTCATCATGGTGGTATTCATCATGGTGGACCTCTCGGTGGTCTTCATCATGGTGGTCTTCATCATGGTGGTCTTCATCATGGTGGACCTCTCGGTGGTCTTCATCATGGTGGTCTTCATCATGGTGGTCTTCATCATGGTGGTATTCATCATGGTGGACCTCTCGGTGTTCTTCATCATGGTGGTCTTCATCATGGTGGTCTTCATCATGGTGTTCTTCATCATGGTGGACCTCATGGTGGTCTTCATCATGGTGGACCTCTCGGTGGTCTTCATCATGGTGGTCTTCATCATGGTGGTCTTCATCATGGTGGTCTTCATCATGGTGGACCTCATGGTGGTCTTCATCATGGTGGACCTCTCGGTGGTCTTCATCATGGTGGTCTTCATCATGGTGGTCTTCATCATTTTGGTCTTCATCATGGTGGACCTCTCGGTGGTCTTCATCATGGTGGTCTTCATCATGGTGGTCTTCATCATGGTGGTATTCATCATGGTGGACCTCTCGGTGTTCTTCATCATGGTGGTCTTCATCATGGTGGTCTTCATCATGGTGGTCTTCATCATGGTGGACATTATGGTGGTCTTCATCATGGTGGACCTTTCGGTGGTCTTCATCATGGTGGACATTATGGTGGTCTTCATCATGGTGGTCTTCATCACGGTGGTCTTCATAATGGTGGACCTCTCGGTGGTCTTCATCATGGTGGTCTTCATCATGGTGGTCTTCATCATGGTGGTCTTCATCATGGTGGACCTCATGGTGGTCTTCATCATGGTGGACCTCTCGGTGGTCTTCATCATGGTGGTCTTCATCATGGTGGCCTTCATCATGGTGGACCTCTCGGTGTTCTTCATCATGGTGGTATTCATCATGGTGGTCTTCATCATGGTGGACCTCATGGTGGTCTTCATCATGGTGGACCTCTCGGTGGTCTTCATCATGGTGGACATTATGGTGGTCTTCATAATGGTGGACATTATGGTGGTCTTCATCATGGTGGACCTTTCGGTGGTCTTCATCATGGTGGACATTATGGTGGTCTTCATCACGGTGGTCTTCATAATGGTGGACCTCTCGGTGGTCTTCATCATGGTGGTCTTCATCATGGTGGTCTTCATCATGGTGGACCTCTCGGTGGTCTTCATCATGGTGGTCTTCATCATGGTGGTCTTCATCATGGTGGACCTCTCGGTGGTCTTCATCCTCTTGCTGTTTCCTCCACAGACGTGTCCTCGTCCTTCCTCTTCTTTGTCATCTCGCGTTGGCTTTCCCGACCCCCATCACACCTTCATATGGTTCGTATCCCCCCTCCCCCCATGTAAACCCACTGTTTAAGGGTTCCTGAGGTACATCTGGGATCTGATGGCTGCTGGTCTAACAGACCCCTCCTCCTCCTCTCTGTTGTTAGATGAGGAGGAGCATCTCAGGGTGAACATCCCTCACTCAGGTCCCGTTTTTGCCCCCCTGGGCAGCTCCATCTCCATCCCCTGCCTGCTGTCTTTGTCCCCCACATCATCCTCTTCTGCCCCCCTGGTACCCCGGGTGAAGTGGACGATGGTGTCTGGTGGGAAGGAGACCCACATCCTGGTGGCGCGCGGCCAAAGGGTGAAGATCAACGATGAGTACAGAGACCGAGCCGCTCTGCTGAACTACACCTCCTTCCCTCAAGACCCCGCCCTGCGGCTGGGAGATCTGCGGCACGGCGACTCGGGTTTCTACCGCTGTCAGGTGCAGCAGGGCCTGGAGGACACCAGCGACGTCTTTCAGCTGGAAGTCAGAGGTACCCGCTGCAGTTCTAGACCAGACTTCTGATGATTCTTGAAATGTGTCATAAAGACATAAACATATTTCTGGGCTTCAGCTGTTGAATGAGGTTGATGTGCTGCGTTTGGGTCCCTGCAGATGTTGACGGTCTGTTGTGTGTCTGTGTGTTCAGGTGTGGTGTTTCACTACAGAGACGCCTCGGACAGGTACGCCTTCTCCTTCCAGCAGGCCCACCGGGCGTGTGAGGCCATCGGGGCACAGATGGCGACGCCCGAGCAGCTGCTGGCAGCGTACCATGACGGATACGAGCAGTGTGACGCCGGCTGGCTGGCGGATCAGTCCGTCAGGTGCGTCCTCCACGCCGTCATGTCGGCGCCCAAACTCCTGGAAACTCAGGTTTGTTCTCATGCTGATGCAGATACCCAATCCAAGTGCCTCGAGAGGGTTGCTATGGAGACATGGACGGGCAGCCAGGGGTTCGGAACTATGGGATGATGGATCCAGACAGTCTGTATGACGTTTACTGCTACACAGAGGAAACCGGCGGTATGGATCCAGACTCCTGATGGGAAAGACAGTTTCCTGTTGGTTTGGTCATAAAATGCAGACGTTGGTGTTTTTAGGGGAGGTGCTCCACGATGGCGGCCCTCAGCAGTTATCCTTCCATGAAGCTCAGGCGTTCTGCCGGGCGGCGGGGGCGCGGCTCGCAACAACGGCACAGCTCTACGCGGCGTGGAGCCAAGGCCTGGACCGCTGCAGCCCCGGATGGCTGGCAGACGGCAGCGTGCGCTATCCCATCAGGAACCCCCGGGAGCGCTGTGGCGGCCCCCAGCCGGGGGTCAAGACCCTGTACCGCTTCAGCAACCAGACTGGGTTCCCAGAACCGTCCAGTCTTCATGACGTGTTCTGCTTCAAAGGTGGATTCAGAAAAACTGTCAGCGTTTGAACGCTTTAGGAGAGTTTTCCTCACTGAGTCGTCTCTTTGCTTCCGCAGAAACCTCCAGGAACTCCTCCTCCTCCTCCTCAGACTACGTCTCCTCGGATCCTGAAGACGTCGATCAGAATGTGGTGGTTCTGATGGAAACTGAACGGGAACTTCTGCTCAGTCAACCAGCTGAGGTGGAGCGGGAGGCCCAGAGTCAGCTGGAGTCTCTGCCGTTCTTCTCTGCACCTCCCGCCACAGAAATCCCGGTCGGCACAAACCCAGCAGGTACCTCGGACGCCGCTGACCCCGCCCCCCTCCCAACATCTGAGCTCCGCCCCTCTGAGGACCCGTCAGCGGCGTCTCTGGACTCTCCTCCTGCAGCTGGAGTGAGCCGGTCCGTCTCCAGCACAGAGATCCAGACCAGCTTCTCCCCCCGTCTTCATCATCAAACTGACCCCCACCCGAACGCCACCCCCACCTTTCACCAGCCGGACCTTGACAGAAGCTCGGATGAACCTCAGACACAGAACCAAACGGTGCCGGGTTCGAACCCAGAGGCCCACACGCCTCCACCCGAGGAGAAAGTCCATCTGAACAGGAGCGGGTCAGAATCCGGCGACGGCGAGGAAGACGGGAAGAACGTGGACGACCTGCTGCTGACGACCCGCACGGTAACGGACGCAGAACCGACCACAGAGGCCGGCGGGATGACGGAGTGGAGCCAGACGGACGCCTCTGGAGATTCTCCACGCGGTGAGTCGCCAAAAAACCGCAGGTTTGATGCCAGCATGGTCCAGATGGTGATGACAAGAGTCTACCTCATTTTGGTTTCATTTCTGTCTTGAATCGTCTTTTAAAGCTTTAATCTTATTTGTTTGATCTCTAAAATGTTTCTGCGTGGGGGGGGGGGTTGGTGTCATTGGGACTTCAGGGCCGCCTTGAGCTGCAGATCAGAAATAAAGATAGAAACAATAGAAACATCCTGTTTGGGGTCAAACATGATGACTGTGGTCTGCTCCACGCTGAAGACCCTGCCGACGCCGCCGTTCTGTTTCATTTCCATCGTGTTCTCATGTGGAGGAAACTGGACTTTAGCATCTTCATCCAGACTCCTGTTAATGAGTTGTTGTGTTTTTGGCAGAGAGAAGCTCCGTCATGGCGATGATCTCCACATCCCAGTTCTTCGGCGCGTGGGTCTCCACCCACGAACCCCCGTCTGCTTCCTCTGAACCCCAGACTTCACCTCCGACCTCCTCCGCCTCGCCTGGGCCCCTCCTCCTGAGCTCACAGGTCCCTTCCAGCCCCCCGCAGACCCGCGGGTCCTGGGCTCCTAAACGAGGAGGCGGCGTGGACGTGGAGGATGAAGACCTTCACGCCACCCGTCCGGCCTCTCAGCGGCTCTCCGACTCCAGCCCCCCTCCGGGTCAGACGGCGGCTTACACGGAGTTCCTGCAGACTGGGAGCAGTTCTCATGAGGATGGAAGTGGAGCAGCGGCTGTCCTCCATCCAGAGGGCGGGGCTCCTGCTCCGACCGCTGAAGAAGAGACGCCCGGCTCTCCACGAGTCACAGAGGAGACGAGCGTCTCCTTTTCACCCCCAACCGGTGTTCTTCCAGAACATTCTGAAACTCCGTCTGTGTTTGGAGAAGCTGGCGTCGGTTTTGATCCGGAGGATGAAACCCGGGTTTCTCCGACCCTTCATGAACAAATCCGTGGAACTCCAGCTCTTCTGGGTGGAGAAGTGGCCGACCGTGATGACAGTCCCGTCTCCACCCCCCACATCCTGGGAGGAGGCGTCCCAGTTGGTTCGACCCATTTTCCTAAAGAACCAGCTGAGACAACCCGGGCTTACGGGCCGCTTGACGCTAACGCTACTCTCAGTCAAGGAGAGGATTCATCTGAGCTTCTCTTTGAAGACGTTTATGGAAATGCTTCTGACGCTGCTCCGGCGCTTAAAGGAGACGCCAACACCTCCCTCGTCTTCAGACAAGAGCTTCAGGGAGCCCCCACTGTAGAGGCAGAAACCAAAGTTACCACAACCCCTGAGTATGACGCCACAGCCGTCCCAACTCTGGTTCCCATGGAAACGGTTCACGTTTTCCCAGCCAGGGATCACCTGGAAGACGCTAGTGTCCATGCAGGAGAAGCACCAGCAACCATTGATCCTGAGGATGACAGCAGAGGGGCCCCCACCCTGCAGGTCCTCAGCATCGCTCCTCCTGGACCTCCAACGTCCGAGTCCCCGTTGTTTTCCACCTCACCTGGAGACCAAATGGACAGTAAATACTCTGCTCTGGGTTCCTCTGAGGGAACCAACCTGAACCCGGCTGCTGGGGAAACCGTTTCCATGACAACCATCTCCACCGCGCAGAGGTCCAGACACAGCTGGAGCTCCACCCCGCCGCCCACAGCTCTCCACGAGACGGACGACCTCGCCACGCCGCCAGCGGGTCTGGATCTGCTCACCCAGCCGCCCCCCCTGCTGCTTCTGCCCAATGAGAGGGCAGCAGTGGGCGGAGCCGGGAAGTCTTCAGGTAATGTTGAAGCTGCTCTGATCGTCCTAACGGTCCTCCCCCACGTGACGATGCTCTAACACCGCCGACCTGCTCTCTGAACGACCTTTTCTGACCCCCCTCTGGCTTTTTAAATGACCCCCCTAACCCCCCCCCCCCCTTTCTCTCTGGCTCCTCTAGCTTTACCCCCCCCCACCCCAGAGGTTCTGTTCTTCCTCATTCAGGTGTACAGCCTGTAACGTTCTGCATGTTCTCCTCCTCCTTCACTTCCGTGACGTTCTGCGCGTCGGATGAAGCACTTTCTGTCAGAACACTGGTTACCGTGGCGACAGAACCCACAGACAGAAGGAAGACCTTTGCTGTGTTTGCTGAAGTCCTCTGCAGCTCCACAGCTGTGTTCATCGAAAAAAAACCCAACGGCTAAAATGAGGGTCTGGAAGGAGAACGAGACCCTCCTGGATGTTAGAGCGTCCGTCCATCAGCCCTCCCTAAACGGTCTTCTCTAGTTCCAGAAGCACATTCTCACTGAAGCACACGTCCGGTTCCTTCACCTGCTGAACGGATGTGGTTGGAAATGTTCAGGACAGGGATTGTTTAGATGAAATCCAGACGAAGCAGCAGGAACAAAGACTGAGTCTGCTTTGCACACAGCGCAGTGACGTTTGCTAAGTTTAAGGTCAGATCCAAACCAAAGGGATAAAAAGCTGTTTGTTGGTCACTGTTTGCATTTCTCCCACAGGGTGAAAAGGTCAGACAAAGCTAAAAAAAAACAACGTTTTTGTCTTGATGCTAAATAAAAGCTTTTCTTTTATTTGGTTTGTTTAGTTTCTTTGGATGTTGAAGCTCAGGAGAGATAGAAATTGACAGTCTTCAATAAATCCCATTAAAATGGTGACAAACAACAGAGTGACCGATTCTTCCTCGTTAACCAAATGTAGCCTGTGAAAAACTAAAATGAAGAATGTTGTGTTTCCTTCAGACAGTGAACTCGGACCAAAACCCAAGAGCGGGAGGGAACCCCCCCCGCCTGTGACTCCTGAGCCGGTTACACTGAATCACCAAATGTGCCAGAGTTCCAGAAGCCCCACAAAGTCCCACTGATCTGAACAAAGAGAGCTGTTTCTGTTTCTGTCTGTAGCTATGGCGCCGTGGAAGATTCTCCTTTGGAGATCAGCTGCTGCTTTTTCAACAGGAAACTTGTAGAGAGAACGCCGGCGTCCTTTTGGACGTTCCAAACACCTCCGTTCACTTGGAGCCGTCCATGTCCTTCAACGACTGAACATGTAGAACTTTCACACACGAGGTGCAGGGTGTCTTCTTTGTCCTGATCCTCTATCCAGGAGAACAGAGAATAGGCGACCTGCAGTGGACTGAGGACTTTGCTCTCTGCTGTCACCTGCTGGCCGACATTCAGACTGCTCCTCCTTCTTGAACGTCCCGTTTCACTGATCAAACCAGTGGCGGTTCTACACTAACTTACTCCCTGGGCGAGTAACCCCACCAGCCCCCCCCCCCCCCCCCGCACACATACAAAATTTGACAACATCCTGTTGTGTTCCCTATCTTCTATTTAGCCATTTTACTCAAAAAATGCATGACTTTTCTAGACTCGTATTACAGGGGGGTCAAACTCAGTCACACAGGGGCCTAAGTTAAAAACACGCTTAAGGTTTTGGGCCGAAGAAGATAAACATTTACTGAACACACTAAAGCTAAACTTTTAAACCTTTTAAACTGAACTTTTTGAACATAAATATGAATAAAAACAGGAACACAAGTTAAACCTTAAATAACTTGTAATATTTTGCTCTCCATAGAAATATATTCTGTCAAAATTATACGAATATGAACGTGCTGCAGGACAAAACAAAGAAAGCCTGGAAATATTAATAAGAAATTACATATCAAATAATTCCATTTTTGTTGCTCTTTCATCATTTTTTGAGCATTTTTTTTTAGAGCTGGACTCCTGCTTCATTTTTAGCAATAATTTCTTAATGTGTGACGTCCTGTGTGTGTCTTTGTGAAACATATCAGAGGGATTAGATCTAAAAAATAAAACTTATTGTGATTAATATGTTTAGGTCTTATAAAACATTAAAGACTAAATCTTAGAACTCATCAGTGGGATTACTCCAAAAATATTTGGCATTTCCCTAAATTTGTGCAACACCAACAGTAGAAATCCTCCAAAAAAACTGAATCCTAAAAAAATGGTCTGCGCTCATCCCCCCCTCCCCTCCCCCTCCCCTTCCCTCTGACACACGCGGCTCCGTCTCTATGACGGGAGGCGCAGCTGCGGCTCAGAGTTGATTGGGAGTCCTTTTCTATCTGACAATCACCTGTTAGTGTGATTCAGCCAGCCACCGGCGAGTTGCGCTCCCCTCTCGAGTTTTTTGACTTATGTTCCAAAGACTACCGCAAAGAGGTGTGGCCGCAAGCGTCTTGCAGCAGAGGGCGGTGGTCACGTGCGCATCGGGTCTGCTGTGTCGGAGCAAAGAATTGTGGGAAATAATCTCCATTGCCTGCTTTCTTCGAAATTGGGTTGAGCACGGATGTTTGTTCTGCCTAATTCCTTTTCACGTGCCTGTTTTACGTTGTTTCACTCTGAGGTATTCTTTTTTTTTTTTTTTTTTTTTTTTTGAACCATAAGTGTGAAGAGCAAATAGGAGGAAGACATTCTTAAGAGTCTGATGTGTCAAACTAACAGCATTAAGCGTCGGTTGCTGAAGCATTTTCAAATTAAAAGCTCTAAGCTTCCTCTTTGAATATAGTATGTAGCACATTATGTGTAACGCCTCAGGCACGGCAAATGCCGCCCCCTATGTATTGCCGCCCTGGGCGACCGCCCACATCGCCCATATCAAAAACCGCCACTGGATCAAACATCTCATTTCCAACCACTTGGATGTGAAGTTCTGTCTCCAGAGGTTCCATAAATGCGTTCCTGACACAGAGAACCCAGCTTCAGAGGGAGTAAGGGCCTCTTCTTGTTTGGTTCCAGATGCTTGCATGGATGATGACCCCTGTCAGAACGGAGGCACCTGCACGGAGGAGCGCGGTCGGGTCCGCTGTCTCTGCTTGCCTTCCTATGGAGGAGACTTCTGCCAAAGCGGTGAGTCCTCTGAGCGTTTGGACCCCCCCCCCCACAGTCAGACATGTCTGCATCTGCTCTGCTGCTTCCAGACCTGGAGCGATGCGAGCCGGGCTGGGAGAAGTTCCAGGGCTTCTGCTATCGGCACTTCAGCCTCCGTCAGAGCTGGGAGGTCGCGGAGCAGCACTGCCGCAAGCTGGGGGCTCACCTGGTGTCCATCATGAGCCCCGAGGAGCAGGACTTCCTCAACAGTAGGACGAGCACCCGCCAGCTTTGGTCATGTCTGACCTCCACTCATGACGCATGCGTCCCTCTGCAGGAAACTACAAGGAGTACCAGTGGACCGGACTGAACGACAAGACGTTCGAGGGCGACTTCTGCTGGTCCGACGGGAACCCGCTGGTAAACTGCAGAAGTTTTCCTTCAGTTTCCACAGAGCAAAGCTTTGAATCTACTTCAGTTTGGAGACAAATAACTATTTATATCACTGAATATTCAGGTTATAGTCATTTTAAATCTACAAACTGACCAGAATATCCATAAGTAAATGTCTGCTGGCACATGTAAATGGGTTTAGGGGGTCATGTATGTTTCATGTGATGAAACGGACGCTTTGATGTTTCTGGATGTTTTCCCGCTCAAAGCTCTATGAGAACTGGTACCGAGGCCAACCGGACAGCTACTTCCTGTCCGGGGAGGACTGCGTGGTGATGGTCTGGCATGACGGCGGGCGCTGGAGCGACGTGCCCTGCAACTACCACCTGGCCTACACCTGCAAGAAAGGCACCTGTGAGTCACCTGAGGGAGGGGGCGTGGTCTGACTCCAGCTTTATTTAACCCTTGTGTGGTGTTCGGGTCTGTGGGACCCGTTTTCATTTTTTATCAAAAGAAAAATGATACAATTAATGAATTTTTCAAACTCGGACTCACTGGCCTTGGCTCATTTTCTGTGAAGAACAGATATCAGAATACATTTTTAATGACCACACAACGTATACCCCCCCAACACATTTCTATTACATATAAGATGTTTGGGACCCGGGGCTAATAGAAGTGTGGAAATTAATGTTTTATGTACCTACACTCTGTCCTCCACCTGTCTGGGCCTGCTGTGTGTGTGTGTGTGTGTGGGTGTGTGTGTGTGTGTGTGTGGGGGTGTGTGTGTGTGTGTGGGTGTGGGTGTGGGTGTGTGTGGGTGTGTGTGTGTGTGTGTGTGTGTGGGGGGGTGTGGGTGTGGGTGTGTGTGTGTGGGTGTGGGTGTGTGTGTGGGTGTGGGTGTGGGTGGGGGTGTGTGTGTGTGTGGGGGGGGGGGGTGGCGGAGCCGCCATCAATGTCTGAATGTGTGTGTGACTGTAAAGCGCTTTGTCCTTGTAGGAAGAAAGGCGCTATATAAGTATACGCCATTTACCATTTAGATTGAGCATCAGCCAGTTCCAAAACGAAGCCATCAGCACCCAGCCACAGGACCAGGCCGTCAGCAGCCAGGACCATGTGTTGTACAGGCTAGTGGCTAGGAGGCCATGTGTTCAATGGGGCTGAAGTGTTGTCTTGACTAATAGGTTTACTCTATGTGTTCAGCTTGTGTTGTGCACCTGAATGGGTTCAGTTTCTGTGTTCAAATAAATAAAGGCAGTAGTTTTGAAAACCATTGCTTCACTTGAAAATTTGTTTCCACTCATATCTTGATTTTAATTGATTTTCTTTATCATGTTTTTAATAATGAGTTGTGAATGTGATCTAACAAAGGTAAAGGGCAAATATTAACCAAATATACTGATTGTAATAGGATGAGGTAAACATCTGTCGAGTATTTTAACATCAAAGTGTTTGATTGTGAGGCATTAAAAACCACAACATGCAACGGGTCCACCAGACCCACGAACACTGGCTGAGTAACAACAATATGAACACCACACAAGGGTTAAACGAACGTTCAGAACAGTTTGGCGCTGAGCCGCGTGCCTCTTCTCCCAGCTTCCTGTGGCAGACCTCCCAAAGTCCGGAACGCCGTCATGTTTGGGAAGGTTCTGCAGAGATACGAGACGAACGCGGCGGTCCGTTTCCACTGCCAGGACGGCTTCCAGCAGAGGCTCCGCCCCCTGGTCAGGTGTCTGCATGGAGGCCGCTGGGAGAGGCCGCAGATCCAATGCATCCCCGGTAAGACTAGACAGATTTAAAACTTTATTGGTCCAACGTTAAAACAACGCTACAACCCCAGAATGTGTTTTTGTTCAGAGGGCGGGGCCTCAGAGCGGCGACCTGACCTCACGGTCACCACCGAGAGCAACCTTGCAGCAGCTGAAGTCGAGGATGAAGCCACTGAAAAGACTGTGGAATTCTGGGAAATCAAGTTCTAGCTCAGCTGGTTTGGAGCTTCTCATCAGCCAATAGGAATGCAGGAACAGACACCGCCAAAGTCTGAGATTTTCATCAGAATCCAGACAAATGGGGTTAATGAGGAGAAATGAGCTTCCTGACTTTATAGTATCGACGCTGTCAGATCACATTTTAACAAGAAGTGACACCTTTTTGTTCCTAAAACACAAAAAAACAGTAAACATGAGAAGTACCCTGATCTCAAACAGACACAGTTTTGTTTGTCAGCTTTATGTTGTAATAAAGTTTTGTACAACAGAGCAAAGAATAAAGAAACTTTTCCTATTTATTGTCCGGCTTTCAGTTTTTCTGCGTCTCCCTGCAGGGGGCGCCACAGCGAGTCCAACGCCTCCATCTGATCCTCTGCCTCCTCGTGTCCTCCTTCCTCCTCCTCATGTCTTCCTCCTCGTTTCCTCCTCCTCATGTCCTCCTGTTGGTCTCCAACCTGTTTCCTGGTTCCACCACCAGGTGGCGCCATTGCGCCGTGTTCGGCTCCTTCTGCCTTCAGAGGAAAAAGCAGCATCTTTCAAACTCACATCTTTTATTCAGAGGAAGATTTTATGCTTTCGCGTCATTATTTGACCCTAAAGCTGCATTCATGACCTTCTGTTGACCTCCAAAAACACCAGCAGGTTATCTTCTCCTCCCGTCTGTCTTCATCGCCATCCTCATCAGGATTTTTTCCGTTTCTTTCATCTAAAATTTCAGTTTTTTAGATTTTTACACAAAAACACAAAATGAAAGACTGTAAATATTTGAAAAGATAAAAGTTTTTTCATGGTGTAATGACATTTTCTCATAAATATTGAAGGTCTCATTATTAGGATAAAAAGGCCGTCTGTTTTAGAAAAAATACCTCAGAATATACTGCAAAACCAAAACAATGAAGAACCGTCTCCATCCCAGGTTTCTGCTAGAAAATGTGTGCTGGTTCCTCAGAGTCTGGAGCCCTTTGAGCCTAGGTTCCTAAAATGTTCCTGGGTTCTGGGGAGTTAAACTGAAACAGACGAGGTCTTCAGAAGTTCTTCCTCTGAATGTTCAGTGATATGGAGATGGATCCGTGTTCCACTCTGACCTCAGTCCTCATGCAAACCTGCAGCATCTGTCAGCAGAACCAGCTTCCTGTTGAGCTGATCTTCAGCTTCCTGTTGAGCTGATCTTCAGCTTCCTGTTGAGCTGATCTTCAGCTTCCTGTTGAGCTGATCTTCAGCTTCCTGTTGAGCTGATCTTCAGCTTCCTGTTGAGCTGATCTTCAGCTTCCTGTTGAGCTGATCTTCAGCTTCCTGTTGAGCTGATCTTCAGCTTCCTGTTGAGCTGATCTTCAGCTTCCTGCGTCTGTCCGCCACGTCTAACATGAACATTCAGACTCTTCGTCCAGCAGTGGGGGTGAGGTTGATCTCAGCAGATGCAGACCCGCTGGCGGCGTGGCGTGGTTGTTCCAGTCCAGTCCAGCTGGCCAACCGTCCAGTGATTCCTTTTTCCTCCTTTTGGTCAAACTGGGAACCTGGAACCGGAGACAGAACACACTGGAACGGAAAACCCGGATTGGTCCTCATATGTGATGAATCGGCTCGTTTCAGACCAAATTCTGGAGCAAAGATTTGATCATTAGTGGACCTGAAAGATGCTTCAGAGCAAAGCTGGTGAGTCCAGAACCGCAGTTCTGCCTTCATGGATCCCCAGAAACCATGAAGGCCGGACTTTGGACACGCAGAAGTGAGGAGGAGGAGTGTGACCTGAAGAAGGAGACGTGTCTATTGTCATGTTTTTCATTCATGCCTCGTGGATTTCACGTCTAAAATTCACGCTCTGAAAACTTTTATTGTGAAAATATTGGAATTCTGTCCCAGAGAACATTTTGATTTCATTTTTTTACAGTGACATAAACAATCAGCTGTTATTCTTGGAGTCAGAAGGTCTGAAAGTATTTGCATCCGTGTCAATAGTTCTACCAGCGTTTCTTTAATAAATGAGTCAAACGTTGGTTTACGGCTCCTTCCCTTCAAAATACAAACTCATTTCTTTCTTTAATTTATTTCAAAATAAACTGAAACGGTTCCCCATCAGACTGAAGACGTTTCCGTAAATCCTCAGCCTCCAAACCCCGGCGCTGTTTTCCCGGCGCCGCAGCCCAGCATTAGCATGAGAAAGCCGAGTTCCTGTGAACTGATTTGACCCCTGACCTCTCCACTGTGTCCCACAGATAACAACCAGCTGCAGCTGGGATGGAGGCCCACCAGGCGGCTCCTGGAGCGGTTCCAGACGGGTCCACAGACTGAGGATGACCAGGGATGAACGTTGGAGGGCGGGGCTTGTCTTCAACATCAGTGACTCATTTGTCCAGAATGAATAAAACACGAAGAACGATGGAGCAGACCGAATGAGAAGATGCAGCGTTTGAGGTAGAGGAGGAAGCTGTGGAAGTCTTCTCCCCCACAGACGACATGTGATGAAGACACAAACCTCACAGATCATCTTCATCATCCTCAGACCAGATCCCCAGATTCCATCAATCCATTCATCTGTGATGCATCTTCTGGCCCTTTCTTCAGGTTGTGGGATGATGGAGCTCATGCAGGCGGGTGCAGCCGGGACAGCCCACCACTCCACCACCAGCCCGCGCACAGACCCACTCCGTCCTGAGGGACCCGCTTGAGTGGCCCCCCAGCTCCTGACGTTCGTTTATGGACTGAAGAACCTGAATAAACCCAGATAAGCACAGAGAAAACCAGTCTGTGAGGGACACTGCACCAGCGTCCAGCCCTCGTTCATGGGATGGATGAAGATGGATGAGGATGGATGAGGACGGATGTGGATGGATGTGGATGGATGAGGACAGATGTGGACGGATGCGGACGGATGTGGATGGATGTGGATGGATGTGGATGGATGTGGATGGATGAGGACAGATGTGGACGGATGCGGACGGATGCGGACGGATGAGGACGGATGTGGACGGATGTGAACGGATGTGGATGGATGTGGACGGATGTGGACGGATGTGGACGGATGTGGACGGATGCGAACGGATGAGGACGGATGTGGACGGATGTGGAAGGATGTGGACGGATGTGGACGGATGCGAACGGATGAGGATGGATGTGGATGGATGAGGACGGATGTGGACGGATGTGGACGGATGTGGATGGATGTGGACGGATGAAGACGGATGCGGACGGATGAGGACGGATGAGGACGGATGTGGACGGATGCGGACGGATGTGGACGGATGTGGACGGATGTGGATGGATGTGGACGGATGTGGATGGATGAAGACGGATGCGGACGGATGAGGACGGATGTGGACGGATGTGGATGGATGTGGACGGATGTGGATGGATGTGGACGGATGTGGACGGATGTGGATGGATGAAGACGGATGCGGACGGATGAGGACGGATGTGGACGGATGTGGACGGATGTGGATGGATGTGGACGGATGTGGATGGATGTGGACGGATGTGGACGGATGTGGATGGATGAAGACGGATGCGGACGGATGAGGACGGATGTGGACGGATGTGGATGGATGTGGATGGATGTGGATGGATGTGGATGGATGAGGACGGATGCGGACGGATGAGGACGGATGTGGACGGATGTGAACGGATGTGGATGGATGTGGACGGATGTGGACGGATGTGGACGGATGTGGACGGATGCGAACGGATGAGGACGGATGTGGACGGATGTGGACGGATGTGGACGGATGTGGACGGATGAGGACGGATGTGGACGGATGTGGATGGATGTGGACGGAGGAGGACGGAGGAGGACGGATGTGGACGGATGAGGACGGATGTGGACGGATGTGGATGGATGAGGACGGATGTGGACGGATGTGGACGGATGCGGACGGATGAGGACGGATGTGGACGGATGTGGATGGATGTGGACGGATGAGGACGGATGTGGACGGATGTGGATGGATGAGGACAGATGTGGATGGATGTGGACGGATGTGGATGGATGAGGACGGATGTGGACGGATGTGGACGGATGCGGACGGATGAGGACGGATGTGGACGGATGTGAACGGATGTGGATGGATGTGGATGGATGAGGACGGATGAGGACGGATGTGGACGGATGTGGACGGATGCGGACGGATGAGGACGGATGTGGACGGATGTGAACGGATGTGGATGGATGTGGATGGATGAGGACGGATGTGGACGGATGAGGACGGATGCGGACGGATGAGGACGGATGTGGACAGATGTGGACGGATGAGGACGGATGTGGACGGATGTGGACGGATGAGGACGGATGTGGACGGATGTGGACGGATGTGGACGGATGAGGACGGATGTGGACGGATGTGGACGGATGTGGACGGATGAGGACGGATGCGGACGGATGAGGACGGATGTGGACGGATGTGGATGGATGTGGACGGATGAGGACGGATGCGGACGGATGCGGACGGATGAGGACGGATGTGGACGGATGTGGATGGAGGAGGACGGATGTGGACGGATGAGGACGGATGTGGACGGATGTGAACGGATGTGGACGGATGTGGATGGATGAGGACGGATGTGGACGGATGTGGACGGATGCGGACGGATGAGGACGGATGTGGACGGATGTGGATGGATGTGGACGGATGAGGATGGATGTGGACGGATGTGGATGGATGAGGACAGATGTGGATGGATGTGGACGGATGTGGATGGATGAGGACGGATGTGGACGGATGTGGACGGATGCGGACGGATGCGGACGGATGAGGACGGATGTGGACGGATGTGAACGGATGTGGATGGATGTGGATGGATGAGGACGGATGAGGACGGATGTGGACGGATGTGGACGGATGCGGACGGATGAGGACGGATGTGGACGGATGTGAACGGATGTGGATGGATGTGGATGGATGAGGACGGATGTGGACGGATGAGGACGGATGCGGACGGATGAGGACGGATGTGGACAGATGTGGACGGATGAGGACGGATGTGGACGGATGTGGACGGATGTGGACGGATGTGGATGGATGAAGACGGATGCGGACGGATGAGGACGGATGTGGACGGATGTGGATGGATGTGGACGGATGCGGACGGATGAGGACGGATGTGGACAGATGTGGACGGATGAGGACGGATGTGGACGGATGTGGACGGATGTGGACGGATGTGGATGGATGAAGACGGATGCGGACGGATGTGGATGGATGTGGACGGATGCGGACGGATGTGGACGGATGAAGATGCTCCTGCTCCTACACCTGGCTGTGGTTCCTGTCTCCGGCTCGACTCGCGCCTTTGACTGTCCCCGCAACCACGGCTGGATGAAGCTCGTCTGCTGGACTTTATATATGTAGTTGTAGATTTAGATAAGTTAATTCTTCTCTAAGAGTTCTGGTAAATCGCCTGTCCGTCCTGGGGGAGGATCCCTCCTTCATGTGGGCACCCCTGAGGTTTCTTCGTTTTTTCCGGAATCCGTTTTTTTGGGAGTTTTTCCTTACCGCGAAGGGGGGTCTAAGGGCAGGGATGCCAGTATAGATTAGTCAGTTTGTTAGTTCATTTTAGTATTTTACTATTGAACTCTTTGTATTCGTGATCCTTTTGATTTCATGTTTTACTTCGAAGCCGATCAAGACGACTGTTGTTGTGATTTTGGGCTATACAAATAAAATTGAATTGAATTGAATAGATGGATGTGGACGGATGTGGATGGATGTGGACGGATATGGACAGATGTGGATGGATGTGGACGGATGTGGATGGATGTGGACGGATATGGACAGATGTGGATGGATGTGGACGGATGTGGATGGATGGAGGAGTGTCCTCCGGCGGTAGCGTGTGGCAAACGTCCTCTGTCTGCTGAGGATGCCGGCACACGCCGTCCTCCTGCTGTCCACCAGCGTGACCTTTTGACGCTCTGACCTCATCGCAATGGAGGTCCAGAGGTTAAACTCAGGAAACCAGCAGCTTAACAGCCTCTTTATCCAGCCCTGACCCCATAAGGGGAGGAGCCAATCCTCATACACTGCTTTTGAATCTGTCAGTGTTTGCGTTTCTTCATCTCTCTGATGGTTTATGCTCCCTCAGGCCTCGTTCAGATGCTCACATTAATAAGATGAATGTTCATTTCTTCATTTAAAGGCCTCCACATTCAGACTGATTAGGACCAGCAGGAACTTTCTTGTTGCATTTTGTCTCATTCAAAGAAAAAATCTTCCCAAAGCTTTTATTCTGAAGGGTAAATAAATGTTTAATTTTTCAGAATATTATGATATTTTCATTTTATTTATTCAGTAAATCCGAACAATTTCAGAAAAAATGTTTATTATTTTAAAGTCCAACACTAATTTAGAAAAGGTGGATTTTCGTTGAGATCGATCTTTATTTTTGCTATTCTTTGACTTTAGTCTTTACAGCAGTGAGAAGAAGTTCTACATGAGGGGGGGGGGGGGGGGGGGGCGTTAACCCTTCTTCTATCCCAGGCACTTTAACGTTGGGAGTGGGGTCATCTAGACCCACTAGACAGTGCTCTGAACCTTTTTTCTTCAAAGATTTGTGATCTTCACTGGTGTCCATGGATTACATGAAATCTTTCCACCTTTATCCACCTTTGTCATGGTAGGGGGAACACGTCAATGGAAGGGGGGGGGTCATCTAAGATAGAACAAGGGTTAACCAGCAGCACTTCCCAGGTGCCTTTGAGCAATCGCAGCAGCCTTTAGGAGGCAACTCAAAGGGACAAAGGGTCAAAGCACTTGTGGGTTTAAAAGAGGGTCACAGAGCAGGCCGCGCCACCCCGCCCTCCTGCTCACACCTCAGTGTGTGTGGGGGTCAGAGGTCATGGGTGAAACCCCCCTCCCAAATGTGAGACTTCATTTTTGATCCTAAACTGAATGAATCCTCATTAAATCCACATTTCTGCGTTTCTGATCTGCTGTTGAAACCATTCTTTAGCCGAGCCCAGGATCTTCATCGATGAAGAGCCCGGGATCTTACTGCTGGTTCACTTCCTTTTCTTGGCCCAGCAAACAGATCAGAAGAGTCTTATTATTCTTTTTAAAGCAGCAAAGCAGAGGAAGGAAAATCCTTCAGTTCTTTTTTGTTTTTTTTGACTGACATAATCTATAAAATGTTTTACATGAAACCATTTTGGATTTTATAGAAATCTTCTCTAAAGTTTTGTTTGACCTACATTTGTAAAACTTTGAAGAACGGTGATAAATGCTGGTTCTGGGCTGGACGTTTGTTTTAGAGACGTCGGGGTTCTTCCTCTGAGATTCCTCTCTGTCTCATCATCATCATCCTCTCTGTTTCAGGACAAAGATCTGGTCTGAACTTGAACTCTGTCCCCCCCCCCCCCCCCCCCCCCCCGCCAGACTTCCCCGCCGCAGCCCCTTCGGCCCGCCGTAGCGCTGCGCCTGCCTTTGTGAAGATCTCTCCTTTTGGTGACTTTCTGCAGCCCCCGTCTGGCCCTTTGCATGCATCTCTGCCCCCTCCTTTGCCATTCTTCCTGCGGGGCGGGGGGCTCCCAGAGACAGCCGGAGAAGACTGGCATCCCAGAATGCTAATCAGGTCCTCGCCGACACTTCCCACGGCGTTCCCCCAGACAGGGGCTTTTGTTTTGTCATTGATTCCACTGATCAGACTCGGCTGCTGTCTGGGGGGAGACTGCAGCCTCACCTTTCAGGGGGGGTCTGAGAGTCCCAGTCTGCATGGATCCAAAAAGCCAAAGCAGAATCGAACTCTGCAGATAAGAACAAACATTTTGGAGGAACTTGAGACAGAGCGGATGTCAGGCGTGTTCAGATAAACACAAACCTGTCATCCACAGCATAAATAAAACTTGATCTATTCTCTCTACAAGTCTGTGGTGAAGTGGTTAGCACTCTCATCTGACTCTCACAGCTTCAGACATGCTTCAGAGGTTCATCAGAGTCTCCAAATATAACCCTTGGTGTGAATGTGGGTGTGTCCCTGCAACAGACTGGTGACCTGTTCAGGGTGAACCCCACCAACACCAAACAGTAGCTGGGATAGGCCCCAGCAACCCTTTGGTTCAGTGATGTTGGATGGATTGTAAACTGTACTTTGGTCATAAGAGACCCTGCATTTGTTTAGTCATACAATTTCATCATCAAATCTTGTGATTCTTATAGTTCAGATTCTGAGTCATTGTTTACGTTGTTTGGGTTGTTGGGTTGCTTGGGTTGTTGGGTTGTCGAGGTACTGTTCCTTACTCTTTCCTGATTCTGATTCTCAAATCTAAGAATCCATTCACAGCTCTTCTTTCTCTTTCGGCTTTTCCCATCAGGGGTCGCCACAGCGAATCATCCTTTTCCACCTCACTCTATCATGGACATCTTCTACCCTAACATTAGCCAACTTCATGTCCTCTGTTAAGACATCCATGTATCTCCTCTTTGGCCGTCCTCTTGCCCTCCTGCCAGGCAGCTCCATCTCCAACATCCTTCTACCAATATATCCACTATCCCTCCTCTGAACATGTCCAAACCATCTCAGTCTGGCTTCTCTGACTTTGTCCCTAACACAGACAACATGAGCCGTCCCTCTGATGTACTCGTTCCTTATCCTGTCTAACCTGGTCACTCCTAAGGAGAACCTCAACATCTTCATCTCTGCTACCTCCATCTCAGCCTCTTGTCTCTGTCTCACTGCTACCGTCTCTAACCCATAGAGCAGAGCTGGTCTCACCACTGTCTTGTACACCTTTCCTTTGAGTCTTGCTGGCACTTTTCTGTCACACAACACTCCTGACACTTTCCTCCAACCGCTCCAACCTGCCTGCACTCGCCTCTTCACCTCTTTTCCACACTCCCCATCACACTGAACTGTTGACCCCAAGTACTTAAACTCCTGCACCTTCTTCACCTCAGCCCCCTGTAACCTAACGCTTCTACCTTGATCCCTCTCGTTCAGACACATGTATTCTGTCTTACTACGACTGACCTTCATGCCTCTTCTTTCCAGAGCAAACCTCCACCTCTCTAGCTGTTCCTCCACCTGCTCTCTACTCTCACTGCAAATTACAATGTCATCCGCAAACATCATTGTCCAGGGAGATTCCTGTCTTACCTCGTCTGTCAGCCTGTCCATCAGCATAGCAAACAAAAAAGGACTCAAAGCTGATCCTTGGTGTAGTCCCACCTCCACCTTGAACTCCTCTGTCTGACCTACAGCACATCTCACCACCGTCATACTTCTCTCATACATGTCCTGAACTACTCTGACATACTTCTCTGCCACTCCAGACGACCTCATACAGTACCACAGCTCCTCCCTCGGCACCCTGTCATACGCCTTCTCTAAATCTACGAACACACAATGCAGCTCCTTCTGACCTTCTCTGTACTTTTCCATCAACATTCTCAAAGCAAAAATGGCATCAGTGGTGCTCTTACGGGGCATGAAACCATACTGCTGCTCACAAATCTCCACCTTCTTCCTAAGCCTGGCTTCCACTACTCTTTCCCACAGCTTCATTGTGTGGCTCATCAACTTTATTCCTCTATAGTTGCTGCAGTTCTGCGTGTCACCCTTGTTTTTAAAGATCGGGACCAGAACGCTTCTCCTCCATTCCTCAGGCATCTTCTCACTCTCTAGAATCCTATTGAACAACCTTGTTAGAAATTCCACTGCTGTCTCTCCTAGGCACTTCCATACCTCCACAGGTACGTCATCAGGACCAACGGCCTTTCCGCTCTTCATCCTTTTCAGAGCCTTCCTAACCTCATCCTTTTCAATCTCTGCTACTTCCTGCTCCACAACAACCACATCTTCCTCCCTTCTTTCCCTGTCATTTTCCTCATTCATCAGCTCCTCAAAATACTCCTTCCATCTTTTCTGTACACTCTCCTGGGTTGTTAGCACCTTTCCATCTCTGTCCTTAATCACCCTTATCTGTTGCACGTCCTTCGCATCTCTGTCTCTCTGTCTGGCTAGCCTGTACAAGTCCTTTTCTCCTTCCTTTGTGTCTAACCTGTCATATAGCTCATCGTAAGCTTTCTGTTTGGCCTTTGCCACCTCTCTCTTCACTCTACGCTGCGCTTCCTTGTACTCCTGTCTACCTTCCTCAGTCCTTTCTACATCCCACTTCCTTTTAGCCAACCTCTTCCTCTGGACGCATTCCTGTACTTCCTCATTCCACCACCAAGTCTCTTTACCGTCTTTCCTCTTTCCAGATGACACACCTAGCACCTTCCTACCTGTTTCCCTGATAATTTCTGCTGTAGTTTCCCAGTCATCTGGAAGCTCATCCTGACCACCCAGGACCTGTCTCAACTTCTGCCTAAATTCCTCACAAGTTTCTTCATTCTGTAGCTTCCACCACTTGGTCTTCTTTTCTGTTTTCCCTCTCTTCTTCTTCCTGACCTCCAGAGTCATCTTACACACCACCATGCGGTGCTGTCTGGCTACACTCTCTCCTACCACCACTTTGCAGTCATTAACCTCTCTCCAATGACCTCGTCTACATAGGATGTAGTCCACCTGGGTACTCCTACCTCCACTTCTGTATGTCACTCTATGTTCCTCTCTCTTCTGGAAGTAAGTGTTGACTACAGCCATTTCCATCCTCTTCGCAAAGTCCACCACCATCTGTCCCTCCAGATTCCTTTCCTTCACACCAAACCTGCCCATCACCTCCTCATCACCTCTGTTGCCCTCACCAACATGTCCATTAAAGTCTGCTCCAATAACAACTCTCTCTCCTCTGGGGATACCCTCTATGACCTCATCCAACTCACTCCAGAATCTCTCCTTCACTTCTAACTCACAGCCAACCTGTGGCGCATACCCACTGACTACATTCACCATCACCCCTTCAATTTCTAACTTTAGGCTCATCATCCTGTCTGAGACTCTTTTCACCTCTAGAACACTGTTTACAAACTCCCCCTTCAGAATCACACCTACCCCGTTTCTCTTCCTATCAACACCATGATAGAACAGTTTGTATCCTCCTCCAATACTACGTGCCTTGCTGCCCTTCCACCTTGTCTCCTGCACACACAGTACATCTACCTTCCTTCTCTCCATCATGTCTGCCAGCTCTCTGCCTTTCCCTGTCATTGTGCCAACGTTAAGAGTCCCTATTCTCAAACCTATGTTCCTGCCTTTTCCCTTCTCTCTCTGGCCACGGACCCTTCTGCCTCCCCTCTTTCTTCGACCAACAGTAGTCAAATTTCCACCGACACCCTGTAGGTTAACAGCATCGGTGGCGGTCGTTGTTAACCCGGGCCTCGACCGATCCGGTATGTGTAAAGTGTTGTGGATGATTCGCATGGTTATTTTGGCAATTTTTACGCCGGATGCCCTTCCTGACGCAACCCTCTCTATTTATCCGGGCTTGGGACCGGCACAGAGGCAACTGGCTTGCAACCCCTGCGGCTAGATTAAGAATCCATTCACAGCTAACAGACGTAAACATGTCAGCCCTCACTGCCTCTTTAGAAAGAGTTACACTAGGGCTAGAGTAAGGTCAAAGGGCGCCGAGCCCCTTCCAGAGAGGTTTGGCGCCACACGGTTCATCCCAAAGCGGGCATCATTACTTCTTGTTTTAAACTTTTTGACAAAGAAAATAGAATTGCCATATTAAAAGAAAACAATAAATTTGAAAAAAAAGCAAAAAAAAGAAAATGTTCGACAGGTGTTCAACGGAAACAAAAATGGTGTGCCATAGCAGCGACGTTTCGACCTGTATTCAGGGGGTATTCCAGAAGGCCCGTTTAAACCCCCCCGACTTTAACCCTGAACTCTGGCTGAAATCCACCTGAACTTGCTTACTCTGGGTATGTCGGTTCCCAAAGACCGGATATGAGTTAGCATAATTACGCTCCACTTGGTAACCCTGGGTTAACGCACGTGCACAGCAGGTACATAAAGACATTCTCAATAGATCACTGATTTACAAAGTCACCATGGAAACGCGTGGAGAAAAAAAGAAAGCGCTATGCTTCAGTGAGACGGAGTCTGAGATTTTAATGACGGCGTATGAAGATTATACGTCCATCAAAAAAGTAACACGGCTGCATCATCATTAAAAGAAAGAGTTTCTGCTTGGAGAAAAAGAACAGAAAAAGTAAACGCACGAGTTTCTGATCTTATTTCCATTTTCCTTGTGACGCCTATATATATATATATATATATATACACATATGTATATATATATATATATATAGGCGTCACAAGGAACTGCAGGGTGTAAGATGCTGGCAGGTAAAGCATACATGGAGCGCCACAATCAAGTGGCTGGGATAATATACAGGAACATGTGTGCAGAATATGAACTGGAAACCCCAAGGTCAAAATGGGAAACACCTCTGAAGGTGGTAGAGAATGAGAGGGCAAAGATCCTGTGGGACTTCCAGATCCAGACTGATAGGATGGTAATGGAGAACCAACCAGACATTGTAGTGGTGGATAAAGAACAGAGGAAAGCCGTTGTGGTGGATGTGGCAGTGCCAAGCGATGGGAACATCAGGAAGAAGGAACATGAGAAACTGGAGAAATACCAGGGACTCAGAGAAGAACTGGAGAAAGCATGGAAAGTGAAGGTGACAGTGGTGCCTGTGGTAATTGGAGCACTGGGGGCAGTAACCCCCAAGCTGGAGGAGTGGCTGCAACAGATACCTGGAAAGACCTCAGACCTCTCATTCCAATTCAATTCAATTCAATTCAATTCAATTCAATTCAATTCAATTCAATTCAATTCAATTCAATTCAATTCAATTCAATTCAATTCAGCTCAATTCAATTCAATTCAATTCAATTCAATTCAATTTTATTTGTATAGCCCAAAATCACAACAACAGTCGTCTCGATGGGCTTCGAAGTAAAACATGAAATCAAAAGGATCACGAATACAAAGAGTTCAATAGGAAAATACTAAAATGAACTAACAAACTGACTAAGCTATACTGGCATCCCTGCCCTTAGACCCCCCTTCGCGGTAAGGAAAAACTCCCAAAAAAAACGGATTCCGGAAAAAACGAAGAAACCTCAGGGGTGCCCACATGAAGGAGGGATCCTCCCCCAGGACGGACAGGCGATTTACCAGAACTCTTAGAGAAGAATTAACTTATCTAAATCTACAACTACATATATAAAATCCAGCAGACGAGCTTCATCCAGCCGTGGTTGGGGGGACAGTCAGGGGGCGAGTCGAGCCGGAGACAGGAACCACAGCCAGGTGTAGGAGCAGGAGCAGAGACGAGGTAAACGGTCAGGAACTGGAGCACGGATGAACCAACTGGAGTCTGGAAGCACTCCCACTCCCCAGGAGGGGAGAGGAAAAGAGGGACAATACATGAATCACTGCACCAAACAGAGGCATGGAGAACTAAATGATGAATAATGATCAAGAATAGAGGAGAGGAAGGGTAGAAGTAGATGAGAAAAGAGGACAGAACCCCAGTGCACCATAGTTACCCCAGCTTCAACTTCTAGCAGCCTTTTAAAAGAAATAGTTATTATTAAGTTTAATTTAAACAAACTAACATTAAGTTAAATAATCTCTGAATACTAACTAGTCTGACAATAAGCCTGTCCACAGAGGAATGTTTTCAGTCTAACTTTGAATGTAGAAACTGAGTCGGCCTCTCTTCCATGAGCTGGGAGTTTATTTCATAAGACAGGGGCTTGGTGGCTAAACGCTCTACCTCCAACCGTACTTTTACTAATTCTAGGAACCACAAGCAGTCCTGCATTTAGTGAGTGAAGTGTTCTGATTGGATGGTAAGGGACTATGAGGTCCTTAATATAGGACGGGGCCATTCCATGTAAGGCCTTATAGGTTAACAGGAGGATCTTGAACTTAATTCTAGAATCAACTGGGATCCAGTGAAGTGAAACTAACACAGGAGTGATGTGATCTCTTCTGCTAGTTCCAGCTAACAATCTAGCTGCTGCGTTCTGAACAAGCTGGAGACTTCTTAAGGAACTCTTAGGACACGCTGCTAACAAGGAGTTACAGTAATCCAGCCTCGACGTAACAAATGCATGGATGAGTTTTTCAGCATCACTCTTAGAAAGTAGATTTCTGATCTTAGCAATATTCCGCAGGTGAAAAAAGGCAGTTCTGCACGCCTGAGATATGTGAGCCTTAAATGATAAATCCTGGTCAAATAAAACCCCAAGGTTTCTAACTGTGGAATTGGGGGCTATACTTATACCATCAAGGGAGACTATCTGAGCAGACAGAGCATCTCTGAGGTTTTTAGGACCAAGTATAATGACCTCAGTTTTTTCTGGGTTCAAGAGGAGGTCATTAATTGTCATCCAGGTCTTGATGTCACTGATGCAGGCGTTCAGTTTCTCTATCTGGTCATTCTGGTCAGGCTTCATGGATAAATACAACTGCGTATCGTCGGCATAACAATGAAAATTTGGATCCATTTCCTGATTATGTTCCTGATTATGTTTCCTAGGGGTAGCATATAAAGCGTAAACAGGATCGGTCCCAAGACTGAGCCCTGTGGGACTCCATAGTTGACCCGAGTGCACTGAGAGGAATGGCCATTTACATTAACGAACTGATACCTATCAGACAGATAGGATTTAAACCACTGGAGAGCAGATCCTCTGATCCCTATGTCCTGCTCTAATCTATGGAGTAAAATACCGTGGTCGATAGTGTCAAAGGCTGCACTGAGGTCCAACAGGACCAGAATAGAAAGTAGTCCCTTTTCTGAGGCCAATAACAAGTCATTAGAGACTCTAACTAGTGCAGTTTCCGTACTGTGGTGAGGTCTAAACCCCGACTGAAAGTCTTCAAAGTGGCTGTTGTCCTGTAGGTGGCAGTAAAGCTGCTTAACTACAACTCTTTCTAGGATTTTAGAAATAAAGGGCAGGTTTGATATCGGTCTATAGTTGGCCAAGATGCTAGGATCCAAACTGGGCTTTTTCAGAAGAGGTTTAACAACTGCATATTTAAAAGACTGTGGCACGTAACCCGTTTCCAGAGAGGCATTTATCATTGTTAATATGGGATCATTAATTAGGGGAAAAGTTTCTTTAAAAAGTCTAGTGGGAATTGGGTCTAACAGACACGTTGAGGATTTGGAGGACGTAATAATTGATGTTATTTCCGCTTGATCCACAGCAGTGAAGCAGTCCAATGTTACAGAGGTTTCTATGGATGCCTCCATTTCTACCGCTTCAGCCTGTTCTGGGCTGATAGTAGGAATAACTTGATTTAACTTATGTCTAATATTTGAGATTTTACTGTCGAAAAATGTAAGAAAATCATCAGAGCTGAGAGAAACAGGAACATGTGGTTCTACTGAGCTCTGACTGCGAGTTAATTTAGCTATAGTGCTAAAAAGAAATCTTGGATTGTTTCCATTCTCTGATATTATGGTTGAATAGTACTGGCTTCTAGCTCTACGCAGGGCTTTTTTATAATTTAATAGGCTATGTTTCCAGATATCCAGAGACTGCTCTGAACCGGAGCGGCGCCATTCTCTTTCCAACTTACGGGTTTCTCGTTTAAGAGAACGAGTTTCAGCGTTAAACCACGGTGCTACTCGGTTTTGTCTGACGAACTTAGGTTTCAAGGGGGCAACAACATGGAGTGTACTCCTGAGGGCTTGTAAGGCATCATTAACAAAGTGGTCATTTATACTAGGACTGATACTATGGGAGCTGGACTCAGAGTATTTTCTCAGAATATCACTAAGTACTGGCTGAACTGTGTGTTTAAACTCAGACACAGAACGGTCAGTTAAGGTTCTTCTAAGCTGTTTCTTATTCACTGGGGCAGAAGGATGTTCCAGTGTAAGCTGGAAGGTAATCATAGAGTGATCAGAAATGATGGGGTTAAGAGGAAGGACACTCAGCTGGCTGATCTCTATCCCATGGGTTAGAACAAGGTTTTGTGTAAAGTGTTGCCCTTTAAAAGACATTTTTAGATGGATTTTTATTGCTGGTAAAAGAGGGATGGGTAAGTCTGCATGTGAATGATGAAGGCCACGCCACTGACAGACCTGCAGACATCAGGGTTAGGCTTTGAACAGTATTCCAGGAAAGCAGAGCAGTAATAGAAAGGCTGTTTTTCTAATTCTGTGTGGAATCTGGAAACGACGAACAATAGAGTGAGAATTCTATTTACCGTTAGGAGGTAGAAGACGGCCCCGGTACTGAGGCAGTTTACCAAGAATGGCCTCATAGGTGAGGATTCACCACCGGCTCTGTCTGCTGACTGACAGCAGAGAAAACGCTTCACAGTGATTCATCTGAGTTTGTCATAAACTGGGGTCAGACTGTGGAGAGTTGAAGAGGCAGCATCTGGCATGATAGCGGGGAGCGAAAACAGACCCAGATGCTGGAACCTAGAAGGATCACGCAGGTCTTGTAGTGGACTATTAAAGATGTATTGTCTAGGACTATCGGAGGAACTTGGGATGCAACGGCTGAGACGAAGAAGGTGGAATGTGGACCAATTGGTGAGTAGCGTTCCAGTATGGACACGAAGCATGGAGATTTGGCGTGAAGCTGAGTCGTGGAGTTTTGGCTTGACTAGAGGGCAGGAGCTCAGGCATAACCGGACAGAAGGTAGAAGGGTGGACCCAGGTTGGCACTTATAGAGATAGATCCTAGAGACAAGGAGGTAGACGTGAATACATGAACGAGAGCGGATCTATATTCAGATTACGATCATGTGAGATCATGAGACAGAGTACTGCACCATAGAGGGCAACGAACTGGCGATAAATGCCGGTGAAGGTCCATCTTATATGGAGTAGGGAGGCTGATGAGGAGAGTGCCCAACAGCTGGGTCCAATCTGGAGAGGAAGAGCAGAGAAAGGAGGGAGGAAGGAGAGGACTCCTGGAAGTACAATGACAAGCATCCACATAAAGAATGCCCCCATGGTCCAAAACTGGGAGGAAGGTGCACTGAACGAGTCTTTCCCTCACACCAGGGTCCAGACGAGGTTTGTTTCTGTAACCCAGGAGTGTCTTCAGTGTTTTCAGATGGATGGATGGATGGATGCATGCATGGGTGGGGGTGTGTGGATGGATGGATGAATGGATGGATGCATGGATGCATGGATGCATGGATGGATGGATGGATGGATGGATG
>NC_136247.1:29177500-29477500 GCF_053564925.1 Oryzias latipes | reverse complement strand
GGTGCCCTGCAGATGTTTCCAGAACGGCTGCAGAGAAGCTCTCAGATTGCTGGCTGGACGCTCTACATCAGCTTGTGTTGAACGGCTCAGGTGACTTTCAGCTTCCATCAGATTCATAACCTGAAAATCAGGAGTTATAAAAATCAGAAGACGAATCCATTCCTGCCCCGGTTTGAGGACAGAAGCAGACGTTCTTTTTCTTCATCAAACACCCTCTTTCAGAACGGCGTCTTCCTCACACCTTCATCCCCAGAGATGATGAAGACTCTGCTTTCTGTGGGACTCTTGAAGAAGACGTTCAATCCCGCCTGACAAACACGGGGAGATTTGCCCCACCGGCCCCCCAACCACCCAACTCCACAATAGTCAGTCTAGACACAAGCTGCTCCTTCAATCACCCCCCCACCCCCAGTCATCCCTCCATCATTGTCTGACCCCCCCCCCCACCCCCCCAAAGTATTTTTTCTGTTTTCCCACGCCTTATTTTTCTCTGTCCTGTTTGCAGCTGAGGAGGAGGAGGAGTTGGTGATGTGTGTGTGTGTGTGTGTGTGTGTGTGGGGGGGGGGTGATGAGGTAGCCATGGCAACACTTTACACTGGCATCCCCTGATTGGAGTACGTGGTGGCTAATTATTTCGTGCATAAGCTGGAGAAAAAAACAATAAAGTGGGACATATTGAAATGCAGAGCCAGCGTGGGGGGTAGGGGTGGGGGGGTTGATTAACGCCTAGGGAGGACCTCTGGTCTCCTCCGGACGAACGTGAACTTCAGACTCTAAACGTGACGGCCGGTGGAGTTGAGTTAACAATGGCGGCCGTTGTTACCAGCCTCCACTCTTCATTAATCAGGACGATCCGGCTCTAATTGGCGTTTTGGTTAAGCTGCTCTGCAGACCCCGGTCCCTCCGCTGGCCTAAATAATGGCGTTACGCCACAAGTGCCGCCACACATCGGGGAGGACAATGCGGCGCTTGTCTGAGAATCCAGGAGAAGATCCCCACCCTCCCCTCCCTTCTTGGGGCTCCCTGTCCCCCCCCCCCCCCCCCCCCCCCAAAAAAAAAAAATACACCCTCACACAAACACAAAGAAGACCTCTGACTATTGAGACCTCAGCCTCTTCTTGTCTGTCTGTCCTCCTCACCCCTCGCTCTTCACCCCTCGGCCCTCGCTCCCCATCCCTCACCCCCCGCTCCTCGCTCCTCACCCCTAACCCCTCACCGCTTGCTCCTCCACAGAAACGTGTGCAAGGAAACACGGAAACACGTGGAAGGAAACGTGTGGAAGGAAACGTGTGGAAGGAAACACGGAAACATGTGGAAGGAAACATGGAAACATGTGGAAGGAAACGTGGAAACATGTGAAAAGAAACATGTGGAAGGAAACGTGGAAACATGTGAAAGGAAACATGTGGAAGGAAACGTGGAAACATGTGGAAGGAAACATGTGGAAGGAAACATGGAAACATGTGGAAGGAAACATGGAAACATGTGGAAGGAAACATGTGGAAGGAAACATGTGGAAGGAAACACGGAAACACGTGGAAGGAAACGTGTGGAAGGAAACGTGTGGAAGGAAACATGTGGAAGGAAACACGGAAACATGTGGAAGGAAACATGTGGAAGGAAACACGGAAACATGTGGAAGGAAACATGGAAACATGTGGAAGGAAACGTGGAAACATGTGGAAGGAAACATGGAAACATGTGGAAGGAAACGTGTGGAAGGAAACGTGTGGAAGGAAACATGTGGAAGGAAACACGGAAACATGTGGAAGGAAACGTGTGGAAGGAAACACGGAAACATGTGGAAGGAAACATGGAAACATGTGGAAGGAAACGTGGAAACATGTGAAAGGAAACATGTGGAAGGAAACGTGGAAACATGTGAAAGGAAACATGTGGAAGGAAACGTGGAAACATGTGAAAGGAAACATGTGGAAGGAAACGTGGAAACATGTGAAAGGAAACGTGTGGAAGGAAACATGTGGAAGGAAACATGGAAACATGTGGAAGGAAACGTGTGGAAGGAAACATGTGGAAGGAAACACGGAAACATCTGGAAGGAAACGTGGAAACATGTGAAAGGAAACATGTGGAAGGAAACGTGGAAACATGTGAAAGGAAACATGTGGAAGGAAACGTGGAAACATGTGGAAGGAAACACGTGGAACATGTGGAAGGAAACATGTAGAAGGAAACGTGGAAACATGTGGAAGGAAACATGTGGAAGGAAACACGTGGAACATGTGGAAGGAAACATGGAAACATGTGGAAGGAAACATGGAAACATGTGGAAGGAAACATGTAAAGGAAACGTGGAAACATGTGGAAGGAAACATGTGGAAGGAAACACGTGGAACATGTGGAAGGAAACATGGAAACATGTGGAAGGAAACATGGAAACATGTGGAAGGAAACATGTAGAAGGAAACATGGAAACATGTGGAAGGAAACATGTGGAAGGAAACATGGAAACATGTGGAAGGAAACATGGAAACATGTGGAAGGAAACATGTAGAAGGAAACATGGAAACATGTGAAAGGAAACATGTGGAAGGAAACGTGGAAACATTTATAAGGAAACATGTGGAAGGAAACACGTGGAACATGTGGAAGGAAACATGGAAACATGTAGAAGGAAACATGGAAACATGTGGAAGGAAACACGTGGAGCATGTGGAAGGAAACATGGAAACATGTGGAAGGAAACATGGAAACATGTGGAAGGAAACGTGGAAACATGTGAAAAGAAACATGTGGAAGGAAACGTGGAAACATGCGAAAGGAAACATGTGGAAGGAAACGTGGAAACATGTGAAAGGAAACATGTGGAAGGAAACGTGGAAACATGTGGAAGGAAACATGTGGAAGGAAACATGGAAACATGTGGAAGGAAACATGGAAACATGTGGAAGGAAACGTGTGGAAGGAAACATGTGGAAGGAAACACGGAAACATGTGGAAGGAAACGTGTGGAAGGAAACGTGTGGAAGGAAACATGTGGAAGGAAACACGGAAACATGTGGAAGGAAACACGGAAACATGTGGAAGGAAACGTGTGGAAGGAAACATGTGGAAGGAAACACGGAAACATGTGGAAGGAAACATGGAAACATGTGGAAGGAAACGTGGAAACATGTGAAAGGAAAGATGTGGAAGGAAACGTGGAAACATGTGAAAGGAAACATGTGGAAGGAAACGTGGAAACATGTGAAAGGAAACGTGTGGAAGGAAACATGTGGAAGGAAACGTGTGGAAGGAAACATGTGGAAGGAAACACGGAAACATCTGGAAGGAAACGTGGAAACATGTGAAAGGAAACATGTGGAAGGAAACGTGGAAACATGTGAAAGGAAACATGTGGAAGGAAACGTGGAAACATGTGGAAGGAAACACGTGGAACATGTGGAAGGAAACATGTAGAAGGAAACGTGGAAACATGTGGAAGGAAACATGTGGAAGGAAACACGTGGAACATGTGGAAGGAAACATGGAAACATGTGGAAGGAAACATGGAAACATGTGGAAGGAAACATGTAAAGGAAACGTGGAAACATGTGGAAGGAAACATGTGGAAGGAAACACGTGGAACATGTGGAAGGAAACATGGAAACATGTGGAAGGAAACATGGAAACATGTGGAAGGAAACATGTAGAAGGAAACATGGAAACATGTGGAAGGAAACATGTGGAAGGAAACATGGAAACATGTGGAAGGAAACATGGAAACATGTGGAAGGAAACATGTAGAAGGAAACATGGAAACATGTGAAAGGAAACATGTGGAAGGAAACGTGGAAACATGTGGAAGGAAACATGTGGAAGGAAACACGTGGAACATGTGGAAGGAAACATGGAAACATGTAGAAGGAAACATGGAAACATGTGGAAGGAAACACGTGGAGCATGTGGAAGGAAACATGGAAACATGTGGAAGGAAACATGGAAACATGTGGAAGGATACATGTAGAAGGAAACGTGGAAACATGTGGAAGGAAACATGTGGAAGGAAACACGTGGAAATTGTGGAAGGAAACATGGAAACATGTGGAAGGAAACATGGAAACATGTGGAAAGAAACATGTAGAAGGAAACGTGGAAACATGTGGAAGGAAACATGTGGAAGGAAACACGTGGAACATGTGGAAGGAAACATGGAAACATGTGGAAGGAAACATGGAAACATGTGGAAGGAAACATGGAAACATGTGGAAGGAAACATGGAAACATGTGGAAGGAAACATGTAGAAGGAAACATGGAAACATGTGAAAGGAAACATGTGGAAGGAAACGTGGAAACATGTGGAAGGAAACATCTGGAAGGAAACATGTGGAACATGTGGAAGGAAACATGGAAACATGTAGAAGGAAACATGGAAACATGTGGAAGGAAACACGTGGAGCATGTGGAAGGAAACATGGAAACATGTGGAAGGAAACATGTGGAGCATTTGGAAGGAAACATGGAAACATGTGGAAGGAAACATGGAAACATGTGGAAGGAAACATGTAGAAGGAAACGTGGAAACATGTGGAAGGAAACATGTGGAAGGAAACATGGAAACATGTGGAAGGAAACATGGAAACATGTGGAAGGAAACATGTAGAAGGAAGCGTGGAAACATGTGGAAGGAAACAGGTGGAAGGAAACATGGAAACATGTGGAAGGAAACATGGAAACATATGGAAGGAAACATGTAGAAGGAAACATGGAAACATGTGGAAGGAAACATGTGGAAGGAAACATGGAAACATGTGGAAGGAAACATGTAGAAGGAAACATGGAAACATGTGAAAGGAAACATGTGGAAAGAAACGTGGAAACATGTGGAAGGAAACATGTGGAAGGAAACACGTGGAACATGTGGAAGGAAACATGGAAACATGTAGAAGGAAACATGGAAACATGTGGAAGGAAACACGTGGAGCATGTGGAAGGAAACATGGAAACATGTGGAAGGAAACATGGAAACATGTGGAAGGAAACATGGAAACATGTGGAAGGAAACATGGAAAGATGTGGGAGGAAACACGTGGAACATGTGGAAGGAAACATGAAAACATGTGGAAGGAAACATGGAAACATGTGGAAGGAAACGTGTGGAAGGAAACATGTGGAAGGAAACACGGAAACATCTGGAAGGAAACGTGGAAACATGTGAAAGGAAACATGTGGAAGGAAACGTGGAAACATGTGAAAAGAAACATGTGGAAGGAAACGTGGAAACATGTGGAAGGAAACGTGTGGAAGGAAACATGTGGAAGGAAACACGGAAACATCTGGAAGGAAACGTGGAAACATGTGAAAGGAAACATGTGGAAGGAAACGTGGAAACATGTGGAAGGAAACACGTGGAACATGTGGAAGGAAACATGTAGAAGGAAACGTGGAAACATGTGGAAGGAAACATGTGGAAGGAAACACGTGGAACATGTGGAAGGAAACATGAAAACATGTGGAAGGAAACATGGAAACATGTGGAAGGAAACGTGTGGAAGGAAACATGTGGAAGGAAACACGGAAACATCTGGAAGGAAACGTGGAAACATGTGAAAGGAAACATGTGGAAGGAAACGTGGAAACATGTGGAAGGAAACACGTGGAACATGTGGAAGGAAACATGTAGAAGGAAACGTGGAAACATGTGGAAGGAAACATGTGGAAGGAAACACGTGGAACATGTGGAAGGAAACATGGAAACATGTGGAAGGAAACATGGAAACATGTGGAAGGAAACATGTAAAGGAAACGTGGAAACATGTGGAAGGAAACATGTGGAAGGAAACACGTGGAACATGTGGAAGGAAACATGGAAACATGTGGAAGGAAACATGGAAACATGTGGAAGGAAACATGTAGAAGGAAACATGGAAACATGTGGAAGGAAACATGTGGAAGGAAACACGTGGAGCATGTGGAAGGAAACATGGAAACATGTGGAAGGAAACATGGAAACATGTGGAAGGAAACATGTAGAAGGAAACGTGGAAACATGTGGAAGGAAACATGTGGAAGGAAACACGTGGAAATTGTGGAAGGAAACATGGAAACATGTGGAAGGAAACATGGAAACATGTGGAAGGAAACATGTAGAAGGAAACGTGGAAACATGTGGAAGGAAACATGTGGAAGGAAACACGTGGAACATGTGGAAGGAAACATGGAAACATGTGGAAGGAAACATGGAAACATGTGGAAGGAAACATGGAAACATGTGGAAGGAAACATGGAAACATGTGGAAGGAAACATGTAGAAGGAAACATGGAAACATGTGAAAGGAAACATGTGGAAGAAAACGTGGAAACATGTGGAAGGAAACATCTGGAAGGAAACATGTGGAACATGTGGAAGGAAACATGGAAACATGTGGAAGGAAACACGTGGAGCATGTGGAAGGAAACATGGAAACATGTGGAAGGAAACACGTGGAGCATTTGGAAGGAAACATGGAAACATGTGGAAGGAAACATGGAAACATGTGGAAGGAAACATGTAGAAGGAAACGTGGAAACATGTGGAAGGAAACATGTGGAAGGAAACATGGAAACATGTGGAAGGAAACATGGAAACATGTGGAAGGAAACATGTAGAAGGAAGCGTGGAAACATGTGGAAGGAAACATGTGGAAGGAAACATGGAAACATGTGGAAGGAAACATGGAAACATATGGAAGGAAACATGTAGAAGGAAACATGGAAACATGTGGAAGGAAACATGTGGAAGGAAACATGGAAACATGTGGAAGGAAACATGTAGAAGGAAACATGGAAACATGTGAAAGGAAACATGTGGAAAGAAACG
Source organism: Oryzias latipes (assembly GCF_053564925.1). NCBI lineage: Eukaryota > Metazoa > Chordata > Actinopteri > Beloniformes > Adrianichthyidae > Oryzias > Oryzias latipes. The sequence goes on along the minus strand of NC_136247.1, from coordinate 29,470,700 downwards.
TGGAAACATGTGGAAGGAAACATGTGGAAGGAAACACGTGGAACATGTGGAAGGAAACATGGAAACATGTAGAAGGAAACATGGAAACATGTGGAAGGAAACACGTGGAGCATGTGGAAGGAAACATGGAAACATGTGGAAGGAAACATGGAAACATGTGGAAGGAAACATGGAAAGATGTGGGAGGAAACACGTGGAACATGTGGAAGGAAACATGAAAACATGTGGAAGGAAACATGGAAACATGTGGAAGGAAACGTGTGGAAGGAAACATGTGGAAGGAAACACGGAAACATCTGGAAGGAAACGTGGAAACATGTGAAAGGAAACATGTGGAAGGAAACGTGGAAACATGTGAAAGGAAACATGTGGAAGGAAACGTGGAAACATGTGGAAGGAAACATGTGGAACATGTGGAAGGAAACATGTAGAAGGAAACGTGGAAACATGTGGAAGGAAACATGTGGAAGGAAACACGTGGAACATGTGGAAGGAAACATGGAAACATGTGGAAGGAAACATGGAAACATGTGGAAGGAAACATGTAAAGGAAACGTGGAAACATGTGGAAGGAAACATGTGGAAGGAAACACGTGGAACATGTGGAAGGAAACATGGAAACATGTGGAAGGAAACATGCAAACATGTGGAAGGAAACATGTAGAAGGAAACATGGAAACATGTGGAAGGAAACATGTGGAAGGAAACATGGAAACATGTGGAAGGAAACATGGAAACATGTGGAAGGAAACATGTAGAAGGAAACATGGAAACATGTGAAAGGAAACATGTGGAAGGAAACGTGGAAACATGTGGAAGGAAACATGTGGAAGGAAACACGTGGAACATGTGGAAGGAAACATGGAAACATGTAGAAGGAAACATGGAAACATGTGGAAGGAAACACGTGGAGCATGTGGAAGGAAACATGGAAACATGTGGAAGGAAACATGTAGAAGGAAACGTGGAAACATGTGGAAGGAAACATGTGGAAGGAAACACGTGGAACATGTGGAAGGAAACATGGAAACATGTGGAAGGAAACATGGAAACATGTGGAAGGAAACATGGAAACATGTGGAAGGAAACATGGAAACATGTGGAAGGAAACATGTAGAAGGAAACATGGAAACATGTGAAAGGAAACATGTGGAAGGAAACGTGGAAACATGTGGAAGGAAACATCTGGAAGGAAACATGTGGAACATGTGGAAGGAAACATGGAAACATGTAGAAGGAAATATGGAAACATGTGGAAGGAAACACGTGGAGCATTTGGAAGGAAACATGGAAACATGTGGAAGGAAACATGGAAACATGTGGAAGGAAACATGTAGAAGGAAACGTGGAAACATGTGGAAGGAAACATGGAAACATATGGAAGGAAACATGTAGAAGGAAACATGGAAACATGTGGAAGGAAACATGTGGAAGGAAACATGGAAACATGTGGAAGGAAACATGTAGAAGGAAACATGGAAACATGTGAAAGGAAACATGTGGAAAGAAACGTGGAAACATGTGGAAGGAAACATGTGGAAGGAAACACGTGGAACATGTGGAAGGAAACATGGAAACATGTAGAAGGAAACATGGAAACATGTGGAAGGAAACACGTGGAGCATGTGGAAGGAAACATGGAAACATGTGGAAGGAAACATGGAAACATGTGGAAGGAAACATGGAAACATGTGGAAGGAAACATGGAAAGATGTGGGAGGAAACACGTGGAACATGTGGAAGGAAACATGAAAACATGTGGAAGGAAACATGGAAACATGTGGAAGGAAACATGGAAACATGTGGGAGGAAACACGTGGAACATGTGGAAGGAAACATTGAAACATGTGGAAGGAAACACGTGGACCATGTGGAAGGAAACATGGAAACATGTGGAAGGAAACATGAAAACATGTGGAAGGAAACATGGAAACATGTGGAAGGAAACATGGAAACATGTGGAAGGAAACACGTGGACCATGTGGAAGGAAACATGGAAACATATGGGAGGAAACACGTGGAACATGTGGAAGGAAACATGAAAACATGTGGAAGGAAACATGGAAACATGTGGAAGGAAACATGGAAACATGTGGAAGGAAACATGGAAACATGTGGGAGGAAACACGTGGAACATGTGGAAGGAAACATGAAAACATGTGGAAGGAAACATGGAAACATGTGGAAGGAAACATGGAAACATGTAGAAGGAAACATGGAAACATGTGGAAGGAAACACGTGGACCATGTGGAAGGAAACATGGAAACATGTGGGAGGAAACACGTGGAACATGTGGAAGGAAACACGTGGAGCATGTGGAAGGAAACATGGAAACATGTGGAAGGAAACATGGAAACATGTGGAAGGAAACATGGAAACATGTGGGGAGAAACACGTGGAACATGTGGAAGGAAACATGAAAACATGTGGAAGGAAACATGAAAACATGTGGAAGGAAACATGGAAACATGTGGAAGGAAACATGGAAACATGTGGGAGGAAACACGTGGAACATGTGGAAGGAAACATGAAAACATGTGGAAGGAAACATGGAAACATGTGGAAGGAAACATGGAAACATGTGGGAGGAAACACGTGGACCATGTGGAAGGAAACATGTGGAAGGAAACATGGAAACATGTGGGAGGAAACACGTGGAACATGTGGAAGGAAACATGGAAACATGTGGGAGGAAACACGTGGAACATGTGGAAGGAAACACGTGGAACATGTGGAAGGAAACATGGAAACATGAGGGAGGAAACATGTGGCAGTGCCCCCCCCCCCCCCCCCCCGCATTAGTTGCGGCGTCCAGGTGAGTCTCTTTGCATGCAGAAGTTGCAGGTGGACGCGGTTTCAGGCGTCAGCAGCGCGGCGATGGAATGGTGAAAGCGCTGCAGCTGCCCTCAAAACGCCAATTGGTTGATGCTCACATCACGCAAACGCCACCATTTCCTCCGGTCTCGCCACTTCCTGCAAATCTCTCGGGAAAATCGCAGCAATTAACACCCGACAGTAATTAAGACGGTCTGGAGGCGGCCGTTGGCGCGGAAAGGATGTGGGGGGGGGGTCCACGCCCCCCAGCTCAGCTGCCATTTTGTGCCAGCCTCCACACCTAAGATGGTGGCAGGACGGTGACTTGCTGTGCAGGAGCGGAGGACAAACTAGAGAGGGAGGGGTTGGCGAAGAGGAGGATCATGGGATTGAGGAGGGAATCTCTCATTTCCACTCTTCTAGTTCTAAATGTCTACTAAGACGAGAGACAGACAGGGAGGGGGCCGGTGGCGTGCTCGTCACATCGCTGCCCCACATGCCACACATGCACCACGCGTGCACCACACGTGCACCACGCGTGCACGAGGAATTCTCCCACAAACACAAACCTTGCGTGCAGCTGCACGCGTCATCAAAACAACAGTGTGTGTGCTCACGTGCACGTCTGTGACACACATTTGTGACAGAGCCGTCCTCGTGCGCGGTCTGCCCTCAGCATGCTAATGACATTCATTATGCTAATGTACACAAATCAGAAGCAGCCGTCTGACAATCTGAGCCGCAAAAACGGAAAAAAGTTCAGTGACTGATTGAGGAAGAGCTGCTTTGCTCAAAGGCACGTGGTCAGCAGGGAAACATGGCGCCTCTCCAGGACGCAGGATGGACCACCGGACGTGTTGGTGGAGAGTTTGGCCTAAGGCCTCGTGATGGCTGAAGCCGTTTTACCCCAAATCCCTCTGGTTGGTCAGAGTTTGTTGACCTCTGAGCTTCCAGAGGAGATGAGGACGCTGTGCTGTTAAAGGTGTGAGCTCTGAAGGACGTAAAGACCGTCCCAACGCCTCTCATCTGTCCCCACCGCCGCCGCTGCAGCTGGACGGACGCCAGCGAACCCCGGGTCAGCCGTCTGATGAGTGACATATTCACAGACGTAAACGTGCAGCACAGCGCCGTCCACCATTCTAGTTTAAGACATTCTACAATAGACAGGAATTGAACCATCAGAACAGATGGAGGATTTATAGAAAGACGGAAACGGGATTTGATCGTGTGAGTAAATAAATGTAGGTCATTTCTGAAGGTCAGTCAGGTCAAAACTGTTCACACGGCAAAAACCGAAGGAAATAAGAAGACAGAAAATACGGCATTTGTTCTTCAAACCAGAAAAATAATCTGATCAATAAAGTTTTTCATAAGTAAAATAATCTTACTTTAAGAAAACTATGATATTTTCCATGAAAAAAGGGATTGTGGGTAAAATCGTTCTTGTGTGAATAATGGAGCATTTTTTGAACCGAAAATCCTAAATCTGATCTGAATTTGAAAAAAAAATCTCTTTCTTCAGTTTTTATTATTTGTAAGAATTTCAGGGTTTTTTGTTTGTAAAAACGAGTTTCGTCCTGATGTTATTATGGGATGTTTGTGCCTCAGTCTGCATGAAGGAAACTATCCATGAACATTTGCAATGATTATGTTTCCATCGCAGCAACAACAACACAGGTTTACCCCTCATGCTGAACATCACCGTACCTGCACACCTGGAGACACCTGGAGACACCTGGAGACACCTGGAGACACCTGGAGACACCTGCGGTCCGGTTTGAAGGTCCCTCCTCTTCCTCACCATCCGCTCTGACATGTAATGGGATTCTTGTTACTTTCGGTTATCTAGCTTTATGAAGAAAATACGGCACTCATACAGCTAGATAACCAAAGATAACAGACAACCCCTCAGGCGGCTGACCGCTCCTCTGACAAGTGCACAGCCTGCAGACACAACCAGAGGAGTAGCGCCATGAAGAGGATTCACAGTTTAACACGAGGTGGAAATCGAGAAAACGACATTGATGCTAACTATGGAGGCTCAAAGCAGAAATGCTTCACGTGTCTGAAGTTTCACACGGATCAATGTTTTCATCCGTTCAAACAAAACACACAACATTTTACACAAACGTGAAAAATGAATTCTATGCCTGAAATTCGCAAAAACCTTTACGATCTGCTGATTCTAGTTTTATATTTAGATTTGAAACATTATTTTCCTGATAAATACTTTAAAGTTCTGATATTTAGGTCGAAATGTTTTTTATTTTGTCACATTTTGCAGGTGATTGATTTATTTAGTTCCATATTTATGATAGTTAAACATTTTAAAAAGCTGCCTAAACATGTCATTTATTTACATTAGCAACAGAAACCTCCTTCTGTTTGTCTTAAATTCGTTTTTCTGTGGACTTTTTTCTTCAGGAGTGAATTCTTCATCGCGTTTTGGAGGTGATGACGTCACGCAGGCCGTTGGTTTCCCGCGTAAACATGAACGTCATAGACTGGTTCTTCTCGCCGTGAGGTTCCTCAGAGAAGAACAGGAAAAGGTGGGAACACGTTCTGCGCATGAGCGGCGGCAAATTTACGGACAGACGTGTTTTTACCTGGCTTCACTCCTTCAGGCCTCGACACACACACACACATCACACACACACCAATACACACACGCACACACACACACACACACCAATACACACACACCCACACACCAATACACACACACACCACACTCTCTCTCTCTCACACACACACACAGCCAGGGGTAGTTGGACATTTCAGGAAAAATCCTCGTTTTTTTTTCTACTTCGAAATTTCGTAACGTTTAGTTTTTTTAATAAAAAAACGATGAAAATATTTTCACTTTCATGTTAAACTACGGTGGCCCTGAAGTGCAAATCACATCAACAAATCACTTGACACAAAAACATTGTAAAGATCACAACAATTAAAAAACAAAACAAAACTTCAGAAACCAAAATGCAAAAATGAAAAAACCTTTTGACAAACAAAATTAAATGTTAAAAAATGAAAACGTTTTTTTTTAAAACATTCCTTTTTTCCCCGGAAATGAATTTTGTTTACTGAAATGTTTTTTCATTTTTGATTTTTACGTTTTGGTTTCTGGAGTTTTGTTGTGTTTTCTAAAATGTAAATCTGCTTTTGAACATTTACTCAGTTGTTGTGACGTTTAAAATGTTTTTGTGTCGACTGATTTGTTGACTGATTTGCACTTAAGGGCCACCGTACATCAACCAAACTAACTGCAAAGATGTTGAATGTCTGAAGGAAATATCAGAGGATATCTTGTATTTTAGCACATCCACAGAATGATTGAAGGTTTTTGCTGACGTGCTCCTTTCCGCGCAGCTGCAGACTTTCGGATCCTCAGCAGAACTCTGCAGAAGTTTCAGGTTTCTGTCCGGATCTGGATGATCAGCGGAGAGAAATCCTCCTCCGGGTTCTGGTCCGGACGGAGTGGTACCTCTGCAGTTTCTGCCGGGATCCGGTCCGTGCTGCTGTCCTGCGCACGTGCGCTGACATTTCACCTGCTTCTGACTGCCCCCCCCCCCCCCCCCCCAATGAACTTTGTATAATTAGAAAAAGTCCCGCGCTTCCTAAACGTCATCAATGTGTCTCATCCTCATGAAAATCAACAGAGATCAAAGAGACCGCCGCCGTAGATGAAACAGGCCTTACGTAAGAGCGGCATGTGATCCAGGCTTTAGACGGAGGCCGCAGCTGCTCTGCAATAATAATCCTCTTCATCACATTTAGGGTTTTCTTTTTAGCATTTTTCGTTTTTTAATTAGTGTTTATTTTTTTATTTTTAAGTAAACATGATTTCTTGTTGCAGTGGGTCCAGATCCTGTGGGCCACTGGAACAGCAGCATTAGGCCGTGACAGATCCACGCAACACTGAAGACACGCATAAAGATCCACCGGTGGTGGTGGGGGTGGTGGTGGGTGGGGTGGGGTAAATTCCTAATGGAAATAATGCCTCAGGTTACAGAAAATGATGCTAAATGAATTTCTGTGACAATTGGAGCATCTTTAGTCTGATCTGGGGTCAGAAAAGGAGGAAAGTTCGGTTTGAAGCAGGGAGTTCTGAAGAACCCATGAAGGATGTGCGGAACCTGAGATGGAAAAGTCAGAAATGAGAGCTTCCAGCCCTGAAGGTGACCAAATTCTCAGATTAGGATTATTTCTGACCTGCAGCTGCACAGGTGTTCCGGTCTCCGGTTCTACTGAACTCTGGTGGGCCTGCAGACCTGAAGTGGTGTTTCTTCAGTCTCTGTTAGAACTCTCGGTACCGGGATGACTCACTTGTTCTCCAGAATCCAGAGTCCTTGGTTTGGGTCAGATCCCGGGCGCAGACATCCTTCCGGATGCGCGGCTCTGGAGCCAAAAGAGCGCGTGCGTCCAAAAGCGACGGATCCGGCTTTGGACCGTCATTCTGGATCCTGGTGAGTCTTCCACGTCCACAGTCACGGTCCTCCCCGACCGGAACCGGGGAGGTACTGCTGGACTGCTGTCTCCATCCCTGCCGTCCCTCAGTGGCTTCAGGTCTCATTTGTCCAGAATCATATACGGTCTGAAAGTCCCGCCCCGCGTGGATCAGTGAGGTAACACTGTTCCCGCCCCCCGAGATCTTTTTATTATGCAAGACCAAAAATGCCATTATTTAGGCGCCAAAAGCGGCTCTCACGCCCCCCAACAGAGGCGTGCAGAAGTGCAGCAGTATTCCTCTAATTCCCTGTAACCCCTTCATATCTGGACAGGGAGCGCGCGCGCCATGAGCGGCATGACGTGCACGGAAAGAAGTCTGATATTCAGATTTAAGGTATTGTGACCAAATGCATCAGAGATGAACATTTTATCATCTTGTACCAGATTTTTATTTGAGTAGTTTATTAAAATTAGAGATGGAAACGTCTGCAGGACTCCAGGCTGCGCCTGCAGGACAGGCTGCGTCTGCAGGACTGCAGGCTGCGTCTGCAGGACTGCAGCCGCGTCTGCCACAAATATGCTCTAAAGGTGTCTAACGATTTGTTTTATAGGGTTGATTCATATTATAATTTGTGGTCACTGATGGGATTTATAATCAATATTGGTTTATTTGGAACAAACTGATCCTCCAAGCTGCAGTGGATCCAGTTCCTCTGTCCTAAAGTGGATCCAGTTCCTCTGTCCTAAAGTGGATCCAGATCCTCTGTCCTAAAGTGGATCCAGATCGTCTGACCTAAAGTGGATCCAGATCCTCTGTCCTAAAGTGGATCCAGATCCTCTGACCTAAAGTGGATCAGATCCTCTGACCTAAAGTGGATCCAGATCCTCTGTCCTAAAGTGGATCCAGATCCTCTGACCTAAAGTGGATCTAGATCCTCTGTCCTAAAGTGGATCCAGATCCTCTGTCCTAAAGTGGATCCAGATCCTCTGACCTAAAGTGGATCCAGATCCTCTGTCCTAAAGTGGATCCAGATCCTCTGTCCTAAAGTGGATCCAGATCCTCTGACCTAAAGTGGATCCAGATCCTCTGACCTAAAGTGGATCCAGATCCTCTTCATCCAAACTTCCAGACAGAAATTCCTGCTGATCAGTTTTCCAGATTCTTGGATTTCTTCCAGATCATCAAGTTAAATGAAATCTGTGTCCAAACCAACAAGTAAACTAGAATGAATGTCAAATCCATTCACTTGTTAGTTTCCTAAAGTTCACCACTGTTGTTTTTCCACATCCAAAGAATCCAAAGGGAACATTCTTAGAACATTCTAGACACTGGATGGTCACATGACTTTATTCACAGTCTGTCCACACTTTGGACTGGAATGATGGACTGATCCGTGTTGATGACATCACATGTGTGTTGTTGCTGTGATTGGTCGTTTTTATCTTGTGGTAACATAAATCTACTGTACATTATTTCCACATGGTTTGCTCCGAGAGCAATTATGGGTTAATTTAATTTTAAACCATTTTATGACGATAAGTCGACTTGATTACCAACTTGGCTCCAGGTTGGAGTCTGGTTGGATCATAGGAATAGAAATCGATTCATCCATGGGTCGATTAATCGTTTTATCCCTTTTATGGTGAAGTCAGTCGTGTCAAACTTCTGTCATTTTTCAGCTGTTAGTAAAACCAAAGGTTTGGTTCTGGTTGATAACTTCTGGACTCGTAAGCTAAGCCTGTGAGAACTGCCATGCTGCAGGTCTGTACCTCCACAGTCATCTGGAGATTTCTGTCTCTACACTGAATGTGACACGTGTGTGCTGCACTCAAGCAAGCGTCAATTGGTTGAATCTAACTCATTTTGGTTCGGGGGCACCCCTGCTATAAAGCATTAAACCCATTGTTTTCCTGTTTTTCTTTCTGTGTTATAGTATTTTCCGCCATTTTTTTGGCGCTTAACTCCTTCTACAAATTTTCCGCTATTTTAACAATTAAACTATTCAAATGTTCAGCTCTATCAGCTTTTTCTAGCTGTGACTTTTGGTCCTTCACATTCTTGAACTTTTTAAGATATTCCAGATTTTCCATGATTTCTGCCTCCATTGAAAAACATGGGGAATCCTTGGTGCAAAAGCTCGCTGGTTCGAGACCCGGCTCTGGCATTTTTCACAAACATAACCTTTTTCTTATTGTGCTATTTTTACTTTATTTCTGGTCAATTTTGATAATTTCTTTATTTAATTTTTTTGCGCCACTTATTACCCTTAAAGTTTCATTTTCCTTCAGCAATACAGCACTCAACCCTGCATTTTCAGTTTACACTTCCGGGCTCAGCTACCACTGCGTGGATCGCGGGGCTAGAAATCCGTTTTTGGCTTTAATTAGCGTTTAAAGACCAGTAACCTTTAAGCGAAACGCGTCTCTGTCCCAAAGAAAATTCCCACCGGGTCTCGAGCGACATGGGTATAGTTATAAAGGGGTTTGTGGCTGGTACTACGCATGCCCGGCTAGCTCAGTCGGTAGAGCATGAGACTCTTAATCTCAGGGTCGTGGGTTCGAGCCCCACGTTGGGCGTTCCCTCTTTTTTGTCCTTCACAGCAGTACTCTCTGTTTTTGGGCAAACATTATGTCCGAACTGAAGGCATAATTTTAGCTTTAATTTAAAGTGAATATTAAAATGATCAAACCAGGATTCGTCCATTTCCTTGAATATTTACAGACATTTCCCTCAATGTGGTCTCACTCCTCCAGGCGTTGCGATGCACACAGAAACCAAACTTTGGTCATTTGTAGACGAGCTTTATGACAAACGTACTTGTTTATTAAAAAGACTGATAAAAACGTTTGTAATGTAGTTACACGAGAGAATAAGTGTCTTCTTCACTGCCATAATAAACATCAATATAATATAAATTATGATAAATGTGCCACCATTTTTTTAAAGCATTTAATGACCTGCAGCATCTAAACTCTGTGACCCGATCAGGCATTTTTTATCTGATCAAAACTTGCTGAGAAACAGAAAACAGCACAAAGATCATCATCAAATATAGAATTTTAAGAACAAAAGCTTTTGAATCATGTGGACTGGAAAACCAGACGGACATAAATCTGCAGTTTCTTTGGGAGTTTAGGTGATTATAGTGGTTAGGGGATCAGAGCAATCATCAGCATTTTCAGGTGGGAAATATCTTCTGCTTGTTATACATTAAAGCATTGATATCCTCCGTTTTATTAACATGTGAGCTCCAACACAAAGAAAGTCTCTCAAAATTCGGTTTTTCCAAATCATTTCCTTTTGGTGTCTGGTAAATAAAAAATGTGAGCAGTTGGATGCTGTCTGAAGGCATGATGCATGCAGCTGCAAGATGATGATGATGCTTTGTTGTCATTTGAAAATAAACTGTGGTTTGTGATACTGCTGAAAACCTCCCATAATTTTTTACTAATCGTTTTAGGTTAAGTCATTTGTCTCGTGCTAACAAACGAGGAAATGAGCTAATCTAGATGTGCTAAATGTTCTCTGCTGCTGCCACCGTGTGGTAGGTTGACGCATTGCACGATCTCACATGATCTGCTCCCCCTGCTGGTGAGTCGTGGTACAGTCAGGACTAATTCTGCACATTTTTTCTTCTTCTTATAAACAGCAACTGATATTATGGTCAAGCCTTTAATGCCACGAAGAAAAAAAAAGAAGAAAATCTCCAAAGACCAAGACTTTACTTCCTTTTTTTCATTTTGAGCGCTCAAAGATAGTATTTTCCAAACGCAGACCACATAGAAAAAAACGTTAGAAAAGGCGTATGGGCTGATGTATGGCGTCTGCGCTAGTGGAGAATCTGTTTACTAGCAGTAACGGTGGATTTATGCTGCTGTTGATCACATGTTCCAGTCTCAGAAAGTCTCTGAAGGAGCAACAGCTCAGGACACTGTTTCTCCTTTAGCTGCTGCAGTCAGATCGGTCAGTAGAACCTGAATTTAGGTTTTCAACATCCAAACTGAAACACCAACATGCTATAAATTCACGGTTCTATACATTAGTTCTGAGGAGGTTTTATGAGTTTATCATTTGGTTTCCTAACCTGTTTTAAAGAGTGAAGGAAATAAATGATGAACAGTACAACTCAGTCATTAATGCACAATGCCAGCACTGTGGGGCATTTGCATCCTGCCTTTGGTTTGTAACTAAACACAACAAACAGACACTTTTTCTTGTAGCTTTGCTGTCGGCATCATGAGTCGCTGGATCCTCCATCGAGATGAAGAGTAAACAACTATTTACAAAACTCTTCAGAGGAACGAGGTTTCTGTTAGAAAGGGGAACAAATCTGCTGAAACCTCCAGATTCTGGAACGAGCAGGAACACAACTTATTCCAGTATTTTGAAGTCCAAACCCAGCTGCTTCAGTTTCCTGCTGATTGCAGCTCCTGGTTTGCATATCAACAACATCACGTCATGACACATTTTATGAGTTTGGGAAAACAAACAAACCAAACATCACCAGCAGCTGCAGGGAGGTCCGGTTCTCCGGTGGAGAACATGGGAATATGAGACGTTTCCACCAAGCTCTGAAACTGTTTCTGTTTCATCAGGAAACATCTCAAACGTTTGATGGATTCAGTTCTGACAACAGAAAGACGTTTAGATTTAGGATGAAAAGACGAGTTTGTTCTCAGGTCTGAGGACGGAAAAAAGTATCTGCAGCTGTTCTCTGTGGAACCGACCCTCTCTGCAGATGATCCTGGAGAACAGGAAGAATGATGAAAAAGTTCTTCTCATCCGCTTCAGCAAAGTTATGTTTAAAAAACAAAGTTACAAATAGATTCAATTACTGAGCTGAAGGATCCAACCAGCAATTAACACAACAAAGGCCAAACTTCCACCAGACTTCAGGGATTTGAACCAACGTGGAGAATCCAGTGTGCTCAGACCCAGACGAGGCGTTTGGGACCTGTTCTGTTCCGGACCTTCAGAACCCGGAACTCTGTGGAAGAACCGGGCCGAGAGTCTCAGCCGGAAGAACGACTGAAAATCCCCCAGAGAGGAACAGAGAGACTTTCAGCTGCTGTGAAAAGGAAGTGAATGAAGGTCTGACAGCGGGGCAAATGCTGCTGCTGTTACTGCTGCTGCTGTTACTGCTGCTGCTGCTGCTGCTGATGCTGTTACTGCTGCTGCTGCTGTTACTGCTGCTGCTGCTGCTGTTACTGCTGCTGCTGCTGCTGCTGTTACTGCTGCTGCTGCTGTTACTGTTGCTGTTGCTGTTGCTGCTGCTGTTACTGTTGCTGTTGCTGTTGCTGCTGCTGCTGCCAGTGGCGGTTTTTGATATGGGCGATGTGGGCGGTCGCCCAGGGCGGCAATACATAGGGGGCGGCATTTGCCGTGCCTGAGGCGTTACACATAATGTGCTACATACTATATTCAAAGAGGAAGCTTAGAGCTTTTAATTTGAAAATGCTTCAGCAACCGACGCTTAATGCTGTTAGTTTGACACATCAGACTCTTAAGAATGTCTTCCTCCTATTTGCTCTTCACACTTATGGTTCAAAAAAAAAAAAAAAAAAAAAAAAAAGAATACCTCAGAGTGAAACAACGTAAAACAGGCACGTGAAAAGGAATTAGGCAGAACAAACATCCGTGCTCAACCCAATTTCGAAGAAAGCAGGCAATGGAGATTATTTCCCACAATTCTTTGCTCCGACACAGCAGACCCGATGCGCACGTGACCACCGCCCTCTGCTGCAAGACGCTTGCGGCCACACCTCTTTGCGGTAGTCTTTGGAACATAAGTCAAAAAACTCGAGAGGGGAGCGCAACTCGCCGGTGGCTGGCTGAATCACACTAACAGGTGATTGTCAGATAGAAAAGGACTCCCAATCAACTCTGAGCCGCAGCTGCGCCTCCCGTCATAGAGACGGAGCCGCGTGTGTCAGAGGGAAGGGGAGGGGGAGGGGAGGGGGGGATGAGCGCAGACCATTTTTTTAGGATTCAGTTTTTTTGGAGGATTTCTACTGTTGGTGTTGCACAAATTTAGGGAAATGCCAAATATTTTTGGAGTAATCCCACTGATGAGTTCTAAGATTTAGTCTTTAATGTTTTATAAGACCTAAACATATTAATCACAATAAGTTTTATTTTTTAGATCTAATCCCTCTGATATGTTTCACAAAGACACACACAGGACGTCACACATTAAGAAATTATTGCTAAAAATGAAGCAGGAGTCCAGCTCTAAAAAAAAATGCTCAAAAAATGATGAAAGAGCAACAAAAATGGAATTATTTGATATGTAATTTCTTATTAATATTTCCAGGCTTTCTTTGTTTTGTCCTGCAGCACGTTCATATTCGTATAATTTTGACAGAATATATTTCTATGGAGAGCAAAATATTACAAGTTATTTAAGGTTTAACTTGTGTTCCTGTTTTTATTCATATTTATGTTCAAAAAGTTCAGTTTAAAAGGTTTAAAAGTTTAGCTTTAGTGTGTTCAGTAAATGTTTATCTTCTTCGGCCCAAAACCTTAAGCGTGTTTTTAACTTAGGCCCCTGTGTGACTGAGTTTGACCCCCCTGTAATACGAGTCTAGAAAAGTCATGCATTTTTTGAGTAAAATGGCTAAATAGAAGATAGGGAACACAACAGGATGTTGTCAAATTTTGTATGTGTGCGGGGGGGGGGGGGGGGGGGGGGGCTGGTGGGGTTACTCGCCCAGGGAGTAAGTTAGTGTAGAACCGCCACTGGCTGCTGCTGCTGCTGTTACTGCTGCTGCTGCTGCTGTTACTGCTGCTGCTGCTGTTACTGTTACTGCTGCTGCTGCTGTTGCTGCTGCTGTTACTGTTGCTGCTGCTGCTGTTACTGCTGCTGCTGTTACTGCTGCTGCTGTTACTGTTGCTGCTGCTGCTGCTGTTACTGCTGCTGCTGCTGTTACTGTTGCTGCTGCTGCTGTTACTGTTGCTGCTGCTGTTACTGTTGCTGCTGCTGCTGTTACTGCTGCTGCTGCTGTTACTGCTGCTGCTGCTGTTACTGTTGCTGCTGCTGCTGCTGTTACTGCTGCTGCTGCTGTTACTGCTGCTGCTGCTGCTGCTGCTGCTGCTGCTGTTACTGCTGCTGCTGCTGTTACTGCTGCTGCTGTTACTGTTGCTGCTGCTGCTGCTGTTACTGTTGCTGCTGCTGCTGTTACTGCTGCTGCTGCTGCTGTTACTGCTGCTGCTGTTACTGTTGCTGCTGCTGCTGCTGCTGCTGTTACTGCTGCTGCTGCTGTTACTGCTGCTGCTGTTACTGTTGCTGCTGCTGCTGTTACTGCTGCTGCTGTTACTGCTGCTGCTGCTGTTACTGCTGCTGCTGTTACTGCTGCTGCTTTTCCTCTGAACGGTTGAAGATATTTGGTTTTTCACCGCTAAGTTTTAACCAAACAAACCGTGACTGTGGATGCATCAGACACATCCAACCTTGTGTGGATGCAGGTCTTTTTGTGAAGAACACGTCGTTGTTGGATGAGCAGAGGATGTGTCTCAAAGGAAAAACACAGAGCAGCTTCCTCTGACTGACTCTGGAGGCCAGAACTTTGGTTCTGGAGACTCTTCAACTCCAGAAAGTTTTGGAAACGTTTCTTAGGTTTTCTGAATCCAAGAACCTCGGTTTCACTGCTGCGTCTGAGGCGGGGGGGGGGCAATAATTGATTTCAACTGTGCACACACGCTGCGTCATCAGCAGAGGGCTGAGAAAAACTCTTCCCTCACTGCCAGAGTGGAGAATGAGTGGGAGAGGTCAGAGTCCGCTTGCTGCTCCCAGGTTGGACCGGCTGAGCGCACGGAGCCTCAGGCTGAGTCCAGCTGCAGATGCTGCTCAGCACAGGGCCTTATCGCTGAGGGGTGCAGCCATGGTGATGAGGGCCCCGGTTGCAGCCTCAGGTGCTGTTTGGCTGTGGCCCTCACTGTAACCGGCCTCGTGTGACTCCTGCCGCTCGTCCTCCTGGGCTGCATGAGCAGGTGTTGCTGTTTTGTGCGTCTCCATTTTGGATGCTGCTTGCATGTTGTGGATTCGGTGCATGTGCACTTTGTCGGAGAGTCCTGCACTTATCTGACTTTAGTTTTTGGGCAGCACTTGGCACCAACTGGGGAAACTATGATGCCATACGTGGTTGAGGCTCAGTGTGAGGGTCCATCTAACCCTTGTGCTATCCTATGGGGTTAAGATGACCCCCCCCCCCCCCTTCCATTGAGCTGCTGTCCCCCCTACCATGACAAAGGTGGATAAAGGTGGAAAGATTTCATGTAATCCATGGACACCAGTGAAGATCACAAATCATTGAAGAAAAAAGGTTCAGAGCACTGTCTAGTGGGTCTAGATGACCCCACTCGTTAACGTAGGCACGTTAACGAGTGGGGTCATCTGGACCCCACAAGACAACACATGGGCTAAAGAAGACACTGACACTCCATCCGTGTGTGGCATTTGAGACATGAGGATTATTACATTTAGTCAGTTTCAAATGATGTCTTTCCTCTTTAGGATGAACGTTCACCCAACTGAAGGTTCTTTGATCCTGATCTCCACACCTGGTTACAACATCCCCAAACTTTGGTTTGTCTCTGTTGCCTAGCAACGTATGTTTTTGTTGTCATTTTCATACGTTTCTGCTTTCATAACAGCCTTTGACGTGTTTGACAGAGGCCTTTGTTCGTGACCTCACGGATCTCCAACGATGAGGGACTGTTCATGTGAGCAGATGTGAGGAACCATGTGACACAATCTGCTTTCTTGAGTCCTACTTCCTGTTTATTTGGGTTCCTGATGGTTTTTTTTCTCTTTCTTTTCTAAATCAATTGTTTCATTTAGCTATTCATGGACCCGCATGTGTGCTCTCCATATGCAAATCGGGTGATGGTGAAGGAACAGAACCCGCGCATCTGCACAGCAGAACGGTTCCACGGGTTTCAGGGGAACCGTCCTCCGCCGGCTCTAGTTCGCCCTCCGGGAACCTCAGCTGCTACCTGCCGGCCGTTCGGCGCTCAGAGGACCGACGTGCGTTAAGAAAGCGGCAGAAAACAAATTAGCTAGCGGGCTTTCTGGCCGCACACCGCGGGGCTCCACTGACTTTTCCCCGCATGCAAAAACATGCAAAAGGTAAATACCGAGGCGGAGGGATACAAACACCAGTACAGAACATGGCCGTCACCTCCGTCATGTCCTCTCCCAACACCGCCCCCTTCAGACCTTCTACTCTGTGATTGGTCCAGCCATTCAACGCCAGTTTCCTATTGGATTAGGGACGTGTCAATCACAGGGTGACGTCACTGACGTCGATCGTACAGTGGGAAAGCTGTGTCGCCTGGGTGGACAGTATAGTTACATCAACAAAAGTGGAATAAAATGCCGCGGATTTGTGTAAATAAAGAGGCCACTTCAGCGTTTTTATTTCCCGCCTTTTGATTGAGTCGGCTCGTCTGTGGAGTGAGCGGCGGCGGGTCCAGTGTCCGTGTTTCTCAGGAAAATATCGGGTAAGTACGTGGAGTGATATCAGTGATACATTTCCTTCCTGCGTCTTCTGTCCTCTCAGGGGCGCAGAGCCGCTTAATTATCCATGTATAACAAAGTCATGAACAGCATTTGACAGTTTAGTAACGCGGAGGCTCGTTTTTGGTGGTGAAAGCAGACGCTGGGTGTGTGTTCGGAAGTGTTTCCCGCTCGCCTCGCCGGGTTACAGTCGGACGGTAATGGCTGTCGGTCGGACCCGTAGAAAGCGGTGAAAAGGCCTGCTGCGTTCAGTCGCGCGGGCTGCTGCCTCGACGCTGTGAAGCGGCCACACGTCAGCGTCTCCGGGACGTTCGTTAGCTGTGACGGGGACTCGCGACGTGTCGGCTGCCTCCGACATGTCCGGCGGGACCGTGACGGTGCCTGTCCGCCGTCAGAGGGCCTGCCGTCCGCCGCGCTGTCATCCCGGCGGAAGGATGCGGCCGGATTCCGCCGCGCGGCTCTAGCCTCGCGCGACCTCCGCATAGCAGATCTGACAGACGCCGCCGCTAGCTTGATGACAGGAGCCGTCCTGCTCCGACAGGGCCGTCGTTCCGCCTCCCCCTGCTCCCGGGGGTTCTCCTGAGGAGACCCGGAGGAACCAGCGTCTCCTCCGCCTGTAGTTTGTGGACGGAAAGTTTTTGGTTTCCGGGAGGTTTTGCGGGAGGTTGCGGGGACTCGCGTCCCGGCAGCAGAGATGCGGGGACTTAAGTAGGCCACCTGACGCGGAGATCCGCGTCTCTGCAGACGGATTCATGTCAACATCTGGAGCATCTGCAGACCCAGATCCGAGCATCTGCGGGTCCTGCACTAAGCTCCCGCTTGTTGGAGCTAAACCTTCGTTTCTTCCCTTTAAATTCAGGTGACTCCCCTGGTCACCCAAAACCTTAATATCAGTTTTAAAATGGCACAACAGCTTGTAGCGTTTTCAAAGATCGTTCCTCATGTTCTGCAAAGGTTCTGCAGAGGATCAGGTCCAAATGAAGCAGAGCATCCGGCTGCCATCATCTCTTGATCCAAAGCCTCCCGGTGCTCTTTTCATGACGATGATGCTGTTTTTAGACAAAATCTAAGAATCTGTGTCGTTTTCTAGGACATAGTTTCTGCAGAGCGGCAGGAGTTCAGTAGAAATTCACCTCTGAGCTGTGGGACTGTTTTCATGGGCAATCCCGCACCCACTTCCCATCATCCATCTGTTTACATGCCCTCTTGCTAGCTTACAGCCCCTCACTCCCTCAACCTAACATTAGCGGAGCAGCGAGAATGGCAGCAGTATCGGATCTATCCATCCGGACTGGATCCAGACTGGAAAACCAAGACGTTCATGGATGTGTCTGCAGGTGGATGATCAGAATGGAGCAGAGCAGGAAGCTCAGTGCTGCTGCTGTAGGTCTGACGTCACACCTACAGCTTACCTCACCTGCCCCCCTGATTCACAACCATTTAAATGAAGAAATACTCACAAATGTACTTCATCCATTGTGAGAAAACGCTACAAGAAGATGTTAAAACACCGGAAAAACAAGAGGAGGAAGGCTTTGCATTGTGATTGGAGCGGCTTAAAGAAATCTTGGTCCAGTTAACGTTGCAGTAGCTGAAGACGTTGAAGCTGAAATATTTCCTTTAATTTCTTTAAAATGTACACAAAAGATTTGGGCAGGCTTTCATTTCCTGTTAACCCGGATGTCTAGAACTAGTTTCCCGTCACTGCTGGTTCCAGATCAGAGGGCTGGCCTTGAATGTGGACCGCCTGCTTTGACCCGTTCTCACCTTTGGTTCTGCAGCATCTACTCTGTCTTCATCTGATTCTTTTCTGTCAAGCAATTTCAAAAAACCAGAGAGAAAAAGGACGATAACATTGAAATTTAAGCTTAAATCAATATGTATCTATATATGTGTTTAAGATATCAATTTGTTACGACCCCTAGTAGTTGTCTGCTTGTCTTGTGTGTGCGTGTGTGTATGCATATGTGTTCTCAGCTCCTGTAGAAGTCCAGCTCCTGCACAGCTGCTGACTCCGCCCCTCTGCAGAGCTGATTGAGGCTGCTACCTATCGCCTGGCTTGGAGGGAAGCTTAAAAGCTCCGAGGATCCTCTGCTCCAGGGGCGGCTGCATTCCTGAGTGGGAATTTGTTCTTCAGCCTGCCCCTGCTGTCTGCCTGGCCTTAGCTTGAGAAAGCCTCTGGTTTCCCGCTTAGCTTTGATTCTGGTTTTGTCCTTTTGTTACATTTACTCTTGTGGTCTTTTGTTTGCATTTTGAGTAATTTGGTGCCTTGCTTTAAAGCCTGAGAATTTAAGTTATCCCATTATTTATTGCACCTTTGGTGTGGAGTTGATTATTTCTCTTTTAGTCCCCTATGAGTGTTATTTGTCACTGAATAAACGGCTGTGTGGCCAACTTTAACCCCGCCCGGTTATCATAATTTTCTTTATGTTACACATTTCTCCCTCCTCTCTGAAGAGGGACGTAACAAATTCATAAACTGATATGAATAAGTTAACAATATCAGTTATGTCAAAAATATGAAGTGAAGCGATTTTGAAGGTGTCTTTGATGACCCTGGAAGCATGTTTTGTTCGTCAGAGTCACGGGGTCGTCACGTGACCGAACAGCCCGATCCACGTCTGACAGGCGGACATGAGTCATGACAGCTGTTCAGAAGCCCAGTTCAGGTTTAGGTCTTCTCCTGGAACTCGTGTTGACAGAACCAGACCGTTTGTGTCAAGGTTGAAGAACATTTAGTGGTTCTGTTTCAGAATTTGGTTCAATTTCAATTCGATGCAAATTTTTAATTTCAAAACTAACTTTATGACAATCAGTTTTGACCTAACGGGAGATTTAATTTAAACAACAGTGTGGCTTTTATGATTGAAATGATGAAATATTAAATCCGGATCAAACTTAGAAATCTGCTGAACATCACAGCACAAAAAAAGAGGAATAATTCCCTTTACTGACCTCTCACTCTTATGAAAAATGATTAAAGGTTCCCCAAATGATTCATTTTAAGGTTGGGTCATTTACGGAGAAACATTTGAAATTGTGAGTCATGTGATGCTTTTCAAATGTCCTCCAGTCACTAAAATTCTGCTGTGACTGTGGAATAAACGGCATCATTTTCCTCAAACCCGTCAGACTGAACATTTGGTAAACCAACCCAGGTTCATGTCAGTGACATTCCCATGAGCTCGCTCAGTTTCCTCTGACTAGTTCCTACACGTCTGTGCTGGATGGTAATTGTAGGCGAGGAAGTACTAGGAATGGAAGCCACCATGTAGTACGCCCCCTAGTGGCTGCACTCTTTTAAATTTGAGTGTAGCCATACTGCTGAGCCTGCGCTCATGGAAACCCACCATAAGTTCCAGATCCACAAATCTTTGGCTGCAGTTTGGCAGCGATGACGTTTTTACCAATGACTGACTGTATCAGAGAACTGGAGTAAGCCAGTGTGATGAGTCAATTTAGTCGCCATTTCTTTTGCAATATGGAGACCGCCACGTTGGAGCCAGACGTTGTCGGTAAGCAATGATTGGTTCAAGCCAGTCTGGGCTAATGTTTCTATGGCCACCACTCTGGCCAATTAGGAATGAGTTTGTTGGAAAGCCACACCCCTACCAATTGAAAGCTGGCTACAGGAAATCTGTCAAACGTTTTGAATGTCGGACTTGGGGGCCAGCAGGCTCCGCCTACTTTCATTGAGGCATCTGATTGGTCAGTTTATAACATGAATAACTTGAACTACAGAAAAATATAAAAAAGAGGATTATTAAGAAGATTTAAAAAAATGTGTCAGATCCAGAATGGTTGTTCTGACCAATAGAATGACTGAGGAATAGCTGTTTATTTCTCTATAGAAGTCTGCAGGATTTTGGCTTCTTGGAGCCACTTCCTGTTTGGAACACCAAGAGGGAGGGGCCACAGTCCAGTTCTAATATACACCCATTGGTTTGAACATTTAGTTGTTGGTGGCACTGCCGTTTTCCTGAGAACAAAAGCTGAATTTTGCAGTGAAGATTGGCATGACGTCAATAAAGCTTTATGTCCCCAGAGCGCGGCTAGCCTGCAGCTCACCGCTCCCCCCAGGGGATGGGTCAAATGCGGAGAAAGAACATCCCCATTGTGGGATAAATTAAGTAAAAATATTATTATTATTATTAAACTTTTGGGCTTCCAGATTCCACGTTAACAATGAGGAGCACAATTAGTTCAGGATCTGGAAAAGTCCCTGTCCACCCCAGGAGAGAACCTCATGCCAGCGGTTCCTAAACGGGTCTTCTCAGAAAGGAGGAGGCGGTGTCTGTCTCCCCAAACCCCCAGTCTTCAGGATGGACGAGTAAACCCGTTTTTTTTTCCTGCCCTCCATGTTAGCCAAACCTCATTACTTTTGTGTCTGAGCAGTCCTGAGGCTAGCTCTCATCTGAGCCGTCACACCCGTAAGGGGGGGGAGGGGGGAAGGACGTGTCAATTACAGTAGTGAGGGGGGTGAGGTGGGGGGGCAGAGAGGAGCCTTTTAGCTGACCCCCCCCCCCCCCCCCCCCTGTCATTTCAGGACTAATCAAACATTTTGTGGACCAACAGAAGTTCCCCTAAATGATTAATCTACTTTTAATTCTTGTTCTTTTTCCGCCATCATCACAAACCGATCTGATGTCATCATGTCTGGGAGAAACTCTCCCTAAAACACATGATGTAGGCTACACGACCCCCCCCCCCCCCCTCATTTTCAGCACAGCCAATGGGAAGTCTGAGGTGGGATGGGGGGCTGACCTTAGTTTGGTCCATTCCTACCTGCCAATCAAAGAAGGCGGGTCCTAATGTGCATAAGTGGAAAAAATCAAACAACTGATCCGCCTCTAACGGCCTGGGGGGTATTCCAGGAAGCACGTTTAAATTAGCCTGACTTTAACCCTGAACTCTGGCTGAAATCTGCCTGAACTTGCTTACTCTGGGTATGTCGGTTCCAAAAGACCAGATAAGAGTTAGCGTAATTACGCTCCACTTGGTAACCCTGGGTTAATGCATGTGCACAGCAGGTACATAAAGACATTCTCAATAGATCACAGACTTCTGGAGTCACCATGGAAACGCGTGGTGAAAAAAAAGAGAGCGGTATACTTTAGTGAGACGGAGTCTGAGATTTTAATGACGGCGTATGAAGATTATACGTCCATCAAAAAAGTAACATCATCAGCAAAAGAAAGAGTTTCTGCTTGGAGAAAAAGAACAAAGTAAACACACGAGTTTCTGATCTTATTTTCATTGTGACGCGTATATATATATATATATATATATATATATATATATATATAACTTATCCAACTTAAATTAATTCAATTGGTAACAAGTAATTGAGTTAAATGTATTCAACCTAATTTCTTACGTCTATCCAACTAAATATTTTTTTATGACTCAAATTTACATATTTATCTAACTAAATGTTAAATTCCTCCAATTCAATTAACGTTTTTCCATCTTAATTTATTGTAATTCTTGAACTCATATGTCCAAGTTTGAACCGGCAGATATACTCATTTTTATAACAATAAAATGAATGAAACAAAACAGATCTGAATTATGTAATCATAAAATATATCTCTCTGAATTTATCATAACATCACTACACAGTAAGTGTGCCAAATAATCTCATCCTCCACCCTCTCACTCATGGTGCAGAAAGAATTAAACATAACAGGACAAATAACTAGACAAAACACAGTGAAACAGCTAAACAACTAAACACATTTGGTCAAAAAGCCACACTTAAACCCAAATCCATCCAGACAGGCAAAGGGAATGGTATCCCACAATCCCTTGCGGTGCCGATCTAACAGCAGCACCAAAGTCACACCTACTTAATTGAATTAATGTGAATGAAAGTAAAATAACTGTCTGAAAACTACGTGTTATTTTTAAGGTGACTTAACAAAAAAATGATTTATTTTAACTGAAGCAAATAATGAAGTTAGATCAAAGTATAAAGTTTATCTTTCCAACATCCATATATGGTCTTATCACCCTCTCATGGTGGAAAAAGTATTATCTGAGCTTCTTCATCCACTAAATCATCTTCAAATGGACACGCCATGCTGCTTCACCTCTCTGAAAACAAACTAACCTTCAACTAAACCTGCTCCAGAACAGGTTATGTTCAGAGCATGAGTTGCCATGGCAACTTGACCTACCCTGAAACATACCTCCATTTCTGGAACAGAAAGCTGAGGTTATCAACTTCCTTAGCCTCAAACTTACCGTGGGAGCTAGCAGAACCTGCTTTCTGGAATATATACCCCCCCCCCCCCCCCCCGTTCTGTTGTTTTTATTTACTGAACTGAAGTTTCAGCTCTGAGTGGGATTATGACTATTTGAACTGATCTTCCTTTTATTGCTTATCGATTTGGCTTTTTATCATATATAAATAGAACATTTCCAGCAGATTTTCTCCTTGATTTTACATAATGAATTAGTGAAAGCAAAAGTGTTATAAATAACGGACGTCAGCAGCTTAAATCTTTGATGGAATGAGCGGTTGATTCCCTCATCTGAACCGTTTTTTTGTGGGTACAGCTCTAAATGTCTGATTCAGACTCATCCAGGTCAGATTAGTGTGGGACTACAAGCTCACCTGTTTACGCAGCGCCTGAAGCTTTACGTCCTGTAGGCTGAAAGAGCTGGACGCTTTTAGTCACGTTGATCAGGAAGCAGTTTCTCCAGCTTTCACGGCCGTCGTCTGAGGTCATGCGGTCTGAGTTTGTCCGGTAAATCTGAGCTAAACGTGATGACGCTGGAGCGGATCCAGTAATGTTTTTTTCTTTCTTAATGAGGTAGAGATGAGTATCGTGTTAGTAAACCCAAATATTCAACATTAAAGGAAGAAGTCCGGTTGTGTTCATGCGTTCGTGTCGTTGAGTTTGGGTTGGGTTAGGGTTTAGTGGATCCTGCTGCTTCCTCCAAAGCTGAAGTTGGGGTTTGGCTGGGAACATTGGTGGATGGGGGGGCTTGAGTCAGTATGTTTGAATGAGTTCTAGATCAATTGAGGAGAAATGTGATGTTGGAGAAGATGGTTTGCCAGTCAAATGTTTCTGCAGACGTCATGGTTCATTTTGCATGCATAGCAATAAGCTGGAGATAAAGAGCCGTGTTCTCTGATTTCTGTAGAGGAACACTGACGGCTGCGTGTTCTGCCTGAGTTTAGACGCTTTAACGGCTTTAACGGGAAGTTAGACAGCAAGCCTCAATGTGGGCGGAACCGACCAATCAAAAGGCTTCCCTTAAACTCAGAGACCGGGTTCGGCTAATCAAAACAGTGCTGTTTGTGTTTCATGTTACAGTTCCTCTTACTCTTTCAAATTAAAAGCTTGACTGAGTAAGTTTAGATTCAATGATTAATTATCAAAGCCTTTTGAAATCTAAACACTAAAGCAGCCAATAATAAAGCTGATATTTTGGTATTTTAGAAAAAAGCAGTAAAGAACGGTGGTTCTTTCCTGCTGAGGTTAGCAGGTCATCTATGGTTCTCTGCTCTTTGGGTTTGCTGCTCTTCTGCTGTGTTTTCAGGGCGAGAGTGCAAAAGCTGGAAGTGGTGAAGGCAGCGGTTTGTGGTTCACAAGTCTTCTGAAGAGTCTGGCCTTTTTGTTCTTAATTTCAAAAATGTTTGTATCTGAACTTTTTTTGCTTTTACTTTCTAATTTTGTTGTTTTCACTGATTTAAATTTAGTGAAATATATAAATGTCTTGAAGGGAAGTCCTGAAGTCTTTTTTTCTCACTATGGTTTTGCTTTAATGCAATAAATCTTTATTTCCTTTATAATATTTGAAGTTGTTATTTGCAACTAAAAACCAACTATTGTTTTTTTCTGTTCATTATTTAATAAACACATGTATCAACATTTTTTTTAACAAATTATTTCAAAAATGTCTTTTAAGGTTCAGATTAGGCTCTGATTTAGCTTTGAATTAGGGGTTTTAAATAATAAGTTTGTCCATTTGTCGTTCACACTGGAATAGTTGAAAATGTTCAGATGCATTGTGGGTCTGTCAGTCTGATCACCTGAGGTAACGGCCATGACTCACCTGTGTTTTGTGGTAACGGAGCTCATCAGACGGGAGGCGTGTTTACGTCGGCAGTGTTTGTAATGATCCCTTTCACTGGAGGCTGTTTGTTCTGGTCAGGATGGCGGATGTAAACAGACAGCAGGTCAGAGTCATTCATAAAAGCTGCAGTAAACATTCACGCCGTCATTAAAACACACATTTGCTTACGCCTTAAGTGCCCACTTGAGATCCAATCATTTACTCCGTGTGCACACAAACATGAAGCTCACTCCAGTTACAGTCAACTATTCCAACAAATACAAACACGTTAAGTAACCTGTTTGTCTTCAGGTATCCTGGATTAAATGTTTCTAACCTGAAGTATTAAAAACCCAATTCAATAAAAATCCTGTTTTTGGTGTTTCTAACAGGTTCTTGTTGCATTTTTCTGATGATGGAAGAGATTTAGAAAAACAATTATTAACTGCATTTCTGAGCATTTATTTATTCAAATCGTGAATCAGGATCAGACTAAAAAATGCAGTTTGACAGAGATCGTATTTGTGGCGTGGAAAACACGCTGGGCGGCGCCACAAGCTCCATTCTGCAGACGAATAGATCCGTCTTTGTTTTCCTCATCTGAGCTGGAACCTCTACGGCGGGATAGCTCTGATATCGCTCGCCATTTCTGCTGCGCCGCTAATGTTAGCGTTGGCAGATGGATGATGGGAAGTGGGGGAAGACTTGCCCACGACTCAGAGGTGAATTTCTGATGAACTCCTGCCGCTCTGCAGAAACTATGTCCTAGAATCTCCATGGAGAAATTCCATTATTGTAAACAATGGAAAAAGAGAATGTCGGAAATTTGAACGCAAATGGAGAAAATTTAAACTACAGGTAGATTATGACATTTATAAAGAGAAACTTCACTTATATAATTTACAACTGTGCAATGCAAGAAAGTCCTATTTTTCTGAAATTATTAGCAAAGACTCCCATAATGCTCGGGTCCTATTTAATATAGTCGACAGGTTGACAAAACCCCACTTAACTAGTCAAGTGGACCGGCGGAACGCGGACTTACAGCTTTGTGTTTGAGGGGAAGGGGGGGTTGCTTTGTTACGTGAGTGGTATGTGGGAGATTTAGAACTGCGATCCGTTCCGCAGCTCTAGGGGTACAGAACGGGCTACCGAACTCAGAACCGGGTCTAAAAGTGTGTGTTTGAGCAGAGGATCGTGAGCACACACACAGCGCTTTGTTTGGGGCGGTGTAAGCTTCAAAGCAGAAAGGCCGCTCAGTCCTTAGAAATCGTTCAAACAATCACGTGGATTTGTGTTTCGAGTCGTGTCCCGACTAAATAAAGGCTGATGTTATTCCCACATGTTTACATGCAGCCAAGATGCAGATTGCAGCACCACCCAAAGCTAATGCTGTTAGCCCGTGTTAGCATACTGCTAATTCAGGCTTCTTTCCGGCTCCGTTTTCCAACAGAAAAAGCAATGACCACACGGATTAAAAATAAAACGATGAGCGAACAGGCGTTTCATAATAATCGTAACATTATTAAAAGCACGTTTAGAAGATCGTCTTGTATATTACCGAGCTGACATATCAATGTATAAAGCCCCTCGGCAACATTGTTTTGTATTGAATTGTTCAATAAAGTTTGAGAAAAAAATAGCCGCTTGATAGAGTCGACCATGCAATACTACTCAGACGACTGGAAGGCTGGGTGGGTCTCACTGGGCCAGTATTAAACTGGTTTAAAGCGTACTTAGAAAACAGGAAATATTTTGTGTCCATTCACTTCTGAGCCAATAGAAATCACATGTGGAGTACCCTAAGGCTCCATCCTGGGACCACTTCTATTTAACATCCACATGCTCCCACTGGCCCAAGTGATAAAGAACAACAACATTAGCTACCATAGTTATGCAGATGATACACAGATATATATTAGACTGACACCAGGCGACCAAGGCCCTATACAAGCTCTTGGTAAATGCATTGAGGACATTAATGACTGGATGTGTCATAATTTACTTCAGCTAAACAAAAACAAAACTGAGGTTATTGTCTTTGGGGCTTAAGAAAAAAGGTTGGACGTCATTACAGAGCTTCAATCCATTCAACTAAAAACTACCAACCAGGCCAAAAACTTGGGTGTATTGATAGACCCAGACCTAAATTTTGATAAACACATTAAGGCAGTTACAAAATCAGCCTATTATCATCTCAAAAATATCTCAAGGATTAGAGATCTGATGTCTAAGCAGGACCTGGAGAAACTAGTGCATGCTTTCATCTTTAGTCGACCTGATTACTGTAACAGTGTGTTTACAGGACTGCCAAAAAATCCATCAGGAAACTGCAGCTTATTCAGAACTCTGCTGCCCGGGTTCTCACAAGGACCAAGAAAGTGGACCACATTAGTCCAGTTCTGAGGTCTTTGCTGGCTACCTGTCTATCAGAGGATAGACTTTAAAGTTCTGTTACTGGTTTATAAAGCTTTGAATGGTTTAGCACCAAAATACATGGCTGAACTCCTGACCCAGTATGTACCAGCCAGACCTCTCCGCTCTTCTGGATCCGGTCTTTTATCAGTCCCTAGAGCCAGAACTAAGCATGGAGAAGCTGGATTCACTTTTTATGCTCCACAGATCTGGAATAGACTTCCAGAAAAGATCAGATCTGCTGAAACACTTAGTGTCTTTAAATCCGGGTTAAAAACTTTCCTGTTCTCAGCTGCATTTAATTAATATGTATTCAAAAGTTTATGTCCGCACTGTTTCTCTATTCTTTTTTTAAATTCAAATCTTGTTTACTATCTTTTAATTTTATTTTAATGATCACATTTGTTTTTAATTGTTTTTTAAAATTTTTTATGTAAAGCACTTTGAATTGTCTCTGGACAGGAAATGTGCTATATAAATAAACTTGCCTTGCCTTGCCTTGCCTAAAAAAAACACAAGTTTTCGGATTTTGTCTTAAAAAACGGTATCATCATTAATAGAAAACCTCTGGGAACGCTTTAAAAATGGAGCAGAAGATGTTCGGAGCAGGACTTTAGTGTCGCAATGAAATCTACTTTTCCTTTCAGCTTTTCAGGGGTTGTCTCAGCGAATCAGCTTCCTCCATCTAACCTAGGTTAATACAGTAATTAAATAGTTTATCAATAAAAGTGATCCCTTTGGCACTAATGCTTCAGGCTGACGTCTCCTCAGTTTTATGCTGTGCTTTTATTTTCTCAAAACAACAATGGCGTCCTTTGACTCGGTTTCCTCTCGTCTCTACGTTCTGTAGGACGGACGTTCCCACCGCAGCAGCTGCTGGAAAATTGGTCTCAAGTCCCTTTTGAATAAGCGACGAACTAAGGGCCGCCGCTGTCCGCCTCGGCTGGCTCTCACCTGTGCTGCACCTGTCTTCACTGCTGCCAAGCGGTCTCACCTGGAGAGAGAAATGCGTCTGACAGTGAACCCTCAGATGGTCGACTGTGCCTGAGTTTCTCCTGCATCTCCATTCTCATCTTCATCAAGGACTTCTTCACCTGACCCACATCAACATTTGTTTTAGCAACTGCAAAGCATCATGGGTAGAAAAAAGATCCAGATCCAAAGGATCACAGATGAAAGGAACAAGCAGGTGAGTCAGAATGAAGCATCAAAGAGTTTTTTCTTAGGTAACAAACTAAATTCTGCTTTGTTTTGTCGTCTGGCTTTACTGTCCTCTTCACTACCTGAGAGTGAAATGTTTGTCCATTCAGACTCTTTTAAATCCTCCACTACAATTCCCAGAGCCTGCCCCTTCACATTTCATCATTGATAAATCCCAACAATCTTCTGTAGAAACCATGTTTAAATGCTATTTTTTCCTGTCACAAACATGTGAATGTCGTCGTTTTGTGTCCCAGGTAACATTTACTAAACGGAAGTTTGGGTTGATGAAGAAAGCCTACGAGCTGAGCGTGCTGTGTGACTGCGAGATCGCGCTGATCATCTTCAACCACGCCAACAAGCTGTTCCAGTACGCCAGCACCGACATGGACAAGGTGCTGCTGAAATACACAGAGTACAACGAGCCGCACGAGAGCCGGACCAACGCAGACATCATCGAGGTGAGTCCAGCTTTACCTGAGCTTTACCTGAGCTTTACCTGAGCTTTACCTGAGCTTCACCTGAGCTTCACCTGAGCTTCACCTGAGCTGTACCTGAGCTTCAACTGAGCTTTACCTGAGCTTCACCTGAGCTTTACCTGAGCTTCACCTGAGCTTTACCTGAGCTTCACCTGAGCTTCACCTGAGCTGTACCTGAGCTTTACCTGAGCTTCACCTGAGCTTCACCTGAGCTTTACCTGAGCTTTACCTGAGCTTTACCTGAGCTTCACCCGAGCTTCACCTGAGCTTCACCTGAGCTTTACCTGAGCTTCACCTGAGCTTCACCTGAGCTTTACCTGAGCTTCACCTGAGCTTTACCTGAGCTGTACCTGAGCTTTACCTGAGCTTCACCTGAGCTTTACCTGAGCTTCACCTGAGCTTTACCTGAGCTTCACCTGAGCTTCACCTGAGCTGTACCTGAGCTTTACCTGAGCTTTACCTGAGCTTTACCTGAGCTTTACCTGAGCTTTACCTGAGCTTCACCCGAGCTTCACCCGAGCTTCACCCGAGCTTTACCCGAGCTTTACCTGAGCTTTACCTGAGCTTCACCTGAGCTTCACCTGAGCTGTACCTGTGCTTCACCTGTGCTTCACCTGTGCTTCACCTGTGCTTCACCTGTGCTTCACCTGAGCTGTACCTGAGCTGTACCTGAGCTTCACCTGAGCTTCACCTGTGCTTCACCTAAGATTTACCTCTGTTTTACCTGAGATTTACCTGATTGTTATCTGAGATTTACCTGATTTTTACTTACTTACTTACCTGTGCTTCACCTGAGCTTTACCTCTGTTTTACCTGAGATTTACCTGATTGTTATCTGAGATTTATCTGATTTTTACCTGAGATTTACCTGATCGTTACCTGAGATTGACCTGATTTTTACTTACTTACTGACATGTGCTTCACCTGAGCTTTACCTCGGTTTTACCTGAGATTTACCTGATTTTTACCTGAGTTTTACATGAGTTTACCTGAGCTCTCTTTGGGCTCCCCCCTTAAGCTGGTTCAAGTTTCAATGAGATTTTCCCCAAAATAAATGTACAAAACCTCAGAAAACCATGAGTTCTTCCCAGGTGAATCACTCTGTGTCAGAGATAATCAATTTTTAGTCTTTAATCATTCCTTTCCTCAGTAAAACAGATATATCTAATATTACAGTGTCTGCAGTTCTACAGGATACAGTCCGCTGACTCTTTAGCTTGAACATGTTCTCTATATTTTTAGGAGTTCCTCCATAAGCGGCATTAACTTCTGCTCTTCCCACAGACTTTGAGAAAGAAAGGCTTTAACGGCTGCGACAGTCCAGAACCGGACGGAGAAGACTCTATCGACCAAAGTCCGCTCAATGATGACAAGTTCCGCAAGACCACAGAAGACCTGGACGTTCTCTTCAAGCGCTATGGAGTAAATAGCTTCACCTACACAACAATAGCTTAGATGTGGCTGTGTGGAATCACAGCGTGATCGCCATATGTTTTATTTATTTATGTTTAGGAAAAGAAATGCGGAGGACCAGAATACTCTGAGTTATATAGGAAGTTTTACATTACCGGTACTTTGGTGCTGACTTGAATACAAAATAAATTAGATTTTTTCAGAAGGACAGTACTGTTATTGTTTTTAATTTTTGTCTGTATTTTAAGCTATAGCACTGCATCCATAGAAGTCAATAGAGTTATGAGTTTTTGCAAAAAATAATATAAAGTTAGCAAAGTACAACATTTATGTCAGTCATCAAAGCTGTTTTTACACTTTTGTTTATTTAGCGAGAAGTCGACTTGCTCATTCCAAGCTAACTGGCTCACATAGAGTCTGATGCTTTTATCGTCACTGATCTAACAGCGACAGATTCTTCTAAACTGATCAAACTCTTAAAGTACACGGCGATAAATGTGGTTAAAACGTCTCATCTTTCCGCAGCAGTCAGCAGCTCCGCCCCAAACCTTCTCCATGCCAGGTGCAGTCCAGGCGACCAATCAGAGCCCGCTGCAATTCAGTAACCCTGGCAACGCGCTGGTAACTACCTCCTACGTCACATCATCATCGCTCACGGAAACCCATCTCCTGTCGCCACAGCAACCTGCACTGCAGAGAAATACGGTCTCTCCTGGGTTACCACAGCGACCAGCCAGTGCAGGTGAGCAGGACATTCAGCCAAGTCCAGGTGTGAGGAGAACCACCAGAAACCCAGTCTGAGGAACTTTGGTCTGTTGATAGGTGCTCTTCTAGGAGGTGATCTAAACAATTCAAACGGAGGATGTCCAAGTCCAGTCCGTAAGTGCTTTGATTCTCTTTAATCCGTTTTTTTCTCACAGCTGATCGGTTTTCTGGGATCTAAAGATCCAACATCAGCTGACATGATTAGAAGTTCTTCTGGATCAGCTGATCCGATGTCTCACATCTGTAAAGTCAAATCAATAAATGTGCAATAAAGTCTAGAAAAGGATGTCAGCATGTTTTTAAATGGTGGCCCTGAGTCTCAGCTGCCTTGGTGTGACCTCCCCCTCTTTGAGTTCTTGGTTCTGTGAGCAGAGGAACCACCAGGAACCCGTGGAGTCTTTTCTGCCTTCACCTGCACGCCGTCTGCTCTCACCTGTTTGATTTTTTTTATTGATTTCCTTTCACCTCTCCCCAGCTAATGGATACACCAGTGCCAGGGC
This sequence comes from Oryzias latipes, assembly GCF_053564925.1. Taxonomy (NCBI): domain Eukaryota; kingdom Metazoa; phylum Chordata; class Actinopteri; order Beloniformes; family Adrianichthyidae; genus Oryzias; species Oryzias latipes. The sequence continues at coordinate 29,439,079 of NC_136247.1, read as the reverse complement.
CTCCCCAGGTCTCCTCACCGTTTCCAACGGCAACAGTCTGGGAAAAGTAGCCCCAGCCAAGTCACCACCGCCACCTCCCAGCCCCCAGATGGTCAACAGTCGCAAGCCAGACCTCCGAGTCATCACCTCGCAGGGCGGGAAGAGCCTGATGCAGATGGTGAGGAGCAGCCCAGCACACATCTTCATCCTTTTAGCAAAGGCTCTTTATGCAGATGAGTAGTTCAGGTTCATGAGAGGAAAGAGGTGAAACAAGAGGAAGAAATGTTCTTCAGGAAAGAACGTTTGTTGCTCTTCAGACAGAAGTATCAGACAGAAACCAGCGGCAAATGTTTTATTTGGATTGAAGCTTTTAGATGAAACTCCTCAGGTGTCTCAGGATAATAAAGGTTTGAGGTTCAGTATCAGCACAGGGGAAAACAGCCCTTACAGTTCAGACAAATTAGGCTTTTGTGTTACAAGCTCCAAATTAGCCATGAATGTACCTGAAGATCCTTTCGCTACAAGGAAATCCACGGCAGCCATTTTTAAAGATGGCTACCAGACAGTGAATAGTTACAAACATGTTTGATTTCTATTTGCTCCAGTTTAACACTATGAGCTGTTCATGGACAAAATACAATGTTTTGACTTGAGGGGTACCCACAAAGTACTATTATATTTATACTAAATATACAGCCTAAATACTGCATTGTCCACACCGCACTGTCAGTGAATGGTCTATTTTCAAAATAGTCGTATATAAGACGCACCAAACAATAATGCGCGTGAAGCGAGACAAAAGAGTCAAATATGCTCAGACTGTATTATAGTAATTCTATATAGTTTGTGACACGATAAGTGGAAGCCTTGTTAGTCGTTTTAGCCGTGTTTGTTGTTTAAGCCTGGTTTGTTGTGTGAGTCGTGATAGCTGTGTTTATCGTGTCAGCCATGTTAGCCGTGTTTATCCTGTTTGTTGTGTTTATTGTGTTAGCCGTGTTTATCCTGTTTGTTGTGCTAGTCGTTTTAGTCGTGTTTGTTGTGTTAGTCGTTTTAGTCGTGTTTGTTGTGTTAGTCGTTTTAGCTGTGTTTATCGTGTCAGCCATGTTAGCCGTGTTTATCCTGTTTGTTGTGTTTATTGTGTTAGCCGTGTTTATCCTGTTTGTTGTGCTAGTCGTTTTAGTCGTGTTTGTTGTGTTAGTCGTTTTAGCTGTGTTTATCGTGTCAGCCATGTTAGCCGTGTTTATCCTGTTTGTTGTGTTTATTGTGTTAGCCGTGTGAGTCGTGTTAGCTGTGTTTATCGTGTTAGCCGTGTGAGTCGTGTTAGCTGTGTTTATCGTGTTAGCCTTATTAGTCGTTTTAGCCGTGTTTGTTGTGTTAGCCGTGTTAGCGTATTCACTATGCCTGCAATTCCCTGCCCGTGTACTCATGGAAAACACGTGAAAAAGAGACAGATTTTAGTCAAACAAAAGTTACTGTGACTCTCAACATGTTCAGTAACACCTAAAAAAAAGACAGTGCGACACGCTGCATGTTAGCCGCATTAGCGTATTTGCAATAAAACCCAAACTTGTTTACAGCCCGTAAAACTGACAGACATTTTGACAGAGCGCCATGAACCTCTCAGAATCGCTTCGACATCAATAAACACAACCAGAATGAATCCATAAAGAAGACGCTCCAGGTTAACACGCACAAAAATGCGGAATTTTAGAATTCTGGATTTTCTCGTGGCAAACGTGCTTTTCTGAAACGGAAACAAATTTGGTGCTTGTACCACGAAATGAACAAATTGTTTAATAATCGGTTCCATTATTGGGTAAAGGATGGAAATGCTTGTAAAAAGGCTGCTCTCATTGGCTCATGAAGGTCACATGACCGCTCACACTTTCAGGTGAGTTTGAAGCCGTCCGTATGGACGTCCTGTTGTTCCTGTGAAGTAAACAACAGCAAAGGCAGGTTCGTTGTGGTTGATGTCACTTCTCTGTTACGATCTTTGCAGACAGAGGATGAGCTGGAGTTGGTAAATGAGGTGATTTGTTCCCACCAGTCTGTGGCATGAGTCCATGGAATCAACCGTCCACACGCTGTAGCATGAGAGAGAACGGCGTTTGACCTCACGTCTGCGCCTCCTCCTGACTGCATGGGCTCACAGTTGTGTTTCTGCATCGATTATTCCAACCTTTATCAGTCATTTCCAACAAAGATGGTTCCGTCCCCCACGCGCTAGCAGAACCTTCTGGAGGTTCTGAGAAGGTCCATTTCCTTCATCGTACCGTGTGGTGCCTCTTTCAGCATGGGTGTCCTCCTCTCACCTCCCATCGTGGTGCAGAGCTCTGCAGAGCATGTTTCCCTCCACCGACACGCGTGTCCTCCATCCACCGGAAAAGGCGCCTCTTTAGGACTAACCGGAATTACATTAAAGGCATTCCACCGTTTCATGGAGTTTCTTCAAGCAAAGTGCTTTTAGAAACGAAAACACTAAACATGGATTCTTTGTTCTTTATGAAAAATGGTTTATTTTAAAGAACCACTTTTCAGGAAAAGCACTAAACTAGATAAATGGGATTATTTTAAGAGCTGCTACCTTCATGAAATCCTAACAGCAAGAGCAGGAAGGAGGGATCCGGTCAGGAAAAACATCTCATTTGAATTTCAGATTAATTCACTGAGGAAGGATCAAGGCCTCGTCTTCCTCCCCGTTTCACGCCTCTCAAAGGTTGACAGGCAAGATTCTCATTTTCCTGAAGATGGTGATTAATTTTCATCCCTTTCACCTCGCCGACCTCCTCACTTCTCCTCACAGGCAGTTAATTCAATCTGGCCAATCCTCTTTGGCGACGGCTGCTCCTCGCTGTTAAAGCGCCGCTGTTTGCCGTTTCCTCGCCGTTTTCAGCTTCTCATCACTATAACAGCGTATATAATGAAATGAGACTATATAAGGAATGTAAACCTTTCCATTTTACTGCAGAGGGACGTCATTAGGTCAATCAGGTATTATTTTCTGTTGCTGTGGATCAGAATATTTGATGATCCGATTCATATTTCCTTTTTGTCATCAGGTTGGATTAAAGTTCTTAGAAAACTGGCTTTGAAATAAACGTCAAACTAACGAGGATCACATCAAAAACGTGTTTTCTGCTTAAAAAAATACAAGTAATTACACAAAAGTCTTTCATTCAAATAAAAATCTGTTTAAAAAATGTAATTTGATCATTTTGTCCACATAAAACTGCATTAAAACTAGAATGCATTCACTTTACAGGTGGACCACTTCTGCTTTACATTCCAGTCTGAGAAATAAAATGTTAACGGAAAATACATTTAGAACTCACACGCACGCACACACACACACACACACACACACACACACACGCACACACACACACACACACTGAAGGAGGAGGGTTTGGGGAAGAGAAGGAGGGAGGTAAGAATGTGGGCCCTGTCTAGGCTACCCCACCTTGGTGGGACACAGCCTGGGTCTATAGATAGACATTAAGATCTGCACCACTGTTTTGTTTGGTTTTCCGCTAAATGAAATACTTACATGTTGACATTTATAAGTTAGAGTTGAAGACTAGAATCCCAAAAACCTTCAGAGACTCCAGCATGTTCCAAACTACCATAAAACACATCAGCTCATCATGTTTTGCAGACATTCTTGTCATGTCAGAACCGCAGCCCGATTGCCTTTGATGTAATTCTCCCACGCGTGTTCCATCCAAACGAGAACCCTGTTGTGATGCATGACGGCGTCCTGAGATCCACTCGGCGTGAACGTCACGGCGAAGCCATCGTCATTCCCAGCATGGAAGTCCTCTGAGCGCGGCTCACCTGGAAGACGCCCTCTGTTAACGTGCTGCCTTCCTCTCCGGCAGAACGCCCAGCGGCTGGCGGCTGGAGCGCAGGCGACCCAGACCCTCACCACGCCGGTGGTCTCCGTTGCCACGCCGAGCCTCCTGGCACAGGGGCTGCCCTTTTCCGCCATGCCCACGGCGTACAACACGGGTGAGGAAAGCGCCGCCGCGAGCGGAAATACCTTCACGTTCCATCGAGAAAACAAAACTGAATCGTTTTTTTCTTCCTTTTAGAGTACCAGCTGACCAGCGCCGACATCAGCGCGTTACACGCTCTGGCGTCTCCTGGCGGCTTGCTGCCGACCAACGTGTCAACATGGCAACAGCAGCAAGGCGTTTCCCAGCAGCCTCAGCAGCAGCAGCAGCAGCTCAACCTGGCGTCTCTGGGAAACCTGGTGTAAGTCTGTCTGCGGCTGCGGCATCCGATCCATACCATGACCTTGAATGCGAGCAGCTCACATCCTCTTTCTATCCTCCAGCGGCTCGCCATCGCATCATGGCGCCAGCAGGAGCAGCTTCCTGTAGGATTAACACGGATTTAGCTTTTGGAGATTTAATTTATTAAACGTGCTGTAAAACAGTTTCATGTCTCAAAAACATAAATAGAAAGTTACAATGAACTCAGAAATTTTAGTATAAAACGATTCATTCTAAGAAATGTAATTATTTCATGGAGTTTTTCTTACTGACCCGGGCTCCAGCCACGCCCTGCAGCGCTTTAGGGCCGCTGCTGCGCTTCACTGCTGTTGTCCTCCAACAATCAGCGACCGTGGAGGAGAAACGTCTGCCCCCCAGTGGAGAAGACGAAGGGGCGGGAAGGCTTCTCCTGCCCCTAACCCTTGTGCTATCCTATGACCCTCCCTTACATTGACGTGTTCTCCCTACCACGACAAAGGTGGAAAGATTTCATGTAACATCAGTGAGGATCACAAATCTTTGAAGAAAAAAGGTTCAGAGCACTGTCTAGTGGGTCTAGATGACCCCACTCCCAATGTTAACGGGGCTAGGATAGAACAAGGGTTACAATGTTTTTAAGGGGTTCAGAGGGAAAGTATTTGATAGGAAATATTAGTTGATTGGATAAAAAAAGTGCATCCGATGTTTTACCATTTGCATCAGCAGCTTCTGTAAAGGCAGGAAGCCCCGCCCCTAAAATTAAAACTTTATTGATTACTCAATATCCAGACAACACGTGAAGACATGAGAGTGCAGAGTTCATAGAAGTGGATATGATGAGAAGCACTTTGCTCCAATAAACCAAACAAAAACACGTTTAAGACCAAATAGTTAAGACCAATAAGAGAAAGGGGGAGGGGCTAGTAGTTAGACGTAATACATTCAAAGATTCTCTACAGTCTAATTATTGTTGATCATTTCCTGTTACTCGCTTTTAATTTTCTGTGGAGACAGAACATGTTTGTAGAAGCCCCGCCCCCTGAAACGCCGGCGGCGTGGGCGGAGCTTGGGGTTCCGGGTCAGCAGCAGATCCTGAAGTGTGTTCTCTCCTGTCGTCCGCAGCATGTGGGGCGTGGACAAACAGAGCAGCGAGCTGTCTAGCCAGGTGTCCAGTCTGGCTGCCAATCTCAGGTGAACGACTAGGGTGTCAGAGGTCACCGGGGGGATCCGGCCCCCTTTGCAGCACATACACTCGGCATGAGCCACCAACACGCTCTTATTTTGAAATTCTGTCTGCTGAAGTGGATCGTTTTAACCAGAGAAGGACGGTGGCCCTGAAGGCCAAATCACATCAGCGCAAAAACATTTTAAAGATCAAAACCACAATTAAAAAATAATTTAAAAAACAACATTTGTGGTTCAAATGTAAGAAAATAAAAAGGAAAATCTAAATCAGGGATGTCACTGATGGCGAAACTTCATTCTATCAGTGACATCCCATAATACCTACTTTTTCTGGTTTCTTGTTTCATTTATTAACATTCATTTTGATTTCTAAAATGTCTTTTTAAATGATTTCTTTTGCTCTTTTAATTGTGGATGTGATCTGTTAAGTGATTTGGACTTCAGGGCCACCGTAGGAGGGCAGGGATGACTGGCAGCAGCTCCTGAGCCGCTCAGGCTCTGCTGCTTGAGTGACAGCTTCCATGTCAGGCGTTGAACCTGCACCTTTTCATGCATCAGCTGCTCTGACGTCTGTCTGCTGAGACGCAGACAGCAGCTCAGAGGAAGCTGGTGTGTTAGGCTCCGCCCCCTCCACGTTCTGCATGTTTGTGGATGAGAACCGTTCTTCTTCTTTGGTTCCGGCTCCAACCTGTCGTTTTCTCCCCACAGTGTTGGTTCGCCGTCCAACCTGCTCTTGGGTAGAGATGAATGGTTGGGCCGGTACTGTACCTCACTTCCTGTTCCTGTGTGTCTGTGCTTCTGGCTGCCCCCCCCTCCAAGCATGCCTGTCTGCAGTCAAACAGATGTAGTTCCGGGTTCTGCCGGGTCCTCTGTGGCCCGGGTTCTGTTGGGTCTTCATCGTGTCCCACTCGTCATCTCGTTTCCGGTTCTGAGTGAAGCTGCTGTGGAAGCTCCTCCCTGTCAGTGCTCTGCTGTGTCCCGTCGGGTTTTGTCAGAACCGTCTCCGGGTTCTGCAGCTTTCTGACCTGTGTTTCCCCCCCCAGGCCGGTGACCCACATCCCTCAGGGCGCCATGCTCACCGTCAACACCAACTCCGGCGTGAGCATCAAGTCCGAGCCCGTCTCTCCCGGCCGGGACCGCAGTACGCCGTGCACTCTTGCTCCATCGTCCACCACGCCGTCCTCCACGTCGGGGGGGGCCACCATGACCGCTCCGCCCCAGTACCCCGGCTCTCTGCTGTGCCTGGAGCCCCCCACCGGCCGCTCGCCTGCCGACAGCGTGAGCAGCAACGCCAGCTCCTTTGACGGCAGCGACCGCGATGACGCGGGCGGCAGAGCTGGGGGGGGCGGCGGGTCGGAGCTCCTCAGGGCGGCGGGCGAAGCGGAGCAGGACGGAGGAAACGTCAAGCGCATGAGACTGGACTCCTGGGTCACATAGAGGCCCCGCCCACACCAGCTTCTCTTGAACTCCTGGAACACGCCCCTCACTCCTTCTCCACCCCCAGCTGCCCCAACACCCCCCCCCCCACCACCACCACCGCCACGTGACACTATCATCACCCCCCACCCCCACCCTCAGCCGCTAATCCCAGACTTTTCAGGGCTTTGCCAAAAAAACTTGACGAAGTAGAGAGAATCTGGCGTGGAGGCGGGCGTCTGGCGTGGAGATGGGCGTCGCCCCGCTGTATCCCGCTGGATCCCACTGGACCCCGCTGCGCTTCGTTTGGAGGACAGGAGATTTTTACCTCCTTGAAGAAACTCCTCTGTTGTGATTGGTTCTGCTGGTAGGAATGTTTTCTACTGCAGTCACATCAGGCCACGCCTACTTTCACTTTTCACATGCTTTATGCCTCGGGTCGTGACCCGCCGCCGTCACTCGCCGCCTCCCGCTCCTGCCAACCTCCTGTAATATCAGTGACGTCCATTTTCACCGGAGCTGCACTAACGGAAAGAACCGGGAGGGTCACGCCGACCGGGCTGGACGAACTCCGCCTCTGCAGCGCTGGAGTCCAGCATCCGAGCCGGGCGGCGGCGGGCCTCCCCGTCTGCGGGGCGGCTGCTCCTCCTCCCGGCTCCGGAAGCATCAGAGCTTCTCGCCAGGAGGAGACGCCATTCTTTGTACCCACAGGAAGTTGAGGAGCCTTTTGGCTCTTTCAGTCTGAACTTTCTTTATCCGTTGATGTTTTGAAAATCGTCCAGAAGCAGAAACTCTGAGTCTGTATGAAGCTTTGATGTCCTCTTCAGCTCCATCTCTCTGTAGCTCTCGGTGTTTCTCAGTGAGAGGACGGCGTTTTCTATATTTGTACCGCGTCCAGTCGGCGGGACGCTCCCGTAGCTTTTCAGCGTGTGTACATATGAATCTAGTGGTGTAGGATTCGCTCGTCTCCATACAAGCGAGCGACGTGTTGATCTCAGTGGATCTGTTTGCATATTTGAGTGTGACTTTGACGTGTCGTGCTGCGGCGCAGGGGCGCCGCCGCCCTCGGTAGTAACGCCAGACCCTCTAGTTTCTATTCTCGTGTTGATGGTGTGCACACGGCGTCCCCGGCGAGGCGCCCTGCTTGTGGACTCGTCTTCTAGCCACAGGTTTTTTACGGCCCACAATCATATGGAAGCTGTACGCGGTGATGTAGTCCTTCTTCTTCTTCTTCTTCTTCTTCTTCTTGACGCTCTTCTTTAGGACACTGCTGGTCACTTAGTGTAGTTATTTAGCCATGAAACTCACTTTAAGGTTTCACGCTGCCACGGAGCAGACGGAGGCGCCGTCTTTAAAATAAGGTAGTCACGTGATGTGTTTAGGATTATTGTATCTTCTCATGAACCATTTGGAGTGTATGACCCCCCCCTGAGTGGAAGCGGGTCGCCCTGACCCGGGCTCCAGCCACGCCCTGCAGCGCTTTAGGGCCGCTGCTGCGCTTCACTTCTGTTGTCCTCCAACAATCAGCGACCGTGGAGGAGAAACGTCTGCCCCCCAGTGGAGAAGACGAAGGGGCGGGAAGGCTTCTCCTGCCCCTAACCCTTGTGCTATCTTAGATGACCCCACCCTTACATTGACGTGTTCTCCCTACCACGACAAAGGTGGAAAGATTTCATGTAACATCAGTGAGGATCACAAATCTTTGAAGAAAAAAGGTTCAGAGCACTGTCTAGTGGGTCTAGATGACCCAACTCCCAATGGTAAAGTGCCTAGGATAGCACAAGGGTTACAAACGTCACATCTTCAGGTTCTGGTCCCCTTTTCAGCGGCAGTCGTGGTTCTTCTCCTGAAAGAGGAGCCGCTGTGTTCCAGACGGCAGCACGCCGTTCCGCTGAACGGGTCGACTGGATGGAGGCAGAACCCAGCCGGTGTCATCGAGGACCAAGGGACTCGCGTTAGAGAGCAGAGCGTCCGTCCGGAGAGACGCCGTCGTCCTCCGTTCAGCCGCAGACAATCTGTGGAGTGCCGGGCGGGCGCCGGGTGGGCGCAGGGCGGGCCCCTCGTTATCCGTGGTGTTTTTAGACTCACTCTTTTTGGGTTGGTTTGTGCCGGTGAGCGTTTCTTTGTCCATTCTTATGCTGATATTGTTCTGGAGCTTTTCTCCTGGATGTTGGAGCAGGACGGCCTCCAGGCCCGGTTTCCTCTCATCACAGACGTGTAGAACTGGGTTCCTCCATCCGTTCTTGTGATGTTCGCAGATGCAATGAAGGAAACACCGGTTTATGCTGCAGTTTTGATGAAGATATAGAATATATTTATAAAACAACAGAGTCATTCATGGAATTTGAAAACACGCATGGGATCAGCCATGATCAGATCATCAGAAAGCGCTCAGATTCATGTAGCATATGAAATACTAAAGATGAAATTTATAGCTAATATATTGTGTTGAGCTGGTCTGCTTTGGGTTTTATTGTAAAGAATTTCTTTTCTTTTCGTTTTTGAGGATGATATACAGTTTGTGTATATTTTCATATTACAGTATGCACTGATATGTTATGAAATTCTATACCGCTTTTACAAAAAAGTGTTTGTTGTACCAAAGTATCCAAGTCCCTTGACTCCTCCTCCTTTTGCGTATGTTTTACCGTATTTTATATATTAAATAGACAGATGGAGTGAAACGACTGGGTGACTTCCTGTCGTTTTGTGGCGTCGTAACGGTCCGTGTTCTCTTCCCGTCGCACGTTCTTGGGGACGGAACCGTTCTTCTCCCCACGGCTCGGTTCTAACTTCCACTTTTGGGTCTGGATTTGAATTTGTTTCCTACAGACGGCTGAAAATTCAGGAAAATCTTTTTTTATGGTCTAATTGGGAAGAAACATAGAAGAAAAGCTTTCTGCTAGATCAAACTATCAGGCCATGTGAAAACGCTGCTACGCAGCAGGACGAGGTCGGTCCGATTCGGATCGATGTCCACGTGACCTCTGCCCGTCCGTCTGCAGGAATCTCTGAATCTGTGTGTGGAGCAGAACTGCTTTCAGTTCCTGTCCATGCTCTGAGTGTGGTGTGCCACAGGGCTCTGTGTTTGGGGCCTCATATCTGTTTCCATGTTTCAGCGTCACAGGCTGCTGGAGCCTATCCCAGCTGCTTCGCCCTGAACAGGTTACCAGGACTCATCCACTCGTCTTCAGACACACCAAGGAAGCCGGGAAAATCCACACCTGAACCAGGAGAACCTGCCAACTCCACACAGGAAGGCCCGAGTCCTGGGATTTGAACCAGGACCTTCTCCCCGTGAGGTGCTAGCCACTACACCACAGAGCAGCCCTCCCTTTGCTAATCACAGTGAAGTGAGTCTGTGTACTGGACCTCCCGCTCGTCGTCACACGACAGAAAACGCAGTTTTATCTGCTCGCCTCGTTTGGGTTCTCTGACTCCGCCCCATCGAGGCGTTTCTTTCTTTCCATCTTTTCCTCAACAATCTGACTGATTCTTCCACCTCAGGCGTTTCAGAGTCCATGATGTCTTCATGGACGTTCATGCAAAGGGATTCGTGCCGCCGACGTTCCGCCCTTCATTTGCTCAAAAGCAGCACAGAGGAGTTTGGGGCGAACACAGGTGAGCCTTTATTAACATGACAAAGATGCATTCAGGAACCCCCTTTCAAGTGGGAAAAGTTGATTCTCATCAAATAAAAGCGACTCAAAGTAAATATTTCAACGTTTGAAAGGAAAATCAAACAGGATTTCTGTAAACGCCATCGTTCTGACGAGGAGAGTCAGAAACAGGAAATCATCGTCTGGCTGAAGATCCGTCAGGAAGTCCAGCTTTCACGTCCAGGTCCAGGACTTCAGGCGGACCCTGGACCTCCTCCAGAGTTTCACGAGCTCAGAACCCATCAAGGGATCCTGGCAGGTCTGACGAACGGCGTCCTCTAAGGCGTGGCTAATCCAGCGCCGAGCTGCTCTCACCGCCGTTTACCAAATCAACCAGAACCAAAGAGTTGAGGGTTCAAAACCACCATCGCAGTCTGGGAGGGGGCGGCGTGGTGGGCACCGCCACGTCGAAAATGGCGTCCTGCCCGACAGACGAGCACATGTAGTAGAGGTTGGCGCCCATCATGACCACCGTTGGGAGAAAGGAAAAGGCAAAGCCCAGCCCCCGGATGCTGCTGTCCAAAGCCAGGCAGAGCCAGTAGATGAGCCTGAGGAGACACCAGCACACGACTGAGGGACGAGTCCATCCGGGACGGATGCAGGACCGATGCAGCTGCAGCCGCTGTCCTGCAGCCGCAGTCCTGCAGCTGCAGTCGCAGTCCTGCAGCTGCAGCTGCAATCCTGGACTGAAGGAGCAGATGAAAAATTCTTCTGTCTGAAACTGAATATCAGGACCTTTAACCTCTGTCACAAATGACCCCCCCCCCCCCCCCCCCCATCTCATCAACGTATTGCTGACCTTTGACCTCAGGAAGAGGTCTGGATATCCCCAAAAAATGACCTCAGACTGGACCAGGGACTTTTATTTTGTTAAATCCTGGTCTACTTCCTGTTGTCAGACTGACGTCACATGACATGCTGGATCACGCTAAACCCCAGCAGATCCAGAGTCGATCGTCTGTGGGTTCAGTGACGACGTTTCAGTGGATTTAACAGAACCCGATCAAAGGAGGAGTGTCCAAAGTTTGACGTTTTTCAAAATAAAAGTCCCTAAAGATGAACCAATCTGTGGATTTCAGGATTCATGAAGGTCGGGTCACTTCAGACAGAAGAACCGTTTCTCCTAACCTTCACCCGCGGCCAGAGACCAAAGGTGGCGACCTTTACGTACCTGCCGAAGACAAAAATGATGGTCAGCAGCGGCACCAGCTTCACCAGGTCCTGGCTGATGTACGTCGCCAAGACCGCCAGCTGCAGGAAGTAGAAGAGGAAGAGCGCCAGCGACTGGCTGACGTAGTGCTCGTGCACCTTCACCTCCCTGTCCACCTGACCGTTCAGGTATAGCGGCTTCAGGGCGCAGTGCCGCAGCCGGGCCACGCCCTGCACCAGCACGCCTGCAAGCAGCCCAAGGTCACGGTTAGTGCCCGCCCCCTCAGCCGCCGCCAACAAAGACGCCCGAGGCTCACCCAGGACGACGGGAACGACGCCGAAGAACGCACAGCGGAGGCTGTAGATCACCCTCAGGGCGGGGCCACCCACAACGGGGGGGTCGAAGGGCAGCAGGGCGTAGCCCCCCCACACCAGCAGCGGGAACAGGAGTCCTCCAGCCAGAATGGAGAAGAGGAGGCCCAACTTCTGCTGGTCCACGTGGTCACAGAGGTCTGAGGAGGAGGAGGAGACGGCTTCAAGGCTCGGGGCCTCCAGCAGGAGAACAGGGAGAATGTGGAGAACAGGGAGAATGTGGGGAACAGGGAGAACGTGGAGAACAGGGAGAAGGTGGGAAACAGGGAGAATGTGGAGAACAGGGAGAATGTGGAGAACAGGGAGAACGTGGAGAACGTAAAGAACAGGGAGAATGTGGGGAACAGGGAGAATGTGGGGAACAGGGAGAATGTGGAGAACAGGGAGAAGGTGGAGAACCAGGGAGAAGGTGGAGAACCAGGGAGAAGGTGGGGAACAGGGAGAAGGTGGGGAACAGGGAGAACGTGGAGAACAGGGAGAATGTGGGGGACCAGGGAGAATGTGGGGAACAGGGAGAACGTGGAGAACAGGGAGAATGTGGGGAACAGGGAGAACGTGGAGAACAGGGAGAATGTGGGGAACAGGGAGAATGTGGAGAACAGGGAGAAGGTGGAGAACCAGGGAGAAGGTGGAGAACCAGGGAGAAGGTGGGGAACAGGGAGAAGGTGGGGAACAGGGAGAACGTGGAGAACAGGGAGAATGTGGGGGACCAGGGAGAATGTGGGGAACAGGGAGAACGTGGAGAACAGGGAGAATGTGGGGAACAGGGAGAACGTGGAGAACAGGGAGAAGGTGGGAAACAGGGAGAATGTGGAGAACAGGGAGAATGTGGAGAATGTGGAGAACAGGGAGAACGTGGAGAACGTAAAGAACAGGGAGAATGTGGGGAACAGGGAGAATGTGGAGAACAGGGAGAAGGTGGAGAACCAGGGAGAAGGTGGAGAACCAGGGAGAAGGTGGAGAACCAGGGAGAACGTGGAGAACAGGGAGAATGTGGGGGACCAGGGAGAATGTGGGGAACAGGGAGAATGTGGGGAACAGGGAGAAGGTGGAGAACAGGGAGAAGGTGGAGAACAGGGAGAAGGTGGAGAATGTGGAAAAGAGGGAGAACGTGGAGAACGTAAAGAACAGGGAGAATGTGGGGAACAGGGAGAATGTGGGGAACAGGGAGAAGGTGGGGAACAGGGAGAAGGTGGAGAACCAGGGAGAAGGTGGAGAACAGGGAGAAGGTGGAGAATGTGGAGAAGAGGGAGAACGTAAAGAACAGGGAGAATGTGGGGAACAGGGAGAATGTGGGGAACAGGGAGAAGGTGGAGAACAGGGAGAAGGTGGAGAACCAGGGAGAAGGTGGAGAACCAGGGAGAACGTGGAGAAGAGGGAGAACGTAAAGAAGAGGGAGAACGTAAAGAAGAGGGAGAATGTGGGGAACAGGGAGAATGTGGAGAACAGGGAGAAGGTGGAGAACCAGGGAGAAGGTGGAGAACCAGGGAGAAGGTGGAGAACCAGGGAGAATGTGGGGAACAGGGAGAACGTGGAGAACAGGGAGAAGGTGGAGAACAGGGAGAACGTGGAGAACAGGGTGAAGGTGGAGAACAGGGAGAAGGTGGAGAACAGGGAGAGTGTGGAGAACCAGGGAGAATGTGGGGAACAGGGAGATGGTGGAGAACAGGGAGAAGGTGGAGAACAGGGAGAAGGTGGAGAACAGGGAGAACGTGGAGAACAGGGAGAACATGGAGAACAGGGAGAATGTGGGGGACCAGGGAGAATGTGGGGAACAGGGAGAACGTGGAGAACAGGGAGAAGGTGGAGAACAGGGAGAAGGTGGAGAACCAGGGAGAAGGTGGAGAACCAGGGAGAATGTGGAGAACCAGGGAGAATGTGGGGAACAGGGAGAACGTGGAGAACAGGGAGAAGGTGGGGAACAGGGAGAACGTGGAGAACAGGGAGAAGGTGGAGAACAGGGAGAAGGTGGAGAACAGGGAGAACGTGGAGAACAGGGAGAACGTGGAGAACAGGGAGAATGTGGAGAACCAGGGAGAAGGTGGAGAACGTGAAGAACAGGGAGAATGTGGAGAACAGGGAGAACGTGGAGAACAGGGAGAAGGTGGAGAACAGGGAGAACGTGGAGAACAGGGAGAACGTGGAGAACAGGGAGAATGTGGAGAACAGGGAGAACGTGGAGAACAGGGAGAAGGTGGAGAACAGGGAGAAGGTGGAGAACAGGGAGAAGGTGGAGAACGTGAAGAACGGGGAGAATGTGGAGAACAGGGAGAACAGGGAGAAGGTGGAGAACAGGGAGAACGTGGAGAACAGGGAGAAGGTGGAGAACAGGGAGAACGTGGAGAACAGGGAGAATGTGGAGAACAGGGAGAATGTGGAGAACAGGGAGAACGTGGAGAACAGGGAGAATGTGGAGAACCAGGGAGAAGGTGGAGAACGTGAAGAACAGGGAGAATGTGGAGAACAGGGAGAACGTGGAGAACAGGGAGAAGGTGGAGAACAGGGAGAACGTGGAGAACAGGGAGAATGTGGAGAACAGGGAGAACGTGGAGAACAGGGAGAATGTGGAGAACGTGGAGAACAGGGAGAAGGTGGAGAACAGGGAGAAGGTGGAGAACAGGGAGAAGGTGGAGAACAGGGAGAATGTGGAGAACCAGGGAGAATGTGGGGAACAGGGAGAACGTGGAGAACAGGGAGAAGGTGGGGAACAGGGAGAACGTGGAGAACAGGGAGAAGGTGGAGAACAGGGAGAAGGTGGAGAACAGGGAGAACGTGGAGAACAGGGAGAACGTGGAGAACAGGGAGAATGTGGAGAACCAGGGAGAAGGTGGAGAACGTGAAGAACAGGGAGAATGTGGAGAACAGGGAGAACGTGGAGAACAGGGAGAAGGTGGAGAACAGGGAGAACGTGGAGAACAGGGAGAATGTGGAGAACAGGGAGAACGTGGAGAACAGGGAGAATGTGGAGAACAGGGAGAACGTGGAGAACAGGGAGAAGGTGGAGAACAGGGAGAAGGTGGAGAACAGGGAGAAGGTGGAGAACGTGAAGAACGGGGAGAATGTGGAGAACAGGGAGAACAGGGAGAAGGTGGAGAACAGGGAGAACGTGGAGAACAGGGAGAAGGTGGAGAACAGGGAGAACGTGGAGAACAGGGAGAATGTGGAGAACAGGGAGAATGTGGAGAACAGGGAGAACGTGGAGAACAGGGAGAATGTGGAGAACCAGGGAGAAGGTGGAGAACGTGAAGAACAGGGAGAATGTGGAGAACAGGGAGAACGTGGAGAACAGGGAGAAGGTGGAGAACAGGGAGAACGTGGAGAACAGGGAGAATGTGGAGAACAGGGAGAACGTGGAGAACAGGGAGAATGTGGAGAACGTGGAGAACAGGGAGAAGGTGGAGAACAGGGAGAAGGTGGAGAACAGGGAGAAGGTGGAGAACAGGGAGAATGTGGAGAACCAGGGAGAATGTGGGGAACAGGGAGAACGTGGAGAACAGGGAGAAGGTGGGGAACAGGGAGAACGTGGAGAACAGGGAGAAGGTGGAGAACAGGGAGAAGGTGGAGAACAGGGAGAACGTGGAGAACAGGGAGAACGTGGAGAACAGGGAGAATGTGGAGAACCAGGGAGAAGGTGGAGAACGTGAAGAACAGGGAGAATGTGGAGAACAGGGAGAACGTGGAGAACAGGGAGAAGGTGGAGAACAGGGAGAACGTGGAGAACAGGGAGAATGTGGAGAACAGGGAGAACGTGGAGAACAGGGAGAATGTGGAGAACAGGGAGAACGTGGAGAACAGGGAGAATGTGGAGAACAGGGAGAACGTGGAGAACAGGGAGAAGGTGGAGAACGTGGAGAACGTTCTCCCCAGACTAATCAACAGCCAGAAACCACATGACATGAATCCATCAGGTTTGTGGGCGTGGCCAACATGGAAACCCAAACGTTTACTTTGTGGCGTTGACCCGTCTGTCACCTCCAGCCCCGCCCAAACTGAAACTGGTTGCCATGGAGATGAACCCCACAGAAAAGCTGTTTTTTGTTACGTGAAACGGCCAGTGAGGGCGGGTCAAAGGGGGGTCAACGAGGGCGTGTGGCGCCCGGGGGTCAGACGGTGGCGCTCATTCTGTTCTTCCTCTTTACTTTACTGAACTTTTCACTGACTTTGTTCTGACTCTGACACCGTTAAGGGTTTCTGCAGGTTGACCTCTGACCTTTCTTTGTAATCACTGAAACACTAACAGCAGATATCTGCAGTTTGACGGTGAAACGAACGCTCCGGTTCTGCAGAACCGTCCGGTTCTGCGTGTTAAACTCACAGAGCTTGTCGTTCTCGTCCCACCGCTCCGGTGGAAACGGTTCCTCCCGGCAGAGCTGGACAGGATCCTCCACCTCCTCCTCCGGAAAGGCCCGGACCTCCTCTGGGTTCTGGTTCTGATTCACGATGGTGACGTGTGGCGTGAACTCCGTGGCGGGCTTCACGCTCATGGCGTCGTCGTCTTCATCCTCCTCCTCATCGTCAGCCAGCCAGCAGTCCTCCTCCTTGGGCTCCTCGTCTCTCCACTTCTCCCCCTCCGGCATGCTCTCCCTCCACCTGGACCTGTCCGTCACCTCCACCTCCCCCTTCTCAGGACCTCCGCCCCCCTGCTCCAACAGGATCTTCCTGTTCAGGTGTCCTGACCACAGTAAGGTGCTGGACTTCTGCAGGGCAGAAGGAGACCTTCCTCCTTCCTCCTCCTCTTCCTCTTCCTCCTCCTCCTCAGAGTCTTGGGCCTCCTCCTCCTCCTGGCTGCTGCTGTCTTGCAGCTTTTTCCTTCCTGGGATTTGAGCGGCCGGCGAGCCGCTCTCCAAACCTTTGGATGGTTCCGTCATGTTTGGGTCAGAACCCTGCGGTTCCTCCTGCCGGTCCATGTGGAGACGTTCAGCAGGAGCTCCTCCAGGTGTCAGCAGACATGTCCCTGTGGACGACAGGTGAGGTTAGTCTGCTATGGAGGGATATTCAGGCCTCCACAAAACTCTCTAAGTTGCAAATGAAAATATTAAATATTTGCGTTCAAAAGCTTAATTTTTCAAAAATATCTTTTTGTGTTTGCAACACAAATGCTTTTGCATGCGTTGTGTCTCATCACCCTTTTTTCCTATCTTTGATTTTCCTCACATAAATTTCAGTTTAGCTGCCATCAAAGAGCTGCTGATTGGTCCAGATTGTAACCAATCAAATGCCTGTATTTACCTCACATGGTGTCTGAGGCTCAGAAGCTGAAGCAGCTGTTTTTATCATGGATTTAGTCTCTTTGGATGAAGAACATTTACATTTTTAATCTTTGTTACTTTTTTAGTATTGAATCATTTTTATTTAGTCAGATTTGTGAATTTATGGCTGAGGATTTCCTGAAACTGTAAAGTTTATCTGCTGACATCAAACCAACATCAACCTGTGTGTGATCTGTGAATCCAGAGCAAAATATTAGTAAAAAGGTCAGAGGTCAACCTGTATGCTGCTCAAGTGTCTTGGAAGCAGTAACAGCAGTAAAAAGCAGAAGAATGACGGCTCACCACAGCAGATGGATTTAACAGAAGAAGCATTTTTTCCTTTGTTCATTTTCACAGCGTCTTATTTTTTTCAAAGTAAAAAAAATACTCATGAAAAAATGCTATTTTCTCTTCATATTTAAAAATGTATTGATGAAAATAAAACAATAGTTCAGAATCTCAATGGTAATAAAGTGTAACCTCTGGCTGCAGACATTTTAAACACGCTGGTTTCTACACTGACGTGAATAAATAAACGGGTTGATTTTAGCTGCTTTGCTGCTCAAACGGGCCAGAATGGTTGAAAACGGCAGAATCCTGATTGAACAGAACCGACACAAAGTCCAAAGTCAGGCTTTCTTTTTAATAAATATTTTGTTATTCGTGGCTAAATTCCATATTCACCAGAGTAAATATGAGACGGAGAAACCTGATTGGTTAGAATCTGGACCAATCAGCAGATGTTTGATGGCAGCTTTGTCACGCTAAACTGAAACTTGTGTCAGTAAGATCAAAGATAGGAAAAAAGCGAGATGAGACAACGAATGCAAAAACATTTATGTTTGTAAACGAAACAATATTTTTGGAAAAGAAAAGAAATTCAAAGAAAAAGGAAAATGTGGAAAAAAAGTTTTGAGAGCAAAAATAAAAAAAATGTGAAGGCAAAAACATTTTTTCGCAAATATTTAATATTTTATTTGCATCCTAGAGGTTTTTTTTTTGTGTGTGAGGTTTTGTGTGCAGCGTGGACCGTGGAGGCATTCACATCCTCCACACCCCGCGGGGTCCAAGGTCCATTCTTTATCTCTATCGGTCACAGAACAGATTCGGTTCTTTATACGAACGAATTTCAGTTCCGGAAGAGAAAAACTTGTTTTTGCTGATTCTGGTTCTACAGAACCGGAAACTTCCGGAACACGGAGCGTTTCTGGGTTCCGCTCTGGAACTCGGGAGAACTTTGAACAGACGGTCCTCGCGGCCTGAAGGTTCTGCGTTCTTGTGGCACGCGGGGACCGTGAACCGCTTCTGTGAGAGGAACCGAACCGACAAAGAACCGCTGAGGGTTCCGAACTACTCACAGCCGAACTTCCGGGTTGACAGAAACTTTTTACAGAGTTTAGACTTCGCTTACCTGACAGGTGAGAAGACGCAGCGAAGTCTCGCTTTCCGTGTCAAAGATCAAAAACACAGTGAGAGGTATCACTCCGCCTTCAAAATAAGAGACCAAACTGACAACAACTTAAAGAGGCTTCTTCTCCAAACAATAAAATCAGTTACAACTATTGCTATTAAAATGTTGTTTATCGGCCCTTTTGCTGCATCTCACCTCCTCTAAGTTCACAACAATACAGAATCAGTAAAGAAATGTATCTTTATGGATCTTTTTTTAAATCAAATAAAGGTCTAAAATAAACAGGAAGATTCTATAAAACACACTTAAGATCTTTCAAACATTTCAACACTTTTTAATAAAGTATTCAACAATCTTTCTTACGTCAAACACAAATCTAACTATTTTACCGGATTTTATTGTTCTGCATTATTAGGAAATATAGTTTATGTCTGTAAACATTGGAGATATGTTAACATAAAGAGAAGATGCTTTGACATGTTTTTAATCTTCATTGGCTTCACTTCTCTTCTAATGTTACCAACACAGTCAATAAAAATAAACCATTTTAACACATTTTAATTTAAAACATTTTAATTAAAATGACAGAAACTTTGGATTTCCTATAGATTAGAAACTGAATCAGTGCCATCCCAGAATAATCAGCAGTAGTTTATTATACATTACTGCTGCTTAAACGAAGATGCGGATCACAAATCTAGAAGGAAAGCGCCGTGGGACAAAGTAGAGAGAAACTTTTAAACAGGCCGGAGTGACTCATCTTCCTGAACACACGATCTTTGTGACTCAGTAGGACGATGACGTCAACAGGGCGAGGTGGGTGGCAGGTGTCCTCACCTGGTCTGACCCCGCCCTTGAAAACATGTACCGGATTCTGTTCAAAGTAAAATGTTTGTTTATTTAAAAAAACTGTTGAAGTTTCAAAATAAAAGCACTAACTGATGGAAAATAAGATCCACCATTTCTTTAAATGGAGCCAGATCTGTTCAAAGCTTCAGCTCCTCCGCATCAAAGTCTACGACGCCGTTCTTCCTTTGTCAAACCCAAACATTCATGTCAACAATAATACGGTCACATTTACAAAGAGAAACATGTTTGGAAACCAAAACATGTTTACATCCATAAAATGACAAACATCAGGGGCCTGTTTCAGAAAGGAGGTTAAGTGTAAACTCTGAGTGCATTAACCCTGAAATCAGGGAAACCCTGGGTTTTCCGTTTCAGAATGGGAGGTTTGTTAAACCAGAGAAAGCAGAGTAAGTCAAACCCGTTTCTGAAAGAGAGGTAACTTATACTCGGAGTCAGTGTCCATGGTTACTTATGCTGTGAACCTAACCTGGTCGGGAGCAGGTTTTATTCTCCAAACTCAAAGTTTCTGCCGGTCCCCTCCCCTTTTTAAAGACGAAGCGGTATTTTTCGCTTTAACCTTCATTGCCCACATGTCCGTCACACAGAGACGGTCTAAGTGACAAGAATGGCTTGTCCTTTTTTGGAGGACCCAATAGATGAGGAGGCTGCATTAATTCGTAGAGAATTACATTTACGTCGTACGAGGATTTTGAGAAGACTCGATTTCTTTTTCATTTTTAGCTGCTGCCATGTTTCTTTTAATTCCTGCAGGATAGCATCTACGTGAAAATGAAATCAGGGACATTGAATTAGATTAATGTAACAATTACTTTATGGAAACACAATTTTCTAGCACTGCTTACTTTCTTAATCCCATATAAACCTATACCACTTGATCAATACAAGGGTAGTGTTGCAGCGTGTGTGTGTGCTGAGCGGGGTGCGAGCCACGAGAGACAAGGGGAGGGGCGAGTGCAGGTGCAGATGGGGGGGGGGGGGTGCGTGGTATATATTGTGTGTTCGGAGGACGGAGCACTTAGTTAAATAAAGAGAAGGTGTCATTCCCAGAATAACTGTTTTGGAGTCATTCTTAATCCGCTCTGGAGGTTGAGGGTTTCGAACGGGAAGTGAACCCCGAAGGAGAATTCCCTTCAGCCCTGAAGGAAACCTCCCCTGCGCTTCTGACCACGGTCGGTCGGAAAGACGAGAGAAAAGAAAGGAGAAGTCTTCGCGCAGCGAAAGGTTCAACAGTAGACAAAAGTTCACTTTTAAAAACACAGTTGCATGTATTAATATTAAACTGACCAACGTTTGCAAGAGGGGAAGGTTAACAAAAAAGTCCTCTAAACATTACCGACGTTAAATGCATTTCCCCCCCAGATTGGTTCTGTACACTATGCAGCATTTCATGCATTTACACCAGGAATAACACTTCAAAAGTACACCTAAATATCGCCATTTTTTATTTCACACCGTACGCTATTTAAAAAGTTATTACAGCCAATATTTTATACCAATGATTTAAATGCAAACTTACGCATTAACTTGAGCAGCTATGTTTTCCACGCTAACTGTCTCTGTTTTGCAGATGCAGCGGTGTTGCTTTTCTTCTGGAATATGTGCTCATATTCACTGTAACTCTGCAGCAGCACGTCAAGTTCAGCTGGAGAAAAATACGCAGACCTCTTTTTTTCACGGTTGCCATGGTGACTCGTAATATCTGCGCTCCATTGATAATGGCTTCTTATAGTCGCGGTGCGCACGCTCACCTCCGAATCAGTCCACTCAGAGTTGATTGATCTAACTCAGATCAGCTTCTCTGAAACAGAAAACTCAGAGTTGTTAATCTCCCGATTGACCAACTCAGAGTTCAAGTTCAACCTCAGAGTTGGTCGAACCTCCTTTCTGAAACAGGCCCCTGAGGAGAAGCAGGAAATGACAGGACATGAAAGCTAGACCTTTCACAATAAGACAAAAAACGAAATACAAGAGGATGCTGATCCTCCAAACAGGAAGCTGATCCTCCGAACAGGAAGCTAAGGCTGATCCTTCCATCATGAAGGTTTCATCGGGACAGACACGTACCTGTTTGGGGGGGGGGGGGGGGGGGGGGGGGTCACTCGTGATAAAGTTACAGAATAAAAATCATTTGAAGAATATTTGGCAAAAGCTTGTTTTCCAAATGTTCAAAGGACCTTTCACAGCTTCTTCAGCAGATTTCTGGTTCATTAATGAAAACATGGAAGATGATCGTCTGCGATCTTCCTCAGGATTTGTCGGATAAATCCGTTTCGGTTCACAGAAGAAAAACTTCCTGGTTTTATTTTTACGGCACTTTTACAAATAAATCTGAAGAAAAAGACAGAAAATAAAAACATTCAACGTCTTCTCTGTCTAACAGAATCTACCATCTTTTTTTACCCATGATGCCGGGAATCTCCACCTGAAAACAGGAAGGGTCCTTTCACAATAAAAGAATCCAAGAACAAGTTGACATAAAAGCTGCTGAAAACCAAGAATAAGAGTTCAAATCCTGTTAAAAAGATCAAAGTTCTTCTTTTTAACAACAACCACGGAGACGTGGACCCGTCCAACCAGACGGTTCAAGTCACTGCTGTCCTAAGGAAGAGTCTCCGCCCCTTTTCCTGCTTCACCTTCCTCCCCAGCCGCACGGGAATCGTTTGAATGGCTGGGGGACGAGGGGGCTTTGTTTTTGCTGACTGACCCTTTGGGACGTCCCCTTTGTTTGGGGGCGGCCCCTTCTCTCTTAGCGTCATTTGGGGGACGGCCCTTTTTCCTCTGAAGTCCGTCGCTGGGACCGAGCGGCGCCGGCGGGCTGGTCGCTAGACTTTTGCGTAAATGAGCCCCTTTCTTAGACTCGGACTTACGAGGCCGCCCACGGGCGCGGCGGGGGGCTGCCGGGGCCCCCTCTGGGGGTTCAACCCGAGGATACTTCCTTGGTCTTCCAAGCGGCTTCCAGACTTTGGGCTTGTTTAACTCCTCGGGGGGCGGCAGGGGGTATTTCCGGGGCCTTCCCCTTTTGGCGGGCTGCTGGCGCGGCCTGCCACGCTTTTTCCCTTTTCTGGAAAGGGCAGATACTTTTGGGGGGCGCCCTAACTTTCTGGGCCCCACAAAGAGGGGGGGCTTCTTGTTCAGAGAGCCTTTAGGCCGACCCCTCCCCCTCTTCTTTGGCGAGGAGCCGGCAGCGAGCGGCTCCTGGTTTTTCCTGGGCCTTCCTCTCGTCTTCGTCATGCCATTAAACGTAGTTTTTGTAAGCCCCGCCTTCCGGGGTCGACCCCGCCGTCTTTTCTGAGAGTTTTTTGTTTGGTCAGACCCCCCCTCCAGCCTGGGCTTCTTGCTGGGCGAGCCCTTGGGGCGACCTCTTTCTCGCGGCGTTTCTGAACTTCCGCCGTTCTCCACCGCTGTCTCCGACTTCCGCTTTATGGATCCTATGGGGCGTCCTCTCTGGGGGGCGCTGGGGCCCCCGTTGGGCAGGTCTCCAGCTGAAGCGTCCTTCTTGGGTCTTCCTGGTTTCTTAGGGAAGTGTTCTGCCGTGGAACCGTTCTCACTGCTGGCTGCCTTCTTGGAGCCTTTGGGCCTTCCTCTGCCCCTGTGGGCCTCCAGGGGGTCGCCCCCCAGCCTTTGCTGGCCCCCCTCCTGGGGCTGTAGGGGTGAAGCGAGGTTTGTCCAGTTGAGGTCTGTGATGCAGACCTGCAGCTTCTTGGAGCCCTGAGGTCTTCCTCCTGCGGCTTTAGTGAAGCTGGTCTCTGCAGCAGAAACCTCCTCCTCCTCCATCCTTCTGTCCTCAGTCTGGATCTGTAGCTGTTCCTGTTCAGATCGAGCAAAACGACGAGTTTATTGATGCTAAAACGCAGACAATCACTTCATTTGAAGCATCTGAGGCAAAAACGAGCAGTGGAAACTGATAATAATAATCTGCAAATGTGCCAAAATGGACAAAAATAATTCCTGTTTGATTGTAACGATTTATTATTTTTTTACACGATCAGATAAAAGTTTCCAACTCAAAATAACTTTTTGAACAATTTTTTTCAAATATTTTACATTTTTCAGTGACTGAAGCTTTTAATTTGAAAGTCACCTCGAGCAGGTGAATGTGGAAACACGAGTTATGTGTGACGTCACAGACAGGTGCAAAGCGTTTATTTGAAAAAAAGATCCCAATTATTTTACATTTATTAAGCCCAAATGAGATTTTATTTCCCCAGAAGAAACAAAAAAGCAATTCAAACAAGACATTGAGCTCAGCTTCATGATTTAATCTTAGTTTACTTTTGACTTTGAACAATCAATGTAGAGTTTAATGTTCTTTGTTTTTAACTGTTTGTACCTGTTATTTGGATAAAACAAGAACCTGAAGGGGAACAGTTCCAGACTGATCTAGTGTAAATATGTCTCGTCTAGTCGTTCTAGTCTCAGACTGAGAACGGCGCCCTCTACCGGCCAAACGGATCTCTGCGGCAGACCGGAAATTTGGAACAAAAACATCACACGGCTCCGTCTATTTCCTGGATTCCATTCTGGTTAACGGTAGGAAAGTGCTCCGCGGTCACGCATCAATATGATTCATAAATAACATGAACGCGGGGCTGTTCAGACACGCTTCACCGATTCAAATGTGTGAAACTTGGCTGATTATTATTTACGCATTTATACGTCAATATTTACAGCCAAATTACCCTGGTTAGTCCTTAGGTGTTAAGTATTTGTAGTCTATATCTTATTGCTTTCCAGGTAATAGTCAGCGTCACAATCGACGGCGCCCAACACAGAAAGCGGTGGGGAGAAAAAGGCAAATCGCGGCCCGCATCCTAACCCCCCCCCCCCCCAGGCCCACCGACGTGTTTATGACATTTTTATATCACATTTTAGAGCCGCATACGTACCGCAAACTGAAAGAAGGGCTTTTATTGTTGCTCCAGACTCTGTTTAAACACCGCTTCCGGCCGTCCGTGCCGTTAATGACGCTCTGCCGGAAACAACAGCGCAGCGTTTCAGTTCCGCCGCTTTGATGCTGAACTTCATGTTCCTACTTTCAAATAAACACCTCAACAGTCTAATGGATCTGTTTTCCTTTGTATTTCCTCATTTATTTCATACATTTCAGTCAAACTATAAAGAAATTTGCTCAGTTTTAAAGAACAAATAAAATCAGAATGTAATATTTATTTTTGAGTGAATGCGTCACGTCAAACCGCTAACATCCTTTACATCTGCTCTCCTCTCAGCTTAGAGACAGTTTATGGGAATGAAGGCATTTCTGCTGTAGAACTGCTGTTTATCCCGTTTTTACATCATTTCTGCAGCGTACACGTCTAAACATGGCAGAACAACAGACATTTGTATTTACTGGTAACTAAAAAGTGTTTATTCATCTTGTATTTTACTAGAACAAACTTGCATTTAGTGACATTAGTTGTGAAAACTTTAATCTACATTAAATGATTTTGCTGCTTTAGCTTTACATCATATTTAAGTATTTAGATTATTTTTAGAAAGCGACATCACTTTTGGACTTAGCTTCATTTGAAATGGTTGATCCTGTTTAACCTCATCGTAGCTAAAATGTGACTGTCGTGTTTAAAATTTGTTTTTTTTCTTCAGTGTTCCTCTAGAAACTAAACAGCAGAGTTCATGACGCGTTAGGATTATTGTTTTATGGAGGCACTTTGCTCATAAGCATTTCTTTATGAGAATGAACTTTATTTAAAGTCTTTCAGGACCTTTAGGACCAAAAACCTCCAAACTTCAGTCTCCGCTAAATCAGAGTCGCCTCTCAGATCTCAGGGTTTTCACTGAAAACATTTTCTTCAAGTCATCTTGCTGACGAAGAAGAGATGCATTGTGGGTAGGCGGATAGGAGGTGGGGGGGTGAATGTGAACGTGTTTGTGTGTGAGGACAGACGGAGAGGCTGAGACAATGACAGACGTGGCCGCGGGAAAGGAAAGTGGCGTTTGAGAAAGACGACCCCTGAGAGGCTGAACCCGCTGCCCCGTCCCAGCCCCCCTCCTCCTCCCCTCCCCTCCTCCTCCTCCTCCTCCTGGTTGCTTTGGTTACCAGACAGAGCTCCCAATGCAGCCAGTAATGTGTTTTTGCTGCGGCATCGAGCTGGGTACTAATGTGCCGCAGTCTGTCTCCCCGCACAATCAATGTCAACCATCCTGGGACGAACAAACCCACGGAGGGCGGAGAGCCCGGGAACACGGAGCCCCCGGCTGGGAGACGGGGCAGCAGCCGGGCAGGACTGCACATTAGTCCCATTTATTGCCCCTGGGCGCAGAGGAAAGACGCAGCCTTCTGATGAAAACCACACAATCATGACTGCATCCAGGAGATGTGAAACTTCCCACAGTCATGAAGGCAACACGACAAATCCTTTTCACACTCTTTATTTTTACTTTTTGAATAAATAATGAAAATTGAAACATTTCTCTTTATTTAGAACAATCCCAGTTTTTCACATAAATATGAAAACATCTCCAAGCAAAAGAGAATCAACAAAGTATTAAAAACAATAAATTGGACACAAATATAGATTTAACCCTACGTGCCTATTGATGCAAATCTGCATCAAACCACTTTGGCTCCAGAATTCCCGTCATTTAAACATGAAAGCAGAAACAGGGATTTTTTTTCATAGCTGGAAACAAATTCCGGCTTCTAGATGCTCCTGAAATGAGTCCGACAGAAGTGTTCCTCTGCTGAAAAAGGGTTTTTGCTTTCCTGGATCTTCTTCCCACAAAGATCCTGCAGTGCGACATCACACTCTGTCTCAAATCTGACACTGTCCCGCTTCTGTGGACCGTTCGGATCCCCACAGTCTCCTGTATGATGTCATCGAGTGACACGTTGTTCCCAAGGACCTCACCTGTGACCCTTCATTCATCGCAGGTTAAGGGTCTCAGGGACAACGAGGCACACCGAGGTGGGGGCTGCCAGCTCCAGAAACGTCCAGCTGGAGACGGTTTGCAGATGCTGGCGTTTGGTTTGCTGAATGGAAACGAAGCGGCGGCGGCGACGGCGATGCTCTCCTGCATCTCGACGGATCTGGAGTCTGAGGCGGATCCTTTAAAGAGAAAAGCAACAGTTAGAGTTCATCCTTCACTATCCCTTCCAGCAGAACTGTTGACTTAAAGGCACATCTTCATCTTTTGAGGACTCTTCCTCCTTTTTCCTAATGTAACTTGCAGCTTCAGTTCAGCGGTGGTCTCTCCTGTGAGACTGCCCCCCCCCCTGCCGGCAGACAGACGCTGCTGCAGATCTAAGAGGGAATTAAAAATGCGATGAATGTGTAGCATTCCAGCAGAGAGATTACGCATGCATGCAGCCTGTGCAGCGTGCATGTGACGCTCAGACAGCTGCGCCCGGAGCTGCAGACACTGTCGTCTCCTATTTCCCACAGGCCCTGTGATCTCACAGGATTATGCAACCGCTCCCCCATGACAGAGATGTCCCGCCTTCAGGGAGCATCTCTGATTTACTCTCCCAGGACAGAAATCACCTCCTCCAAACGTGACACTGCAGAGGAGGAAACATCCGCCGGGGTTCAAACGCAGTCCTGCCTCCGTCTGTCCGGACGACGGCGCCGCCAAACACACGGCACAGGTTCTGCGCCGCTCTGCCCCGCCGCACGCACGCAGACAAAGACCTCACAAAGCCTGCAGCCGTCTGTGCGTGAAGTCACACGCCGGCGTCCTCTTTGTCTGCCATGTTTTCCCGTGATGCTCCCATCAGAGACAAAGACGCAGGAAGAGCCAGAGGCCAGCTCGCTTCAGAACAAGCCCCCCAACACAGACGAAGCTGGACTAAAACCCAGAACGATGGCGGTTTCTGTTGGTGAAGCGGCCCGTTTAAGGAATTCTGAACTCCTTATATAAACCGTACACGCATTCGTTCACATGTCAGCAGGAACACGCATGCAGCAAGTCTACCAGCGTGGAATAAGCACGCAAAACCGCAAAAACACCAGGAGCGGCGATGAATCCGCCTGATCAGAAATCAATCCGTGTGCTGACACGGTCCTACCCCGTCCTCAGCCCGCCTTCTCTGGGAGTGCAGCACGCCGTGGCGAGCAGACGAGCTTTGGCTGCAGCTCCATCTCTCCTCTATTTGTCCTCTCTGCTATCCCTCTCTCCGCCGGCTCAGCCGTCTGCCAAGTCACATCGCTAATTCAGAGTCCGAGCGAGCGGCCGCTGGCTACCAGGCAGGTACACTCCACGCACAGACGTGCACACACGCTGGAACACGCACGCACACACACATTGATTCCATTATCTAGTGCTCCACCAACACCCTCACTTCCCCCAACAATCAGCAGCAGCAGTGTGACATCGGTGTCACCTGCACACATAAAACTCTGGCGTGTTCACACACACACCGATGTGTTAACCGCACACACTAAAAGGCGTGTTCACACACACTCCAAAGGTGATGGCGCTCCCGGTCCGGATCAGAACCTGCCGTCACTTCATTCGTCTGTCTTCATGTGAAAAACAAACTGTTTTGGTTTGAATCTAAAGATTTGATACATTTTTACTCCCAACTAAATCAAAACTCTTTAAATCCGCCCCTATGTCATGGATACATACATTAGAGCATGTGTGTGTGTGTGTGTGTGTGGGGGGGGGCTGTGCATCTATAGGAAACAGCAGCTCCTGCCACAGATTGCTGATACCCCCCACCCCCATCCCCCCTCGAAGCACTGCAACGCAATGCGGAAGCTGAGCCGCCAGCTAGACAGACTGGGATGGGGGGAGGGGGGATGCAGGGATGGTTAGGAGGCAGGGGCAGTTAGCGGGTTCATGTACGGACGGATCCTAATGTTTGTCACTTTGATCTACCCTTTAGCACAGTTAATCTACCCTTTAGCACAGTTAATCTACGCTTTAGCACAGTTAATCTACGCTTTAGCACAGTTAATCTACCCTTTAGCACAGTTAATCTACGCTTTAGCACAGTTAATCTACCCTTTAGCACAGTTAATCTACCCTTTAGCACAGTTAATCTACGCTTTAGCACAGTTAATCTACGCTTTAGCACAGTTAATCTACGCTTTAGCACAGTTAATCTACGCTTTAGCACAGTTTATCTACCCTTTAGCACAGTTAATCTACCCTTTAGCACAGTTAATCTACCCTTTAGCACACTTAATCTACCCTTTACACAGTTAATCTACGCTTTAGCACAGTTAATCTACCCTTTAGCACAGTTAATCTACGCTTTAGCACAGTTAATCTACGCTTTAGCACAGTTAATTTACGCTTTAGCACAGTTAATCTACGCTTTAGCACAGTTAATCTACGCTTTAGCACAGTTAATCTACGCTTTAGCACAGTTTATCTACCCTTTAGCACAGTTAATCTACCCTTTAGCACAGTTAATCTACCCTTTAGCACGGGTTATCTATGCTTTAGCACAGTTAATCTACCCTTTAGCACACTTAATCTACCCTTTACACAGTTAATCTACGCTTTAGCACAGTTAATCTACGCTTTAGCACAGTTAATCTACGCTTTAGCACAGTTAATCTACGCTTTAGCACAGTTAATCTACGCTTTAGCACAGTTAATCTACGCTTTAGCACAGTTTATCTACGCTTTAGCACAGTTTATCTACGCTTTAGCACAGTTTATCTACGCTTTAGCACAGTTAATCTACCCTTTAGCACAGTTAATCTACGCTTTAGCACAGTTAATCTACGCTTTAGCACAGTTAATCTACGCTTTAGCACAGTTAATCTACGCTTTAGCACAGTTTATCTACCCTTTAGCACAGTTAATCTACCCTTTAGCACAGTTAATCTACCCTTTAGCACGGGTTATCTATGCTTTAGCACAGTTAATCCACGCTTTAGCACAGTTAATCTACCCTTTAGCACACTTAATCTACCCTTTACACAGTTAATCTACCCTTTAGCACAGTTAATCTACCCTTTAGCACGGGTTATCTATGCTTTAGCACAGTTAATCCACGCTTTAGCACAGTTAATCTACCCTTTAGCACAGTTAATTTACCCTTTTGCACAGTTCATCTACCCTTTAGTACAGTTAATCTACGCTTTAGCACAGTTAATCTACCCTTTAGCACAGTTAATCTACCCTTTAGCACAGTTAATCTACGCTTTAGCACAGTTAATCTACGCTTTAGCACAGTTAATCTACGCTTTAGCACAGTTAATCTACCCTTTAGCACAGTTAATCTACCCTTTAGCACGGGTTATCTATGCTTTAGCACAGTTAATCCACGCTTTAGCACAGTTAATCTATCCTTTAGCACACTTAATCTACCCTTTACACAGTTAATCTACCCTTTAGCACAGTTAATCTACCCTTTAGCACGGGTTATCTATGCTTTAGCACAGTTAATCCACGCTTTAGCACAGTTAATCTACCCTTTAGTACAGTTAATTTACCCTTTTGCACAGTTCATCTACCCCTTTAGCACAGTTAATATACGCTTTAGCACAGTTAATCTACCCTTTAGCACGGGTTATCTATGCTTTAGCACAGTTAATCCACGCTTTAGCACAGTTAATCTACCCTTTAGTACAGTTAATTTACCCTTTTGCACAGTTCATCTACCCCTTTAGCACAGTTAATATACGCTTTAGCACAGTTAATCTACGCTTTAGCACAGTTAATTTACCCTTTAGCACAGTTAATCTACCCTTTAGCACAGTTAATCTACCCTTTAGCACAGTTAATCTACGCTTTAGCACAGTTTATCTACCCTTTAGCACAGTTAATCTACCCTTTAGCACAGTTAATCTACCCTTTAGCACGGGTTATCTATGCTTTAGCAC
Organism: Oryzias latipes; assembly: GCF_053564925.1. Lineage (NCBI taxonomy): Eukaryota > Metazoa > Chordata > Actinopteri > Beloniformes > Adrianichthyidae > Oryzias > Oryzias latipes. The sequence continues at coordinate 29,408,734 of NC_136247.1, read as the reverse complement.
AGTTAATCCACGCTTTAGCACAGTTAATCTACCCTTTAGCACACTTAATCTACCCTTTAGCACGGTTAATCTACCCTTTAGCATGGTTAATCTACGCTTTAACACAGTTAATCTACGCTTTAACACAGTTAATCTACCCTTTAGCACAGTTAATCTACCCTTTAGCACAGTTAATCTACCCTTTAGCACACTTAATCTACCCTTTACACAGTTAATCTACGCTTTAGCACAGTTAATCTACCCTTTAGCACAGTTAATCTACGCTTTAGCACAGTTAATCTACGCTTTAGCACAGTTAATTTACGCTTTAGCACAGTTAATCTACGCTTTAGCACAGTTAATCTACGCTTTAGCACAGTTAATCTACGCTTTAGCACAGTTTATCTACCCTTTAGCACAGTTAATCTACCCTTTAGCACAGTTAATCTACCCTTTAGCACGGGTTATCTATGCTTTAGCACAGTTAATCTACCCTTTAGCACACTTAATCTACCCTTTACACAGTTAATCTACGCTTTAGCACAGTTAATCTACGCTTTAGCACAGTTAATCTACGCTTTAGCACAGTTAATCTACGCTTTAGCACAGTTAATCTACGCTTTAGCACAGTTAATCTACGCTTTAGCACAGTTTATCTACGCTTTAGCACAGTTTATCTACGCTTTAGCACAGTTTATCTACGCTTTAGCACAGTTAATCTACCCTTTAGCACAGTTAATCTACGCTTTAGCACAGTTAATCTACGCTTTAGCACAGTTAATCTACGCTTTAGCACAGTTAATCTACGCTTTAGCACAGTTTATCTACCCTTTAGCACAGTTAATCTACCCTTTAGCACAGTTAATCTACCCTTTAGCACGGGTTATCTATGCTTTAGCACAGTTAATCCACGCTTTAGCACAGTTAATCTACCCTTTAGCACACTTAATCTACCCTTTACACAGTTAATCTACCCTTTAGCACAGTTAATCTACCCTTTAGCACGGGTTATCTATGCTTTAGCACAGTTAATCCACGCTTTAGCACAGTTAATCTACCCTTTAGCACAGTTAATTTACCCTTTTGCACAGTTCATCTACCCTTTAGTACAGTTAATCTACGCTTTAGCACAGTTAATCTACCCTTTAGCACAGTTAATCTACCCTTTAGCACAGTTAATCTACGCTTTAGCACAGTTAATCTACGCTTTAGCACAGTTAATCTACGCTTTAGCACAGTTAATCTACCCTTTAGCACAGTTAATCTACCCTTTAGCACGGGTTATCTATGCTTTAGCACAGTTAATCCACGCTTTAGCACAGTTAATCTATCCTTTAGCACACTTAATCTACCCTTTACACAGTTAATCTACCCTTTAGCACAGTTAATCTACCCTTTAGCACGGGTTATCTATGCTTTAGCACAGTTAATCCACGCTTTAGCACAGTTAATCTACCCTTTAGTACAGTTAATTTACCCTTTTGCACAGTTCATCTACCCCTTTAGCACAGTTAATATACGCTTTAGCACAGTTAATCTACCCTTTAGCACGGGTTATCTATGCTTTAGCACAGTTAATCCACGCTTTAGCACAGTTAATCTACCCTTTAGTACAGTTAATTTACCCTTTTGCACAGTTCATCTACCCCTTTAGCACAGTTAATATACGCTTTAGCACAGTTAATCTACGCTTTAGCACAGTTAATTTACCCTTTAGCACAGTTAATCTACCCTTTAGCACAGTTAATCTACCCTTTAGCACAGTTAATCTACGCTTTAGCACAGTTTATCTACCCTTTAGCACAGTTAATCTACCCTTTAGCACAGTTAATCTACCCTTTAGCACGGGTTATCTATGCTTTAGCACAGTTAATCCACGCTTTAGCACAGTTAATCTACCCTTTAGCACACTTAATCTACCCTTTAGCACGGTTAATCTACCCTTTAGCATGGTTAATCTACGCTTTAACACAGTTAATCTACGCTTTAACACAGTTAATCTACGCTTTAGCACAGTTAATCTACCCTTTAGCACACTTAATCTACCCTTTACACAGTTAATCTACCCTTTAGCACAGTTAATCTACGCTTTAGCACAGTTAATCTACGCTTTAGCACAGTTTATCTACCCTTTAGCACAGTTTATCTACCCTTTAGCACAGTTAATCTACCCTTTAGCACGGGTTATCTATGCTTTAGCACAGTTAATCCACGCTTTAGCACAGTTAATCTACCCTTTAGCACACTTAATCTACCCTTTAGCACGGTTAATCTACCCTTTAGCATGGTTAATCTACGCTTTAACACAGTTAATCTACGCTTTAACACAGTTAATCTACGCTTTAACACAGTTAATCTACCCTTTAGCACACTTAATCTACCCTTTACACAGTTAATCTACCCTTTAGTACAGTTAATTTACCCTTTTGCACAGTTCATCTACCCCTTTAGCACAGTTAATATACGCTTTAGCACAGTTAATCTACGCTTTAACACAGTTAATCTACGCTTTAACACAGTTAATCTACGCTTTAGCACAGTTAATCTACCCTTTACACAGTTAAATTTACACTTTACACAGTTAATCTACCCTTTACACAGTTAATCTACCCTTTACAAAGTTAATCTACCCTTTACACAGTTAATCTACCCTTTACAAAGTTAATCTACCCTTTAGCACAGTTAAACTACCCTTTAGCACAGTTAATCTACCCTTTAGCATGGTTAATCTACGCTTTAGCACAGTTAATCTACGCTTTAGCACAGTTAATCTACGCTTTAGCACAGTTAATCTACGCTTTGGCACAGTTAATCTACGCTTTGGCACAGTTAATCTACGCTTTGGCACAGTTAATCTACCCTTTAACACAGTTAGTCTACCCTTTAACACAGTTAGTCTACCCTTTAGCACAGTTAATCTACGCTTTAGCACAGTTAATCTACGCTTTAGCACAGTTTATCTATGCTTTAGCACAGTTAATTTACCCTTTTGCACAGTTAATCTACGCTTTAGCACAGTTAATTTACCCTTTGGCACAGTTAATTTACCCTTTAGCACAGTTAATCTACGCTGTAGCACAGTTAATCTACCCTTTAGCACAGTTAATCTACCCTTTAGCACAGTTAATCTACGCTTTAGCACAGTTAATCTACCCTTTAGCACAGTTAATCTACCCTTTAGCACAGTTAATCTACGCTTTGGCACAGTTAATCTACCCTTTAACACAGTTAGTCTACCCTTTAGCACAGTTAATCTACGCTTTAGCACAGTTAATCTACGCTTTAGCACAGTTAATCTACGCTTTAGCACAGTTAATCTACGCTTTAGCACAGTTAATCTACCCTTTAACACAGTTAGTCTACGCTTTAGCACAGTTTATCTACGCTTTAGCACAGTTTATCTATGCTTTAGCACAGTTAATTTAACCTTTTGCACAGTTAATCTACCCTTTAGCACAGTTAAACTACGCTTTAGCACAGTCAATCTACGCTTAAACACAGTCAATCTACGCTTAAGGACAGTTAATCTACGCTATAACGCAGTTAATCTACACTTTAATCTACGTGTGCCTTGTATTACGTTTAGCAAGAGTTCTGCAGAAGAAGCTGCTCGTATTGAATTGGATTGATGGATTATCTGGACTTTCACAGCAAATCCAGTTAAAGATAATCATCTGTATTGGATCTAATGTCCAAGCCTGAAACGCTGCACGGATTCCTCTGTCGTCAGGATTACAGGCCTTAAATCCCATCCATGGAGCATTTATCCTTTAATCTGATAAAAGATGTGATCATGAGATCAGAATCTTTGCCTTAAAGATCCACCTGATCCACATAGAAATAAGATCAGATAAGATAGAACTTTATTGATCCCCGGGGGGAAATTAGGTTTTCACAGCAGCCAAAAACAAGAAAATAGCAGTTGGAAAAGTACGAAAAACAAAGTGGCAATGAGTAAGAATAAAAATAGTAAAAGTGTAAATAGTAAATAAAGTAAAGAGTAAGTAAATAGTAAAAAGTAAATAGTAAATAAAAACAAGAATACCGAGTAGAATAAAAAGATTTACAGGAATGAATATTTATTCTGAATATCTTCACACTCACCTTTGGAGGTGGGGGCTGAAGGCACTGGTGAAGTGGGGGTGACTCCGCAGGGAAAGCTAGAAGGTTGTACAGTTATCTCCAGGCTGTTTATGATGCGAAACCATACAACCAACTACCTCACGCTGCAGAACACCAGAGCAGGTCAGTCTGTATCCGTCCAGCCTCCAGTCGTCTTCTTCCTGGTCGGTCTGTCCTCCTCTGTCTTCTTCATTCATGCTGACATTCATTCATTTTTAACTAAACTATGTTTCCTACAAACCCTAAAATTATATTCCAGCATCTCCTACCTGTTCGAGATCATAAATCATTGAGATAGTGTTGCTATCACACCACAGTTTAGTGAGGTGGTGCTGGAAATGCACGGCTGACCGGGGAAATGTCTCCCTCTGGTGGGCATGAAGGAAAGTGAAGCTCCTTCTCCAACAGAAACCGTGGACCCGCAGCTGTTGACGCCATGGGTCAGGCTGACCCGCTTCTACAGGATCCGAGTGGAAGACCGGGAGGTTCTGATGCCTCAAAGACAGAAATCCTCAGTGCTGAGAACACCACAGTCCTTTAAGACCTTCAGGTTCAAGACCTTCAGGTCCAAGTCTTTTCGGTTCAAGTCCTTAAGGTCCAGGTCTTTTAGGTTTAAGTCCTTTCTCCAGATCCAAGTCTTTAAGGTATAAGACCATTTAGGTTCAAGTCCTTCAGGTCCAAGTCTTTCAGTTTCAAGTCTTTCAGTTTTTCGTCAATCACTCTTCAATTAAAGTCATTTGTTGTTCTGTTTCAGGCAGAATAAAAATATTTAGTTCTTAAAAAATGTAAGAAGCTATAATTCAGTAGATAAAGTTCCCTTTTTAGTAAATCAAGAGGTTAGAAAAACTGTTTTTTAGAACCAAACAAAACATGTTTTAGATGGAAAAACAGACATTTATGTCACGGTGGTGGGGCTCGAGAGCCGGTTGGACCCAAATGCAGAGGCGGAGGCACACGGTTCAAGGGCAAGGGGTTTAATAGAAACAAAAGACGCTGCAGAGCAGGATGACAAAACCAAAAAACAAAAACTCACTGTGACGTGGCATGAGACAAGGAACAAGGAACGAGGAACATGGCATGACATGAACACCGGAACAGGAATAATGGACCAACCCAGGAGGAAGGCAGAGACAAGACTTATATACAGACAGGGCAGACAAGACACAGGTGAACACGATCAGGGCAGATGGGGACCAAAGGAAGTAAAACTCAAGAAAACAGACAAGACAGGAGACTTTCAAAATAAAACAGGAAACAGAAACAAGACAGAACAAGGACCAAAAACAAGACAACAAGTTCAAATCATGACAATTTAAAGGGCTTATTCATGAAAAATCCTCTTTTTGAGCTTTTAAATGCATTTAATGTCAATTCCTCACTAAAAACAAAAGCTGCTCTCTGAGCACCAGCCCCTCCCAAACCACGAAAACGAGTGGGTTCTCACATTGTGACATCACAAAGTGAGGACCCGCCCCTTCCAGGAAGAGTCTGTGATCCCAGCTTTATGACAGCCCAAAGCTTCCTTCCATAACACTAAAATGTAAATAATGATGGTGACGGTGATGGAAAACATGCGTGCGTTGAATTATTGCCACCTTTCTAAAGGCGCAGCAGAAATAAACGCTGCTTCGCTTTACGTCAGGAAGGGGAAACTCGATTCCAGCTTCCTGCAGACGTGCAGAACATCTGCAGCAGATCCATGGAAACCACACCCATCAAAGAGGAGAAGCACCTCCACGCCGTAAACGTGGAGGTTGATGACGCCTCCTGCCTCCTCCATCCATACATATGGACCAGAACCTGAAAACGCTCCATTCCAGGGTCGTTTCTGCACGCCTCAACACATCAAAGCGACGGCGGGCTTGTTGGATGATCGTTTGGACAAAGAGCAGGATCCACTCGATCCTGTTGTCCTCTAGCAATAATGGCGCGCGCCTACGTGTTCGCCATCCAGCAAAGGTCATTTGAAGCAGAACAGTAAAGTGGCTGTTGTCGGCGGCTGGCGGCCGTGTTTTGACACTTCTCCTGTGAGCCTGAACCACTCATTGATTAGTTGATAGCTGCTGCAGAGCGGAGCTGCAAGGCCGTCCATTCAGACGGAGACCGGCGTGCCGCTGGAGCCCGTGAGGCTCAGGAAACACACAGACATTTCTCCTATTTAACCAAATGTTTGGGGTTCTTCATCGCTTTTCTAGCTCTGAGCTTCCGTCCAGAAAGTCGGTTTCAAACGTCTGACTTGATCAGAAACCAGTCTAAAAGCAGAAACTCGGATAAAAGCTTCATGTTTTTCTTGCCTTATGCTGTTTTTTTGGCTGCTTTTCAGACACAAAGCCATTCTCTTCCCTCTCTCCACTGCCTCTTCCATTCTTCCAGCCCTGGCCCCGCCCACCCGTCATTTTCCCTCTGTGGCCGTCCTCCCACCTCTCTTCCTCGTCCTTCATCACTTCAACCTGTAAAAAGCTTTATGGTCGTCTGCTGCTTGCAGCAGTTCCTCGCCTCACTCCGACCCCGTCAGCGCCGTGGCGGTTCTGGTTCCTCTGCCGTCTGGGTTTCTTTTCAGCGCCTTATTGGAAGTCGGGTCACGCATGTCTGCGGCACAGCTGCACCGACGCCGGCTCTGGGCCAGCCCACCCGCCTGGATGCCACAGGGATTCTGGTGGGAACCAGAAGGTCGCCCAAAACCTCATGAGAGCAGAACAACCTGAAGTCACCTGGTTCTCCCAGACGCTCCGATTTCTGATGATCCTGGAAAACAACAGCAGGTTTTCTGCTGCCAAACATCTAAATGAGACAAACATTCTGATCCAAACCTTTCCACCTCAAAGAAAAGACTCTGCAGACGAAGGCCTGAGAAGCTGCACAGCATCTAAGGACTCCTCCTTGTCCGGCTTTCTTCACCAAACCAGCAGCAAACATTTGCTTTCAGCTCTTGTTTCATGACAAACGCTTCAGATTAGTTCTGTAAAGGATTTCTCCGATATCACTCAGAAAATAAAACCAGCAGTCAGACTGGAGAAGCAGGAACTCCAAACATTTCCTGAGAACTCCAGCTGATGGAGATACGAGGCAGAAAAAGAGGATCTCAGAGTTTAATGAAGAAGATTTTTCCTCCAAAACTCAAATCAGTTATGAAACATTTCAGACATGAAAGAAAGGAAGGCTTAGGATGAAGAGCGTGGATAAACAAAGAGATGAAGATGCCTCTGTCTGATGGCACAGCTCAGTTTGCTAAACTCTGAAAGCTCAGCGGCTATGAAGCTCCGCCCCCACATTGTAAGGGGCGGGGCTCAGACAGAAGAGAAGCTAAATGTTCCACAGCCCTCAGAAGCTAAAGCATAAATCCTGAAGCCGTCGTTACAGTTTTGGTTATAAATGCTGAAACTTTAAGTCCAAACAGGAAACAGACAAACCTTTGGCCGGCAGTTTAGCTCAGGCGGTAGAGCAGGTCGTCCAACAACCAAAGGGTTGGTGGCTCGATTCCCACTCTCCCCAGCCAGCTGCGCCCCTGAGTACGGCTAGTCTGCAGCTCACCGCTCCCCCCAGGGGAGGGGCCAAAATGCAGAGAAAGAGCTTCCCCATTGTGGGATGAATAAAGTAAAATTATTTATTATCATTATTTCCTATAAGCACAACGTTTCCAGATACATATTTAACAATAAATTCCTCCAGAACCAAAGACTGGGATCAGTCCTGTCACTGAACAGACGTTCCTTCAGGAGTCCTGGGATCTCCGCTCTGAGGAACCTCTGAAGAACGTTTGCTGAAGGGTCAGCCCCGTTCCTAAGACTGGGAACAGAACAGAACACCAAACTGGAGAGCAAGTCCTCCCAAACCCCCACTTTCACTCTGCTCTACCTTATTTACAAAGGCAGAGAGTGTTGCCATGGAAACACAGTACCAGGCAACCTCCATGGCTTGGCATGATGCCCACTGGTTGCTAGGGCTGTGCTGTCAATGGCTATTGGGTTGTGTGTCTGTGTGTGTTCCTTTGACTGTGTGTGTTTGTGTGTCATGGCATGTGTTTGCATTAGTGTGAGTGTTTGTCTGTGTGTGTTTGTCTGTGTGTGTGTGTCGTTCCATGTGTGTGCATTGCTGTGTGTGTGTGTTTGTCGTTCCATGTGTGTGCATTGGTGTGTGTGTGTGTGTGTTTGTGTGTCGTTCCATGTGTGTGCATTGCTGTGTGTGTGTGTGTGTTTGTGTGTCGTTCCGCGTGTGCATTGGTGTGTGTGTCTGTGTGTCGTTCCATGTGTGTGCATTGGTGTGTGTGTCTGTGTGTGTGTTTGTGTGTCGTTCCATGTGTGTGCATTGCTGTGTGTGTGTGTGTTTGTGTGTCGTTCCATGTGTGTGCATTGCTGTGTGTGTGTGTGTTTGTGTGTCGTTCCATGTGTGTGCATTGGTGTGTGTGTCTGTGTGTTTGTGTGTCGTTCCATGTGTGTGCATTGGTGTGTGTGTGTCTGTGTGTGTGTTTGTGTGTCGTTCCATGTGTGTGCATTGGTGTGTGTGTCTGTGTGTGTGTTTGTGTGTCGTTCCATGTGTGTGCATTGGTGTGTGTGTCTGTGTGTGTGTTTGTGTGTCGTTCCATGTGTGTGCATTGGTGGGTGTGTCTGTGTGTGTGTTTGTGTGTCGTTCCATGTGTGTGCATTGGTGGGTGTGTTTGTGTGTCGTTCCATGTGTGTGCATTGGTGTGTGTGTCTGTGTGTGTGTTTATGTGTCGTTCCATGTGTGTGCATTGGTGTGTGTGTCTGTGTGTGTGTTTATGTGTCGTTCCATGTGTGTGCATTGGTGGGTGTGTCTGTGTGTGTGTTTATGTGTCGTTCCATGTGTGTGCATTGGTGGGTGTGTCTGTGTGTGTGTTTGTGTGTCGTTCCATGTGTGTGCATTGCTGTGTGTGTGGGTGTTTGTGTGTCGTTCCATGTGTGTGCATTGGTGTGTGTGTCTGTGTGTGTGTTTGTGTGTCGTTCCATGTGTGTGCATTGGTGTGTGTGTCTGTGTGTGTGTTTATGTGTCGTTCCATGTGTGTGCATTGGTGTGTGTGTCTGTGTGTGTGTTTATGTGTCGTTCCATGTGTGTGCATTGGTGTGTGTGTCTGTGTGTGTGTTTATGTGTCGTTCCATGTGTGTGCATTGGTGGGTGTGTCTGTGTGTGTGTTTGTGTGTCGTTCCATGTGTGTGCATTGGTGTGTGTGTCTGTGTGTGTGTTTGTGTGTCGTTCCATGTGTGTGCATTGGTGTGTGTGTCTGTGTGTGTTTGTGTGTCGTTCCATGTGTGTGCATTGGTGTGTGTGTCTGTGTGTGTGTTTGTGTGTCGTTCCATGTGTGTGCATTGGTGTGTGTGTCTGTGTGTGTGTTTGTGTGTCGTTCCATGTGTGTGCATTGGTGGGTGTGTCTGTGTGTGTGTTTGTGTGTCGTTCCATGTGTGTGCATTGGTGTGTGTGTCTGTGTGTGTGTTTGTGTGTCGTTCCATGTGTGTGCATTGGTGTGTGTGTCTGTGTGTGTGTTTGTGTGTCGTTCCATGTGTGTGCATTGGTGGGTGTGTCTGTGTGTGTGTTTGTGTGTCGTTCCATGTGTGTGCATTGGTGGGTGTGTCTGTGTGTGTGTTTGTGTGTCGTTCCATGTGTGTGCATTGGTGGGTGTGTCTGTGTGTGTGTTTGTTTGTCGTTCCATGTGTGTGCATTGGTGGGTGTGTCTGTGTGTGTGTTTGTGTGTCGTTCCATGTGTGTGCATTGGTGTGTGTGTCTGTGTGTGTGTTTGTGTGTCGTTCCATGTGTGTGCATTGGTGTGTGTGTCTGTGTGTGTGTTTGTGTGTCGTTCCATGTGTGTGCATTGGTGTGTGTCTGTGTGTGTGTTTGTGTGTCGTTCCATGTGTGTGCATTGGTGGGTGTGTCTGTGTGTGTGTTTGTGTGTCGTTCCATGTGTGTGCATTGGTGGGTGTGTCTGTGTGTGTGTTTGTGTGTCGTTCCATGTGTGTGCATTGGTGGGTGTGTCTGTGTGTGTGTTTGTGTGTCGTTCCATGTGTGTGCATTGGTGTGTGTGTCTGTGTGTGTGTTTGTGTGTCGTTCCATGTGTGTGCATTGGTGGGTGTGTCTGTGTGTGTGTTTGTGTGTCGTTCCATGTGTGTGCATTGGTGTGTGTGTCTGTGTGTGTGTTTGTGTGTCGTTCCATGTGTGTGCATTGGTGTGTGTGTCTGTGTGTGTGTTTGTGTGTCGTTCCATGTGTGTGCATTGGTGTGTGTGTCTGTGTGTGTGTTTGTGTGTCGTTCCATGTGTGTGCATTGGTGGGTGTGTCTGTGTGTGTGTTTGTGTGTCGTTCCATGTGTGTGCATTGGTGGGTGTGTCTGTGTGTGTGTTTGTGTGTCGTTCCATGTGTGTGCATTGGTGTGTGTGTCTGTGTGTGTGTTTGTGTGTCGTTCCATGTGTGTGCATTGGTGTGTGTGTCTGTGTGTGTGTTTGTGTGTCGTTCCATGTGTGTGCATTGGTGTGTGTGTCTGTTGTTTGGTACATATTTCACATGTTATTATAATGTTCATCTTTCAGCATATCACCACAGCCTAACACAAGCCTGTTTTTCCGGGCTGGGGACCGGCACAGGTCATGGCTACTTAGTTAGACTTAGTAAAACGTCTAACCTAACCGAAGGACCCACACCGCATGAGGCCCATCGTGCCGCCTTTGGGAACCGTTTCCCATATGCCAGTCCTGCACTAACCCTTTGGGTTTTTTTAATGTTTATTTGTTTATAAGCACATCCAAATATTTAAATCTATATTAAAATGTAAAGTCAACATTTGAATGTGCGTGTGACAAGAAAACATTTGGTTTGACGCAGAGGAGGACAGAGAGCGTGTTCTAGATGTGAGCAGAAGACAAAGAGGGAGCGAGAACAAGCCAGGGGGGTATTCCAGAAAGCAGGTTCTGCTAGCTCCCACGGTAAGTTTGAGGCTAAGGAAGTTGATAACCTCAGCTTTCGGTTCCAGAAATGGAGGTATGTTTCAGGGTCGGTCAAGTTGCCATAGCAACTCATGCTCTGAACATAACCTGGTCCGGAGCAGGTTTAGTTGAAGGTTAGTTTGTTTTCAGAGAGGTGAAGCAGCATGGCGTGTCCATTTGAAGATGATTTAGTGGATGAAGAAGCTCAGATCATACTTTTTCCACCATCAGAGGCTGATAAGACCATATATGGATGTTGGAAAGAGAAACTTATTACTTTGATCTAACTTCATTATTTGCTACAGTTAAGATAAATCATTTTTTTGTTAAGTCACCTTAAAATAACACGTAGTTATCAGACATTTATTTTACTTTCATTCAAATTAATTCAATTAAGTAGGTGTGACTTTGGTGCTGCTGTTAGATCGGCACCGCAAGGGATTGTGGGATACCATTCCCTTTGCCTGTCTGGATGGATTTGGGTTTAAGTGTGGGTTTTTGACCAAATATGTTTAGTTGTTTAGATGCTTTACTGTGTTTTGTCTAGTTATTTGTCCTGTTATGTTTAATTCTTTCTGCACCATGAGTGAGAGGGAGGGAGAGGAAGATGAGATTATTAAACCACATTGTGGTTTAAGAACTACAGTTACAGTCAGAGTTATGATATTACCTGCATGGTAAATATTCTAAATCCACACTGCATTATTTATTTTAATTTTACAAAAATGAGAATATCTGCAGGCTCAAACTTAGACATATAAGAGTTCAAGAAGTACAATAAATGAATATGAAAACCATTGAATTGAATTGAATTGGAGTAATATGACATTTAATTAAAAAATATGTAAATTTAAGTTTTAAAAACAACTATTGAGTTGGATAGACATAAGAAATTAGGTTGAATAAATTTAATTCAATTACTTGTTACCAATAGAAGTAATTGTTATTTATATACACAAGGAAAATGGAAATAAGATCAGAAACTTGTGCGTTTACTTTGTCTGTTCTTCTACAACAAACAGAAACTCTTTCTGCTGATGATGCAGCTGTGTTACTTTTTTGATGGTCGTATAATCTTCATACACCGTCATTTAAATCTCAGACTCCGTCTCACTGAAGTATAGCCTCTCTTTTTTTTCTCCACGCGTTTCCATGGTGACTCCAGAAATCAGCGATCCATTGAGAATGTCTTTATGTACCTGCTGTGCACATGCATTAACCCAGGGTTACCAAGTGGAGCGTATTCATGCTAACTCTTATCTGGTCTTTTGGAACCGACATACCCAGAGTAAGAAAGTTCAGCCAGAGTTCAGGGTTAAAGTCAGGGGAGTTTAAATGGGCCTTCTGGAATACCCCCTGAACTTCACAGATCCACCTTCATCTGAGTTCTTTTTAAAGTATACATGAAGAAGTCTTTACCTCATGGCCGGAGACAAACCGCGCTCTTCCGCTTTCAACAGGAAGTCCCCTACGTTTCCTGCAGCGTTCCTAAAACCGGGATCAAAAAGAGGATCAATAAACGCGCAGCAATAAAGATGCGCAGACGGAAAATAGAAGACAAACGCCTCGATGAAAGAACAAAGGTCTTCTTCTAAATGCAGATTTCAATGAACATCTATGGAAAATGTTTGTATTTCCTCCAGAGAAAACCTAGAAGGAGTTTATGATCCGGACTGTCTGGTTATGAAATAAACGAGGAGGAGGACGGTTCCCGTCATCAGCAGCTGAATATTGGCCGTTATTGTAAACAAATCTATCCATCAACACGGAGAACCAGCAGCAAACAGTCTTCCTGCGCTCTGGTTCTCCATAGTTGGAGCTGATCCCTAAGTGCTGTCAGTCATGTCTCCACCTTTGATGGAGCACAGCTGACAGACCCACTCCAACCCTGTTGCTGTCGTCTGACGGCTGACAGACGGTAGAACGTCACGTATGACACGTGGCTGAGACACCTTTTCTGAACTCAAACTCCCGGCAGACCAGCAGATCCTGGATGGAGGTCAGAGGTCAGAACAAGCAGTCTGCTGTCATGGCAACCGGATGCCATCGAGCAGAAATTTGGAGTGACAGGTGGAACCACAGAGGAAACTTTGGCTTGTTGGGGGGAAACAAATTTTCTTCTTTGCTGAAACGAATGAAAGAACTCAGATAAATAAACTAGAAGTCCATAAGTAGGCGATTCAAACATAACTTCTGTTCAGTTATTCAATGTCAGCATTTTCATTAAATACACGCTTTTATTGTGAAAAACCTTATACAATGATGGCAGATGAAAGAGTTAGTTTGTTCTTTCACTTACTAAAATGACAGAAACAGACAGAAACAGTCAGATCGTTTCTGTTGACTTTGATGGACTTCCTGCTACATTCTCTGTTGGTGACGTGGATGACATCACTTGGCGTTGGGCTCCGTTCTTACTACCGGCGCTGCTGGCGAGCGTCAGGAGGAGCTGCGGCTGTCATCGGCTATCATCGGCTGTCATCGGCTGCCATCGGCTGCCCGCCGTCGGCGCCTGAAGGGCCTCATTTTCAGCTCGATGTTCAGTGTTGATCAAAACAGAATCCACGTTCCTCTGGACGTCATTGGCTCGCTTCAGGCTCCCTTCTTCAGAGAGGGGGCGTGGCCTTACAGGTGAGTGTGTCTGCGTGCGTGGAGGAGGTCTTCACGTGCACTTAGGGCCCGGACCAGACGTGCACGTGCTTCATTTGCAGGCTCTATGCGTGCTCTGTGCGTGTCCTTGTATGTGCTCAATGCGGCAAAGGGTGGAGCGGCAGATCAATAGGAAGAAAATTAATTCAGATCAATAAAAAGAGCAGTGAAGGAGAGATGGAGGGGGGGGGCGGTGCACCGTAGAGGAGGAGGAGGAGGGGGGGGCCTGTTGTCAGACTGTTTCCAACTGCACACCTGGGAGAAAACGCCTCAACAACGGCGCTCGGAGGTCAGGGATGCTTAGGAGGGAGGGGCGGTGAAAACAGAAAACGACAGGGGAGGGGGCAAAGAAAAGCTTCATCACTGCAGCTCTTTGACATCCTCTGATATCCGTCCATCCGTCACTTAAGTTACCTAGTAACCTACAGCCATTTAGCTTCAACGGAGGTAAAAAAGCTTTTTCCACATCAGAAACGTGGATTGCTTTCTGTTCAGTTTCTGATCATTAATAATACGTAAAATAAGCACAAAGCTTAACTGCATTTACATGAAATTCTACCAAAAAGACAAAAAGTTTCTATGTTTTGAATCAAATCTGTCAAGAAGTGATGCTAAACAGAAACCAGCGGTTTGGAAAGTTGGAGCTTCTTCAGGGGAGAAAACTGCCTCTCAGCTGTGAAACAGTTTGGTTTCGTGTCATAAAGAACGACAGCTATGACCATCCCAGTCACCGCCATTATCTGACTGCACAACACAAATCTGTAATGCCCATGAAATCTCTACAGGATCCTTCTGCCGTCGTTCTGCTGTGACACAGGAGACGCCGGCGGCTCCTAAACGGGAACCGGATCGTCTGGCAGTACTTTTGCCGTGGCGTCTGACATCATCTGGCTCAGACGGACAAACCTAGACAGCTTCAGCAGGAACGCAGGTCTGCCTGTCTGAGCTGTGGACACGTTGATGCCCTGTAGCACGGAGACAAAATGCTACATCAAAGAACCAGAAGCTCCTTCTCTCATCCAGGAGTTTAGGCAAACAGCCTATGAGGCCGTTGAGGAAAAGTTCTTCTTCTCAGATTTTCTGGGTTCTAGCTCAGAAGCTGAAAGGTCTGGACGTCAGTCTCCTGTTCCTCACAGCGTTCCTCACAGCGTTCCTCCATGTTCCTCAGCGTTCTTGTTCGTTGGGGCTCATTTAAGGTGGATTTGTTTGGACACAGGCCAAAGGGAAGTCCGGTTCCATGCTTGGAACCAGAAGGAATCCAACAGAAAACCTTATTCCTGCGTCTTCAGTCTGACCACTGATCAGCGACCACGGAGGCGCAGAGACTGAAAATGCTGAACTTCCAGACAGCGTGGAGGGAGGAGCAACCATTGCCTCGTCTGTCTGTGGTCTTCTCCCTTCTTAAATCTGCCCCCTTCTCCCTCTAATGTGTTTTGGCGTGCGTTACCCACGGCTGTTCGAGCAACGCCACCAGCCAGCAGTGCGACACCATCAGTCACTTCTGTTTGTCACCCCCCCATCTGCAGCTGTCTGCGCTGCGGTGGCGAGCTCAAGAGACACCAACCAAACGGGACGGAGTTACGTCAGACGTTTGGGAAGTGTTCAGAATCCAGATTCAATATTTGAGTCTATAGGATGGCGTCCAGATTCTGTTTCTGTAAAAACATCAACGGATGGAAATGTTTGAATTCATGACAAAAGTCACACTGCAGGTCTGAACCTCCATTCAACCGCGTTTGTTTAAGGAAAAAACTCATTAAAAGCAAAAACAAATTTTCAAAACAAATATTAAATATTTTCGTCTGCAACTAGAAAGTTTTGCGTGCAACGTGTAAATATCCCTCCATAGAGGGGGGGCTACAGATCCCTGGAAAGACTTCAGACCTCTCAGTCCAGAAAAGAACAGGAGCAGCTTAGATCCTGCAGGACCCTCAAGCCCCCAGGCCTCTGGGAGGTGGATATAAACGTATACATCTGTGGTTCATGTATGTAAAGTCTGTTAGACACACGTGGAATGCTGGTGGAAAGACACAGATTTGCATCTCGCAAACACCACGCCCAATAGCGTAAGACTTCCACAATTAATGCATATAAACTAGGCGTAAAGTGCGTACGTTCAAAACCGAATTCACGTCAAGACCTGTCGGCCGAAACCCTCGACGGACGTCTGCGCACATCGACGAACGCAAGAAACACACATGAGTGACGCGGCCTGTAGTTCAGTGTGAAAGCAGAAAGTCTTACAGACACCAGAACACCGGCAGGAAGACCGCCGGACCTCCCCTTTGGAGGAGGAGAACCGCTAGGGAGGTCTCCAAGGAGGAGGAGAAGCGGAGCCAACTCCAACAGTTCAGATGGCTGGCGTGACGGCCTGCAGAGCGGGAACTCTAAATCATACGGGGATTGCCCCACCAGGCACCCCATGCATGAAGTCTGGCTGCCATAACCACAAGCATGCTGGGAAGTCTGAGCCCCCCCACTCCTCACACATCCTCCTGAAAACACCTGCAGGACTGAAGTCAGCAGAAGGTGAGAACACAGAAATAGAGAAATGGGTGGAGGTGAAGGGTTGCTAAGCAGACCGAGCCTGGAGGAAAACGAGGAAGAGGAGGAGTGAAGAATACATGAGGCTGAGCAGCTAGACTCCACAAGAACCAGAGATGGAGAAAGCCTTTGGCTGACATGGAGGGGGGGCAGACTGTCGTGAAGGACGGAGGAATCCCCCCCCTGACCCAGGCAAATTCCTGCAGTCGTCAGGAATTAACCGTGCCGGGCCTTCACCGCGCTCCACCGCCACCAAAAGAATGCTCTCATTCCCACCGACGGCAGTGCTGAAGATCTCTGAGCAAACTGCATCCACTGCTCCATCAGCCGTGAACCCGCAGAGGAATGTGCACACGTGTGTAGAGGGCACTGTCACATATCAGGGTAAGAAGGGCTGCATTGTTCTGAGAGGCAGAATGCCGCTCTTATTCTGAAGGAGGCTGACCTCAGCACAACGGCAGGAGCCGAACTCTTCAGCCGCGTCCCAGTACGCCGCCACAGCCGTCCGACGACCTCTCCACCTGTTTCTGGGTAAGGCTTCACCTACAAGACTTCCCCAAACTGAAACCGGCGCCCGACCAAGCCGTTGGCGGCTGCACATTCGCCCTGGGAGAACAGAGTTTCCTCAGGACGGAGTGCCTCAGGAGCAGTCATTCAGTTACACCGACGGCGCTCGGACACAGACTGAAACGACTCTCCGGCTGCCGAGAGCCGATCGGGGCGGCGGGAGTTGCACCAACGACCAACAAGCACAGGGATCCGCCTCCACGTGAACGCCGTAACCAAACCCAGAACAACAGAAAAATGAGGCAAAGGAAGTTTGTTTGAGGACAGACTTTAGACGAGTTAGGAAGAAAGATTTAGAAAAAAAAACACGTAAAACTGTTCGTCTTCTTTGAAAACTTGCACTAATAGTTTGAAAAAGACAAATTCCTAATAGAATCAAATTTCCATTTCAAATACCAAAGTGGATCCATTTTTGCTTCAAACGTTGAAGGAATTTTCAGTTTTCTTTGGTTTAAACTTTTTATCACCAAACTAAACGTTTGATTTTACGGTTTAGACTCAAAATCTGAGAACTGAATTGATATTTAACCGAATCGTGTCCAATTATGATACAGATGGAGGACAATGCCGTCCAGTCAGTGGTTTGTTCATGAAAGCAGACGCTTTTCTTTCTTAGATCTTTGTTAACTTATAGATATAAACGAGACCAACGCTTCATTCTCCTATACATTCATTCTGTGACATCACTGAGCCCAACGCTCTTCCCTTTGGGATTTTTCCGGATGTAAAACTCGTCCTTCAGCCGCTTCCACCCGTCCCTGACCTGCCGGTATCTTTTCCCTGTTGGGCTCAGACTGTGCAGCAGAAGTTCTGCTTCAGACGGCGGCCGTGATGGAATTCCTGCGGTCTGTTGGGCGCGTGAATGTTTGCTGCGGCTGAACGTCATCAAATATGAATGAGAGCGGCTGCTGTAGGACTGTGGGAACAGCAGCGGCGCTCCGCCGTGTCTTTGGAGCTTTTGGAGGAAAACAGGTTACGAGCATAAACTGAAAAAAACAGAGTTGGAATTCTGCAACCTGAGAAAGATCTGCGATGTGAAAGCTCTGGTTTGGATCGGATCCTCGGAGGAGGTTTCCAGGAGTCAGTGGGTTTCTGCCACCAGCAAACCCATGGAGCTGCTCCTCCTCCAGAGCTGCTGCTCCTCCAGAGCTCCTCCTCCAGAGCTGCTTCTCCAGAGCTGCTCCTCCTCCGGAGCTGCTCCTCCTCTAGAGCTGCTCCTCCAGAGCTGCTCCTCCTCCAGAGCTCCTCCTCCAGAGCTCCTCCTCCAGAGCTGCTCCTCCAGAGCTCCTCCTCCTCCAGAGCTCCTCCTCCAGAGCTCCTCCTCCAGAGCTGCTTCTCCAGAGCTGCTCCTCCAGAGCTCCTCCTCCAGAGCTGCTTCTCCAGAGCTCCTCCTCCAGAGCTGCTCCTCCAGAGCTGCTGCTCCTCCAGAGCTCCTCCTCCAGAGCTCCTCCTCCAGAGCTCCTCTTCCAGAGCTGCTTCTCGAGAGCTGCTCCTCCAGAGCTCCTCCTCCAGAGCTGCTCCTCCAGAGCTCCTCCTCCAGAGCTGCTCCTCCAGAGCTGCTGCTCCTCCAGAGCTCCTCCTCCAGAGCTCCTCCTCCAGAGCTGCTCCTCCAGAGCTGCTGCTCCTCCAGAGCTCCTCCTCCAGAGCTCCTCCTCCAGAGCTCCTCCTCCAGAGCTGCTTCTCCAGAGCTGCTCCTCCAGAGCTCCTCCTCCAGAGCTGCTCCTCCAGAGCTCCTCCTCCAGAGCTCCTCCTCCAGAGCTGCTGCTCCTCCAGAGCTCCTCCTCCAGAGCTCCTCCTCCAGAGCTCCTCCTCCAGAGCTCCTCCTCCAGAGCTGCTCCTCCAGAGCTGCTGCTCCTCCAGAGCTCCTCCTCCAGAGCTGCTTCTCCAGAGCTGCTGCTCCTCCAGAGCTGCTCCTCCAGAGCTGCTGCTCCTCCAGAGCCTCCCATCACAGCCTGCAGCTGTTATGTAATCTTATGTAACAGCTGGTCTGTCTGAGCGGCGTTTCATAACTTGGAGGTCCGCTAAACGACCACGGCGGCGAGATCCAGTCCGTCGAAGCAGAAACCCGGATCCACAGATCCGTTGGGAGGCTGTGGACTGGAGCGGCTTTCTTCTGAGTCTCTGTGGAGGTGATGAACCGTCTGACACCATCCCCCCCCCCCCCCCCCACGGCGCGTCACAGAGCTTGGGCTGTCTGGACATGAAGGGGGCACAAACGAACAGAACGGTCTGCTTTGAGCTTATCGGCAGAGGAAGAACACCGACAGTTCGGGTCAGGGCTGCAGGACATGAGGAAGACTGGCAGTGTCACTGATCCATGACGATACATGAACACACAGCAGAACCACTAAACCCATCTTTTCCATTTCACTGCAACAGCTTCATTAAGACTCAACGGAACTTACTCCAAAGGCCCCTCGTCTACATTGGGGGCAACATCTGACATAAAAGAGCTCCATCTGATTGGTCAAATGCATAAAGGGATTTATTTGACTCCTTAAATACTTCCAGCTAGCATGAGGTCATCTTAGCATATTTAACTGAACCATTTATTGCGATTTTCATCGTCTTTTGCCAAATGCATATTGCACAGCTTGATATCGCGATAACGATAAATGTGCGATTTATTGTGCAGACCGAGTTCGGATTCAGGTTCTGCAGGTCTCGATTATCCGACCTCCAACACACAAAGCTCCTCCCACAGACCCTATCCAGGTGTGTCCGTCACAGATGCACCTTCACACCTGGATCACTGCAGGTGTGGGCGATCAGGAGATGTCCAGCAAGCATCCGAACGACGACAAGAGGAAGATTTTCTGCTTCAGGCGTCTGTCACCACAGACAGGCTGGAAACGTCACACCGTCTGTGTCAATAAAGCTTCGCTGCTTCAAAATATTCCATCTACCTTCCAATGGGAAATGTGCAAAAGCTGTTGGGATTGACTTTAGCTCCACCCTGGGGGGCTGCAGGCCTCCTAAAGGAGCAGAGCCTCCATGACTGGAGAACCTTCTCTTTAACACCTTCCAGATCATTTCTGTGCGCGTCCCGACGAGCCGGGCGGCAGAGTCCAGCCCAACACGAGACCCAATTGTGAAAAAGGCCAGAAAAGGAGGTGCAGAAGGAGAGAAATGACCCAAAAAAAAGGAGGTGTGAGCAGAAGTCTGAGAAAAGGAGGTGCAAATACTCACCAGTGAATCAGAGCGAGAAGGCAGGAGTGATGAGGAAAGGTTAGGAAACAGAAATCTGCAGCAGCGCCGATCCGAACGCTCAGACCACGTTCTGCCCATCCGACGGTTTTTACTTCCTCTGTAGACGTTCTCCTGGCTTTCACGGCTCTCCTCCTCTTTCCCTCCTGTTTTTCTGGAGAGTGCCGGTTCTCCTGCAGACCACGCTCTCCGCTTCTCCTCCATTAATCCAACGCCGTTTCCTTTCTTCAACCCTCAGGTTGCATTTCCGAGTGCAGATCGGTTCTGACGATCTGGTCCGAGGATCTGGTCTGAAGATCGGGTCCAAGGATCGGTTCTGAGGATCGGGTCTGAAGGAAACAGTTCTGCTTTTAGGGTCCATATCTATGTCGAAAACATGGACAGAAAGAGGAGGAGAGAAAAACTGTTGACAGGAAAGGACGAGCGCTTTGTGGCGTGCAGCGTGATGCGGGGCCAATCCTCGGCCTGCGTGGGACTCGGCGCCCCCCAGCATGAGGACAGAGGCGAAGGCGGCCAGCAGAAAAAAGAGGGAAAAACTGAGCTCAACCTCCAGCGAAAGTGAACGGAAGGGAAAGGAGTGGGAAGGAGTCCGGGGCGTGTGCATGAGTGTGAGGAGGTGGGAGGAGAGAAAGAAAGAGGCAGGAGGTTAATGGAGAAATATCCAGGAGGGAGGGATAGAGGAGGAGTGTGTCAGCGCAGAGAGGGAGGGGGTCGTTTCTTCCTCGGTGCTGGAGGGGTTCGAATCGGAGCTTGGTTCCTCCTGGAGGACGCCTCCACACGTGAGGAGCAGCTGGAGGTGTGCAGACGGGGAGCTTTGTCCTCCTCCGTCGCTCTTCCTGCCCTCCTTTCTGCTCCTTTTCTGCACTTGAACTCTAAATCCTGTCTGCCCCCCCTCCCCGCTCTCTCTGCGCATCTGTGTCTGCCTCGCTCGCCCGCACTCTCTCCTTGGCAGAGGCTTGAAATAGCAGGCGGGGGGGGGGCAAGGGGGGGAGAGATGTGGATGGGGGGAGGGGAAGAAGCTCAGGCGGGCTGAGAGCACAGAGCTGCTGTGTGTGCACGTGTATCTGAGTGTGCACGTGTATGTTTGTATGTCTGTGTTTGCATGCGAGTGTGCACGTGTGTGGGTGTGTTTTCTTACATGTCTGTATGCATGAGTGTGTGTGCATGTGTATGTCAGTGTGCACGAGCTGTTTGTGCGCACTCATATGTGCACGCGTGTGAGTATATGTGTGTGCATGTTTGTGTGTTCATGTGTGTGTTAATGTTTGTTCATGTGTGTTAATGTGTGTGTGTGTGCGTGTGTGTGCATGTGTGTGTTCATGTGTGTGTGTGTTCATGTGTGTGTTCATGTGTATGTGTGGTCATGTGTGTGTTCATGTGTATGTGTGGTGATGTGTGTGTGTTTTCATGTGTGTGTTCATGTGTGTGTGTTCATGTCTATGTGTGTTCATGTGTGTGTTCATGTGTATGTGTGTTCATGTGTGTGTGGTCATGTGTGTGTGTTTTCATGTGTGTGTGTGTGCATGCGTGTGTTCGTGTGTGTGCATGTGTGTGTTCATGTGTGTGTTCATGTGTATGTGTGTGCATGTGTGTGTTCATGTGTATGTGTGTTCATGTGTGTGTGTTTTCATGTGTGTGTGTTCATGAACCCAGAAAAAACTGAGGTCATTATACTAGGTCCTAAAAACCTCAGAGATGCTCTGTCTGCTCAGATAGTCTCCCTGGATGGTATAAGTATAGCCCCCAATTCCACAGTTAGAAACCTTGGGGTTTTATTTGACCAGGATTTATCATTTAAGGCTCACATATCTCAGGCGTGTAGAACTGCCTTTTTTCACCTGCGGAATATTGCTAAGATCAGAAATCTACTTTCTAAGAGTGATGCTGAAAAACTCATCCATGCATTTGTTACGTGGAGGCTGGATTACTGTAACTCCTTGTTAGCAGCGTGTCCTAAGAGTTCCTTAAGAAGTCTCCAGCTTGTTCAGAACGCAGCAGCTAGATTGTTAGCTGGAACCAGCAGAAGAGATCACATCACTCCTGTGTTAGTTTCACTTCACTGGATCCCAGTTGATTCCAGAATCCAGTTCAAGATCCTCCTGTTAACCTATAAGGCCTTACATGGAATGGCCCCGTCCTATATTAAGGACCTCATAGTCCCTTACCATCCAATCAGAACACTTCACTCACTAAATGCAGGACTGCTTGTGGTTCCTAGAATTAGTCAAAGTACGGTTGGAGGTAGAGCGTTTAGCCACCAAGCCCCTGTCTTATGGAATAAACTCCCAGCTCATGGAAGAGAGGCCGACTCAGTTTCTACATTCAAAGCTAGACTGAAAACATTCCTCTTTGGACAGGCTTATTGTCAGACTAGTTAGTATTCAGAGATTATTTAACTTAATGTTAATTTGTTTAAATTAAACTTAATAACTATTTCTTTTAAAAGGCTGCTAGAAGTTGAAGCTGGGGTAACTATGGTGCACTGGGGTTCTGTCCTCTTTCCTTTTTTACTTCTACTCTTCCTCTCCTCTATTCTTGATCATAATTTATCATTTAGTTCTCCATGCCTCTGTTTGGTGCAGTGATTCATGTATTGTCCCTCTTTTCCTCTCCCCTCCTGGGGAGTGGGAGTGCTTCCAGACTCCAGTTGTTTCATCCGTGCTCCAGTACCTGACCGAGTACCTCGTCTTTGCTCCTGCTCCTACACCTGGCTGTGGTTCCTGTCTCCGGCTCGACTCGCGCCCCTGACTGTCCCCCCAACCACGGCTGGATGAAGCTCGTCTGCTGGACTTTTATATATGTAGTTGTAGATTTAGATAAGTTAATTCTTCTCTAAGATTTCTGGTAAATCGCCTGTCCGTCCTGGGGGAGGATCCCTCCTTCATGTGGGCACCCCTGAGGTTTCTTCGTTTTTTCCGGAATCCGTTTTTTTTGGGAGTTTTTCCTTACCGCGAAGGGGGGTCTAAGGGCAGGGATGCCAGTATAGCTTAGTCAGTTTGTTAGTTCATTTTAGTATTTTTCTATTGAACTCTTTGTATTCGTGATCCTTTTGATTTCATGTTTTACTTCGAAGCCCATCGAGACGACTGTTGTTGTGATTTTGGGCCATACAAATAAAATTGAATTGAATTGAATTGAATGTGTGTGTTCATGTGTGTGTGTGTTCATGTGTATGTGTGCTCATGTGTGTGTTCATGTGTGTGTTCATGTGTGTGTGTGATGTGTGTGTTTGTGTGTGTGTGTGCATGTGTGTGTTCATGTGTATGTGTGTTCATGTGTATGTGTGTTCATGTGTGTGTGTTCATGTGTGTGTGTTTGTGTGTGTGTGTTTATGTGTGTGTTCATGTGTGAGTGTGATGTGTGTGTTCATGTGTATGTGTGTTCATGTGTGTGTTCATGTGTGTGTTTGTGTGTGTTGGTGTGTGTGTGTGCATGTGTGTGTTCATGTGTATGTGTGTTCATGTGTGTGTGTTTGTGTGTGTGTGTTCATGTGTGTGTGTTTATGTGTGTGTTCATGTGTGTGTGTGATGTGTGTGTTCATGTGTGTGTGTGTTCATGTGTGTGTGTTTTCATGTGTGTGTGTTCATGTGTGTGTGTGATGTGTGTGTTTGAGTGTGTGTGTGTTTGTGTGTGTGTTCATGTGTGTGTGTGATGTGTGTGTTCATGTGTATGTGTGTTCATGTGTGTGTGTTCGTGTGTGTGTTCATGTGTATGTATGTTCATGTGTGTGTTCGTGTGTGTGTGTTCATGAGTGATGTTTTAAACTCTGATTACCGTTTAAATGATCTGTTATTATATTTGATGTCCATAAATCTCAAATGTTGTCAAACTGCAGCTGAAGAAACATTTTGTGTTTTTGAATCTAAAGATTTCCCAGAATCCCTCAGGAACTTCACGGAGGCCTCCACGTTTATTGGTTCTTTTTGGTCTGATGACACAGATTGTCCCCTGATATCCTTCAGGCGGTTCTGAGTCCGATGACAAAGAATCTACGGAATTCTCCTAAAAATTCAAATCACGTTTAAATTCTAATTTTAACAAACCAAAAATAATATTTCAGAACTTCAACCACAAAAAACAAGAAATAAAAGTTTCCAAACGGACCTTTCTAATGAAGCTTAAATGTTCTCAATGAGGTTCTAGTGGTTTCATGAAGCCGGTTTGTTCTGGAACATTTCCCTCCCGGATCATCTTTCAGAATAAAACAACGGCGTGTTGCGCATCACGTCACGGGTCAGTTTGATCAGAGTGTCTGGACACAATCGGATATGGATCATAAACCGGTTTGTCGTCACACAGAAACTGATCAGTAAAGTTCTGAACAAAGTTCTGAACTTTTTAAAGCAGAACCAGAAAAAAAAGATAGAAGTCGCGTTAATCATTTTTTTTTTCAGTTCCTGACTTCTATAATCTGCAGGTGTTTCTATACTTTAGCTCCACGCTGTAAAAAACTACTCATGTTGCTACGGCAACCATTTCTGTCTTAGAAACAGTTAACAGTCTTAAAATAAATACAAATAGTAAAACTTTTTCAAGTTGACAGACATGAATGTATCTCCTTTTCCTTTCTCCACAGCCAATCGGCTTCCTCCGTCTGTCTTCTTCATCCTCTACCAGTAGCTACCTTCATGTCTTCTTCATCCTCTACCAGCAGCTACCTTCATATCTTCATCATCTGCCAGTAGCTACCTTCATGTCTTCATCATCTGCCAGTAGCTACCTTCATGTCTTCATCATCTACCAGCAGCTACCTTCATGTCTTCATCATCTGCCAGTAGCTACCTTCATGTCTTCATCATCTACCAGCAGCTACCTTCATGTCTTCATCATCTGCCAGCAGCTACCTTCATGTCATCATCATCCTCTACCAACACCTACCTTCATGTCTTCATCCTCTACCAACACCTACCTTCATGTCTTCATCATCTACCAGCAGCTACCTACATGTCTTCATCATCTGCCAGCAGCTACCTTCATGTCATCATCATCCTCTACCAACACCTACCTTCATGTCTTCATCCTCTACCAACACCTACCTTCATGTCTTCATCATCTACCAGCAGCTACCTTCATGTCTTCATCATCTGCCAGCAGCTACCTACATGTCATCATCATCCTCTACCAACACCTACCTTCATGTCTTCATCCTCTACAAGCAGCTACCTACATGTCATCATCATCATCTACCAGCAGCTACCTTCATGTCTTCATCATCTGCCAGCAGCTACCTACATGTCTTCATCATCTACCAGCAGCTACCTTCATGTCTTCATCATCCTCTACCAACACCTACCTTCATGTCTTCATCATCTGCCAGTAGCTACCTTCATGTCTTCATCATCTACCAGTAGCTACCTTCATGTCTTCATCATCCTCTACCAACACCTACCTTCATGTCTTCATCCTCTACAAGCAGCTACCTTCATGTCTTCATCATCTGCCAGTAGCTACCTTTATGTCTTCATCATCCTCTACCAACACCTACCTTCATGTCTTCATTATCTACCAGTAGCTACCTTCATGTCTTCATCATCTACCAGTAGCTACCTTCATGTCTTCATCATCCTCTACCAACACCTACCTTCATGTCTTCATCCTCTACAAGCAGCTACCTTCATGTCTTCATCATCTGCCAGTAGCTACCTTTATGTCTTCATCATCCTCTACCAACACCTACCTTCATGTCTTCATCATCTACCAGTAGCTACCTTCATGTCATCATCATCTTCTACCAACACCTACCTTCATGTCTTCATCATCCTCTACCAACACATACCTTCATGTCTTCATCCTCTACAAGCAGCTACCTTCATGTCTTCATCCTCTACAAGCAGCTACCTTCATGTCTTCATCATCTGCCAACACCTACCTTCATGTCTTCATCCTCTACCAGCAGCTACCTTCATGTTTTCATCATCTACCAGCAGCTACCTTCATGTCTTCATCATCTACCAGTAGCTACCTTCATGTCTTCATTATCTACCAGCAGCTACCTTCATGTCTTCATCATCTACCAGTAGCTACCTTCATGTCTTCATCATCTGCCAGTAGCTACCTTCATGTCTTCATCATCTACCAGCAGCTACCTTCATGTCTTCATCATCTGCCAGTAGCTACCTTCATGTCTTCATCATCTACCAGCAGCTACCTTCATGTCTTCCTCATCTGCCAGTAGCTACCTTCATGTCTTCATCATCTACCAGCAGCTACCTTCATGTCTTCATCATCTACCAGTAGCTACCTTCATGTCTTCATCATCTGCCAGTAGCTACCTTCATGTCATCATCATCCTCTACCAACACCTACCTTCATGTCTTCATCATCCTCTACCAACACCTACCTTCATGTCTTCATACTCTACAAGCAGCTACTTTCATGTCTTCATCATCTGCCAGCAGCTACCTTCATGTCATCATCATCCTCTACCAACACCTACCTTCATGTCTTCATCATCCTCTACCAACACCTACCTTCATGTCTTCATCCTCTACCAACACCTACCTTCATGTCTTCATCATCTGCCAGTAGCTACCTTCATGTCTTCATCATCTACCAGTAGCTACCTTCATGTCTTCATCATCCTCTACCAACACCTACCTTCATGTCTTCATCATCTACCAGTAGCTACCTTCATGTCTTGATCATCTACCAGTAGCTACCTTCATGTCTTCATCATCTTCTACCAACACCTACCTTCATGTCTTCATCATCCTCTACCAACACCTACCTTCATGTCTTCATCCTCTACAAGCAGCTACCTTCATTTCTTCATCATCTACCAGTAGCTACCTTCATGTCTTCATCATCTGCCAGTAGCTACCTTCATGTCTTCATCATCTACCAGCAGCTACCTTCATGTCTTCATCATCTGCCAGTAGCTACCTTCATGTCTTCATCATCTACCAGTAGCTACCTTCATGTCTTCATCCTCTACCAGCAGCTACCTTCATGTCTTCATCCTCTACCAGCAGCTACCTTCATGTCTTCATCATCTGCCAGCAGCTACCTTCATGTCTTCATCATCTACCAGTAGCTACCTTCATGTCTTCATCATCTGCCAGCAGCTACCTTCATGTCTTCATCATCTGCCAGTAGCTACCTTCATGTCTTCATCATCTACCAGTAGCTACCTTCATGTCATCATCATCCTCTACCAACACCTACCTTCATGTCTTCATCCTCTACCAACACCTACCTTCATGTCTTCATCATCTACCAGCAGCTACCTTCATGTCTTCATCCTCTACAAGCAGCTACCTTCATGTCTTCATCATCTACCAGCAGCTACCTTCATGTCTTCATCCTCTACCAGCAGCTACCTTCATGTCTTCATCATCATCTACCAGCAGCTACCTTCATGTCTTCATCATCTGCCAGTAGCTACCTTCATGTCTTCATCATCTACCAGTAGCTACCTTCATGTCTTCATCCTCTACCAGCAGCTACCTTCATGTCTTCATCCTCTACCAGTAGCTACCTTCATGTCTTCATCATCTGCCAGCAGCTACCTTCATGTCTTCATCATCTGCCAGCAGCTACCTTCATGTCTTCATCATCTGCCAGTAGCTACCTTCATGTCTTCATCATCTACCAGTAGCTACCTTCATGTCATCATCATCCTCTACCAACACCTACCTTCATGTCTTCATCCTCTACCAACACCTACCTTCATGTCTTCATCATCTGCCAGCAGCTACCTTCATGTCTTCATCCTCTACAAGCAGCTACCTTCATGTCTTCATCCTCTACAAGCAGCTACCTTCATTTCTTCATCATCTACCAGCAGCTACCTTCATGTCCTCCTCATCTACAAGCAGCTACCTTCATGTCTTCATCCTCTACAAGCAGCTACCTTCATGTCTTCATCCTCTACAAGCAGCTACCTTCATGTCTTCATCATCTACCAGCAGCTACCTTCATGTCTTCATCATCTACCAGCAGCTACCTTCATGTCTTCATCATCCTCTACCAGCAGCTACCTTCATGTCTTCATCATCTACCAGCAGCTACCTTCATGTCTTCCTTCTCTGCATCCAGAATCCTCCTCTCTGGTCTTCCTCCAGACCTCTGGCAGCTTTAGACTCAGCATCCTTCATTCCCAACCATTTCATTCTGACTAGATCTCCAGAACCTCTTCTGTCACCCTGATGTCCTCATTCCTGATCCATCCTTGTCCCTCCCAGAGAGACCCTCAGCATCTTCATCTCTGCTTCCTGTCTTCCTCAGTGTCTCTAGGAAACAACATAGCTGCTCTCATCACACTTTTCTCCACCTTTCTGTCATGACTAGCTTTAGTGAAGCAGACCCAGACGCTGGAACCCAGACGGAAAACGCAGGTGAGTGTTGAGGTAAGTAAAAGATTTATTTCTTTTCTCCGGTGAGGTTTGAAGTTGTGACAAGGCAGGTGACTGGATCGTGACTCGTGGCCATGACATCAGTAACAATTCTTTTTCTTCAATATTCTTACTCTTTTTCACCAACTTTGATGATTCAGCCTCACCTATGTGGAGGCATAGAAAGCACTTTGTGAGAAGTTGAGTTCATTTTCGTCTCCATTGATGTGGCTGTGCCCATCAGCCACCCAGCTGCTGCAGATCTTTTCCAATGGCGGCAACCATGACTACCACTAGCTTCCCACGTGGCGCAGACAGGTCATGTTTTGATTTTTAACTAGAGCTACTCCTTAAGCTCTTTAATCTGATCAGAAAAAGCCACGCTCCACGGTCTCTTGGTAGTTTTTTTTCACCTAACCAAACAAATCACAGTGAAAGACTACAGAAAGAAAATCAAATGACACTTTTCAGAAAACACGTTTAAGATCTACAAATGTACAATAAAACAATATTACCGTGTGCCCTCTGCTCAGACTTTAAGGAGTTGCTAATGCATGCTCTGTTCCGTCTTCTTCCAGATGTTCTCTCCTTTTTTTGCTCGTTACACTAATGCTGCCCCTCCTGGTTCATTATGATCCATGAGCGAGCATGGACAGTCCATTTTTAAATTCTAATTTTAACAAACCAAAAATAATATTTCAGAACTTCAACCACAAAAAACAAGAAATAAAAGTTTCCAAACGGACCTTTCTAATGAAGCTTAAATGTTCTCAATGAGGTTCTAGTGGTTTCATGAAGCCGGTTTGTTCTGGAACATTTCCCTCCCGGATCATCTTTCAGAATAAAACAACGGCGTGTTGCGCATCACGTCACGGGTCAGTTTGATCAGAGTGTCTGGACACAATCGGATATGGATCATAAACCGGTTTGTCGTCACACAGAAACTGATCAGTAAAGTTCTGAACAAAGTTCTGAACTTTTTAAAGCAGAACCAGAAAAAAAAGATAGAAGTCGCGTTAATCATTTTTTTTTTCAGTTCCTGACTTCTATAATCTGCAGGTGTTTCTATACTTTAGCTCCACGCTGTAAAAAACTACTCATGTTGCTACGGCAACCATTTCTGTCTTAGAAACAGTTAACAGTCTTAAAATAAATACAAATAGTAAAACTTTTTCAAGTTGACAGACATGAATGTATCTCCTTTTCCTTTCTCCACAGCCAATCGGCTTCCTCCGTCTGTCTTCTTCATCCTCTACCAGTAGCTACCTTCATGTCTTCTTCATCCTCTACCAGTAGCTACCTTCATGTCTTCATCATCTGCCAGTAGCTACCTTCATGTCTTCATCATCTACCAGCAGCTACCTTCATGTCTTCATCATCTGCCAGTAGCTACCTTCATGTCTTCATCATCTACCAGCAGCTACCTTCATGTCTTCATCATCTGCCAGCAGCTACCTTCATGTCATCATCATCCTCTACCAACACCTACCTTCATGTCTTCATCCTCTACCAACACCTACCTTCATGTCTTCATCATCTACCAGCAGCTACCTACATGTCTTCATCATCTGCCAGCAGCTACCTTCATGTCATCATCATCCTCTACCAACACCTACCTTCATGTCTTCATCCTCTACCAACACCTACCTTCATGTCTTCATCATCTACCAGCAGCTACCTTCATGTCTTCATCATCTGCCAGCAGCTACCTACATGTCATCATCATCCTCTACCAACACCTACCTTCATGTCTTCATCCTCTACAAGCAGCTACCTACATGTCATCATCATCATCTACCAGCAGCTACCTTCATGTCTTCATCATCTGCCAGCAGCTACCTACATGTCTTCATCATCTACCAGCAGCTACCTTCATGTCTTCATCATCTACCAGTAGCTACCTTCATGTCTTCATCATCCTCTACCAACACCTACCTTCATGTCTTCATCATCTGCCAGTAGCTACCTTCATGTCTTCATCATCTACCAGTAGCTACCTTCATGTCTTCATCATCCTCTACCAACACCTACCTTCATGTCTTCATCCTCTACAAGCAGCTACCTTCATGTCTTCATCATCTGCCAGTAGCTACCTTTATGTCTTCATCATCCTCTACCAACACCTACCTTCATGTCTTCATTATCTACCAGTAGCTACCTTCATGTCTTCATCATCTACCAGTAGCTACCTTCATGTCTTCATCATCCTCTACCAACACCTACCTTCATGTCTTCATCCTCTACAAGCAGCTACCTTCATGTCTTCATCATCTGCCAGTAGCTACCTTTATGTCTTCATCATCCTCTACCAACACCTACCTTCATGTCTTCATCATCTACCAGTAGCTACCTTCATGTCATCATCATCTTCTACCAACACCTACCTTCATGTCTTCATCATCCTCTACCAACACCTACCTTCATGTCTTCATCCTCTGCAAGCAGCTACCTTCATGTCTTCATCATCTGCCAGCAGCTACCTTCATGTCATCATCATCTTCTACCAACACCTACCTTCATGTCTTCATCCTCTGCAAGCAGCTACCTTCATGTCTTCATCATCTACCAGCAGCTACCTTCATGTCATCATCATCTTCTACCAACACCTACCTTCATGTCTTCATCATCCTCTACCAACACCTACCTTCATGTCTTCATCCTCTGCAAGCAGCTACCTTCATGTCTTCATCCTCTACAAGCAGCTACCTTCATGTTTTCATCATCTACCAGCAGCTACCTTCATGTCTTCATCATCTACCAGTAGCTACCTTCATGTCTTCATTATCTACCAGCAGCTACCTTCATGTCTTCATCATCCTCTACCAACACCTACCTTCATGTCTTCATCATCCTCTACCAACACATACCTTCATGTCTTCATCCTCTACAAGCAGCTACCTTCATGTCTTCATCCTCTACAAGCAGCTACCTTCATGTCTTCATCATCTGCCAACACCTACCTTCATGTCTTCATCCTCTACCAGCAGCTACCTTCATGTTTTCATCATCTACCAGCAGCTACCTTCATGTCTTCATCATCTACCAGTAGCTACCTTCATGTCTTCATTATCTACCAGCAGCTACCTTCATGTCTTCATCATCTACCAGTAGCTACCTTCATGTCTTCATCATCTGCCAGTAGCTACCTTCATGTCTTCATCATTTACCAGCAGCTACCTTCATGTCTTCATCATCTACCAGTAGCTACCTTCATGTCTTCATCATCTGCCAGTAGCTACCTTCATGTCATCATCATCCTCTACCAACACCTACCTTCATGTCTTCATCATCCTCTACCAACACCTACCTTCATGTCTTCATACTCTACAAGCAGCTACTTTCATGTCTTCATCATCTGCCAGCAGCTACCTTCATGTCATCATCATCCTCTACCAACACCTACCTTCATGTCTTCATCATCCTCTACCAACACCTACCTTCATGTCTTCATCCTCTACCAACACCTACCTTCATGTCTTCATCATCTGCCAGTAGCTACCTTCATGTCTTCATCATCTACCAGTAGCTACCTTCATGTCTTCATCATCCTCTACCAACACCTACCTTCATGTCTTCATCATCTACCAGTAGCTACCTTCATGTCTTGATCATCTACCAGTAGCTACCTTCATGTCTTCATCATCTTCTACCAACACCTACCTTCATGTCTTCATCATCCTCTACCAACACCTACCTTCATGTCTTCATCCTCTACAAGCAGCTACCTTCATTTCTTCATCATCTACCAGTAGCTACCTTCATGTCTTCATCATCTGCCAGTAGCTACCTTCATGTCTTCATCATCTACCAGCAGCTACCTTCATGTCTTCATCATCTGCCAGTAGCTACCTTCATGTCTTCATCATCTACCAGTAGCTACCTTCATGTCTTCATCCTCTACCAGCAGCTACCTTCATGTCTTCATCCTCTACCAGCAGCTACCTTCATGTCTTCATCATCTGCCAGCAGCTACCTTCATGTCTTCATCATCTACCAGTAGCTACCTTCATGTCTTCATCATCTGCCAGCAGCTACCTTCATGTCTTCATCATCTGCCAGTAGCTACCTTCATGTCTTCATCATCTACCAGTAGCTACCTTCATGTCATCATCATCCTCTACCAACACCTACCTTCATGTCTTCATCCTCTACCAACACCTACCTTCATGTCTTCATCATCTACCAGTAGCTACCTTCATGTCATCATCATCCTCTACCAACACCTACCTTCATGTCTTCATCCTCTACAAGCAGCTACCTTCATGTCTTCATCATCTACCAGCAGCTACCTTCATGTCTTCATCCTCTACCAGCAGCTACCTTCATGTCTTCATCATCATCTACCAGCAGCTACCTTCATGTCTTCATCATCTGCCAGTAGCTACCTTCATGTCTTCATCATCTACCAGTAGCTACCTTCATGTCTTCATCCTCTACCAGCAGCTACCTTCATGTCTTCATCCTCTACCAGTAGCTACCTTCATGTCTTCATCATCTGCCAGCAGCTACCTTCATGTCTTCATCATCTGCCAGCAGCTACCTTCATGTCTTCATCATCTGCCAGTAGCTACCTTCATGTCTTCATCATCTACCAGTAGCTACCTTCATGTCATCATCATCCTCTACCAACACCTACCTTCATGTCTTCATCCTCTACCAACACCTACCTTCATGTCTTCATCATCTGCCAGCAGCTACCTTCATGTCTTCATCCTCTACAAGCAGCTACCTTCATGTCTTCATCCTCTACAAGCAGCTACCTTCATTTCTTCATCATCTACCAGCAGCTACCTTCATGTCTTCCTCATCTACAAGCAGCTACCTTCATGTCTTCATCCTCTACAAGCAGCTACCTTCATGTCTTCATCCTCTACAAGCAGCTACCTTCATGTCTTCATCATCCTCTACCAGCAGCTACCTTCATGTCTTCATCATCTACCAGCAGCTACCTTCATGTCTTCATCATCCTCTACCAGCAGCTACCTTCATGTCTTCATCATCTACCAGCAGCTACCTTCATGTCTTCCTTCTCTGCATCCAGAATCCTCCTCTCTGGTCTTCCTCCAGACCTCTGGCAGCTTTAGACTCAGCATCCTTCATTCCCAACCATTTCATTCTGACTAGATCTCCAGAACCTCTTCTGTCACCCTGATGTCCTCATTCCTGATCCATCCTTGTCCCTCCCAGAGAGACCCTCAGCATCTTCATCTCTGCTTCCTGTCTTCCTCAGTGTCTCTAGGAAACAACATAGCTGCTCTCATCACACTTTTCTCCACCTTTCTGTCATGACTAGCTTTAGTGAAGCAGACCCAGACGCTGGAACCCAGACGGAAAACGCAGGTGAGTGTTGAGGTAAGTAAAAGATTTATTTCTTTTCTCCGGTGAGGTTTGAAGTTGTGACAAGGCAGGTGACTGGATCGTGACTCGTGGCCATGACATCAGTAACAATTCTTTTTCTTCAATATTCTTACTCTTTTTCACCAACTTTGATGATTCAGCCTCACCTATGTGGAGGCATAGAAAGCACTTTGTGAGAAGTTGAGTTCATTTTCGTCTCCATTGATGTGGCTGTGCCCATCAGCCACCCAGCTGCTGCAGATCTTTTCCAATGGCGGCAACCATGACTACCACTAGCTTCCCACGTGGCGCAGACAGGTCATGTTTTGATTTTTAACTAGAGCTACTCCTTAAGCTCTTTAATCTGATCAGAAAAAGCCACGCTCCACGGTCTCTTGGTAGTTTTTTTTCACCTAACCAAACAAATCACAGTGAAAGACTACAGAAAGAAAATCAAATGACACTTTTCAGAAAACACGTTTAAGATCTACAAATGTACAATAAAACAATATTACCGTGTGCCCTCTGCTCAGACTTTAAGGAGTTGCTAATGCATGCTCTGTTCCGTCTTCTTCCAGATGTTCTCTCCTTTTTTTGCTCGTTACACTAATGCTGCCCCTCCTGGTTCATTATGATCCATGAGCGAGCATGGACAGTCCATTTTTCAGTTCACCATAACAGCTAGGCAAAGAGACACAGTAAATGTAAAGTAAATGTAATGATTAATGAGTCGTGGCAGAGATGTGAATGTATCTGCTGTAAATTAAAGTATTGTTCACATTTGTCGCCGTGTTTCTGAATGACTTGTTGGATTGTGTTTATTCCCATAATTATAGATAGATAGATAGATGACTTTATTAATCCCACAATGGGGAAATTTCATTTCTGTGGCAGCAACACGACATTCAGAAATAATCACAAGGACATCACAAATGACATTTATGTCAAATAATTAAAAATATTACTAAAATTATTATGAAAAGTTATTATCAAAAATGAGATTCTTATTAAATAAAGAAATAAATATTAAATAAATACAGCTGCAAAAGTGTAAAAAACATGCGGTCTGCAAAACATGTAAACTGTAAAAAAAACATCACAAGTTCACACCAAAAACAAACAACTGTTCAGGAATAAAAAACAATTTAAAATTGAAAAACAACAACTACAACAAAAGTAAATGAATAAATAAATGAGTGAATGAAAAAACACCCTGGGACCGTGGAGTGTCACTTTGACACGGTGTTGTACAGTCTGATGGCTGTGGGGAGGAATGACCTGCGGTAGCGCTCCTTCTTACACTGAGGGTGCAACAGTCTTGTGCTGAAGGAGCTGGTCAGCGCCTCTACAGTTTTGTGCAGGGGGTGGGAGGGGTTATCCCTGATGGATGTCAGCTTAGCTAACATCCTCCTGTCCGCCACCTCCTCGATGGACTCAAGTGTGCAGCCCAGGACAGAGCCGGCCCTCCTAACCAGTTTGTTAAGCCTCTTCAAGTCTCTGCCTGCACTGCCCCCCGCCCAGCACACAACTCCATAAAGGACCACTGAGGCCACCACAGTGTCATAAAAGGTCCTCAGCAGCTGTCTGCACACGCCAAAGGACCTCAGTCTCCTCAGCAGATGAAGGCGACTCTGGCCCCTCCTGTACAGAGCATCCGTGTTGTTGGACCAGTCCAGTCTGTTGTTCAGGTGAACACCCAGATATTTAAATGTGTCCACGACCTCAATGTCTGAACCCTGGATGTTCACCGGTGACTGTGGTGGTGAGGACCTCTTGAAGTCCAGGATCAGCTCCTTTGTCTTGCTGGTGTTAAGCAGCAGGTGGTTAACTTCACACCAGCTAACAAAGTCAGTGATGACCCCCCTGTACTCCTGCTCATCCCCCCCTGATACACAGCCCACTATGGCACTGTCATCTGAGAACTTCTGCAGATGACAGTGGTGGGAGTCGTAGGTGAAGTCTGATGTGTACAGGGTGAACAGGAATGGGGAGAGCACAGTCCCTTGAGGTGCCCCCGTGCTGCAGACCACCACATCAGACACACAGTCACGCAGCCTCACAAACTGTGGCCTGTCTGTGAGGTAGTTGATGGTCCAAGCAACCAGATGTTGGTCCACACCTGCAACCTCCAGCTTCCTCCTCAGCAGTGATGGCTGAATTGTGTTGAAAGCACTGGAGAAATCAAAAAACATGACTCTCACAGGGCTCCCAGGGGCCTCCAGGTGAGACAGGGCCCGATGCTGCAGGTAGATGATGGCGTCATCCACCCTGATGCCTGGTCGATATGCAAACTGCAGCGGGTCCAGTGCTGAGCTCACCTGAGTGCGGAGATGGCTGAGGATGATCCTCTCCATAGCCTTCATCAGGTGGGAAGTCAAGGCGACAGGTCTGAAGTGGTTTGGTTCCGTAGGACGAGGTACCTTTGGAACCGGAACCAGGCAGGAAGTCCTCCAGAGGACTGGTACCTTCTCCAGTCTGAGGCTCATATTAAATATGAACAGCATCACCACACAGAGCTGGTCTGCACACTCCCTGAGGAGCCTGGAGGTGATGCTGTCAGGGCCTGTTGCCTTCCTGGCCTTTGTTCTCCTTAACTCCATCCTAACCTGATTCAGGGTGAGGCAGAGGGGGGTTGGAGGGTGGGTGGGCGGTGGCTGGTCTGGTGCTGTGAGTCGTTGGGGGGGTCCCTTTGCTTTTGTTGGAAGAAGGGAAGAGTGGACTGTTTGGTGCTGAGGTGGTAACAGCTGCAGCTGGGAGGAGACGCCTGAGCTGGAAAGGTGTGAAGGGGGGGGCCGTGTGGGTGGAGACTGGGGGCTGGGCAGAATCAAATCTGTTAAAGAACAGGTTCAGTTCATTTGCCCATGCTTGGTCACCTGTGACCTGGCGACCATTTCCAGCCTCAGCATGTCCTGAGATGTGTTTTAGACCCCTCCACACATCACAGATGTTGTTCTGTTCCAGGCGCTGCTCCAGCTTCTTCCTGTAGCAGTCCTTGCACTTCCTGATGTTGTATTTCAGGTCCCTCTGTACTCTGCGTAGCTCCTCCTTGTCCCCAGAGAGAAAAGCCCTCTTCTTCTCATTCAGGAGGGTCTTCAGCTCAGGAGTGACCCAGGGCTTATTGTTGGAGAAACACTGCACTGATTTTGTTTGCACTGTGTTTTCCACACAAACATTCACATAGTCCGTGATGCAGTCAGTAAGACTGTCAATGTCCTCCCCGTGTGGACTGCAGAGAACGTCCCAGTCTGTGGTGCTAAAACAGTCCCTTAGTCGCTCTGTTACCTCCTCAGTCCAGATCTTCACCGTTTTAACTTGTGGTTTCTGCTGTTTCACCACTGGAGTGTAAGCAGAGGAGAGATGGACCAGGTTGTGATCAGAGCGTCCTAAAGGGGGGAGGGGGGCTGAAGCATATGCATTCTTGATGTTAGCATAGAAAAGGTCCAGAGTTTTTCTGTCCCTCGTATGACAGTTCACATACTGGGTGAAGTTGGACAGGGTGGCGGAGAGGGGGGTGCATGCATGGTTAAAGTCCCCAGAAATCAGGATCAGGGCCTGTGGGTGTTGTGTCTGCAGCTGGGACACGGTGCTGTGCACGCGCTCACAAGCGACAGCAGCGTCAGCCGACGGAGGGACGTAAACAGTCACCACCAGCACATGGGAGAACTCCCGTGGAAGGTAGTACGGCCGAACGCTGACTGCCACCAGTTCAATGTCCTTGCTGCAGTGCTGTTCTTTCACAGTGATGTGGTTCGGGTTACACCATCTGTCATTCAAGAACACCGCCAGACCACCGCCTTTCTTCTTTCCGCTCTGCGCCGCGCTCCGGTCCGCCCGCACCAGCGTGAATCCAGTAACTGAGACCACAGAGTTTGTCATGTCCTGGTTGAGCCACGTCTCTGTGAAACACAGCAGGCTGCTCTCACGGTACACCCGCTGCTGCAGACGCATGAGCGGACGTTTCCATAGTAACGGATGGTAAACATGGCTTGTACCTCCGTCTTCTCTCCCGGCGTTTAACTCCAGCTCTGCAGCCTCGACATTTTCTCCGTATTTCAGCTGGAACATCTGGCTTTCCAGCGAGGAGAATCTCAACTCGACCAAGAGCTAACAGCTGATCTCAAGTGTAAACAATGGAGCTGCATCCTAACGCAGTGTTTTTCAACCAGTGTGCCGCGGCACACTAGTGTGCCGTGGGAGATGGTCAAGTGTGCCGTGGAGAAATTGCCCTCATTAATCATTCACTGATCTAAAAACATTTCCCATCTCCAGGATATCAGCTCTTTGTCTTCAATCACCGCCTCACCGTCACTTTGTGTGCTTGGTGACATGAGTGCCATCGATATAGAAGAAGGATTAGCATCTATCATTTTCATAACTCTTTGTATTGCCAAAAAAACTATTTTAATAAATTGGAAAAACAAGAAAAATATAAACATAAGTCAACACCGAAATCTGCTGTTTGATCATATCAGCTTGGAAAAAATGTCAGCCCAAAGTTCAAGTAACTTTGAAAGAATTCAGTCTCTCTGGTCTCCTGTGGTTGACTCCATGACTTAGGGGGTGGGGGGCTTGGTCGTCGCTGCTCCTTGCCCTTCTGCCGTGGTTTGGGGTGGGGGTCGGGGCTTCCGGTGCCTGGCGGGGGCGGTGGGGGGCTCCGTTGGTCGGGGGGTCGGGTCCGGTGCCTGGGTGGGGCGGGCTGGGGCGCTGCGTGGTCCTCTGGGCTTGGGTGTGGGGGTGCGTGGTGGGGGGGTGGTCTGGCTTGGCTTGGGGGGGGGTGGTCCCTTTGCCTGTGCTGGGGGGGGTTGGCGGGGGGCCCTGCTCGGGGGGGGGGGCCAGCGGCGCCGGATGGGCTGCCCATCTGCACCTGGGGCTGGGATCGGCCCTTCCCTGGCTCTGGGACGGGACGGGACAACCCTCTCGGGGCCCCCGGTCGCTCTGGGTGTCACCCGCTTCGGCTGCGGGGTCTGGGGTGGGGTGGGGTGGGGGGCTTGTCGGCCCTGTCCTGTGGGGGGGCGTTCTGGGGGGGAGGGGGGGCCCATTATTGGTACGGGTCGGGGGGGCTAGCGGGTCGGGGTCTCCGCCGAGGCAATCAGTGGTTGCCTCGGTCGGTTGGCCTCCTCGGTCCCGTCGAGGCCTGACCAGAGCTCCTCTAGGGCCGGCGTCTGGGGGTGGGGGCCCGGGCTTGCTCCGGGGGGGGCGACGCTTTCTGGCTCCTCTCTCTCTGTGTGGGGTGGGTGGTGCCGGGCCTGGGGTGTCGGCGCCTCCGAGGGTGGGGCCCCTGGGCTGGGTGGCCCTGGCCCCTTTTTCTGGGGGTGGGCTGGGGGACGGCTGTTTGACCACCGGGGGACAGTCTACCAGCTGTCCCCAACTTACCCCCTTCCTCATATAACCTCATATTAGGGTGAGGGGGTGGGGGGTCTAGCCTGCGATGCGCCTTGGGGGGGGGGCTACTTGGGAGTGGCCCCCCTCCTATGGTTGCTGTATGGAGTGGGCCCCCCCTCTTTCGGTTTTATTTGCACCTTAGACATGTAGGGTCCTTGGTAGGGGGGGTGCTTGGACATCACTGCAAGCAAGCAGCAGATGTCCTCCTGGCACCCTACCCGCCAATTTTAACCGCACCTTAGACATTTAGGGCCCCTTGGTGTGGAGGGTGAGGGGACATCACTGTGAGTAATCAGGAGATGTCCCCTTAGTGCCCTACTCGCCAATTTTAACTGCACCCCCCTTAGTACACACACCCCTCCCCCTTCAATATATAAATTCCAACATAAACACACACACATGCACACAAACACCCTCTCAAACACACATACACGCACACACATTTTACAAGGAAGGTGGGACCTAGGTCCATCTGTCCCCTACCCCTTCCCTGGTGGGGGATGCGGGCCCCTTGGCGATGGCGGCCGTGTCCCTTGGGTGCCGGCTCCCTGGGCCCGGCGGTGCTCTCTCCGCACGGTGGGGGGGGTTCATATTACACCTGAGCCGGGGGTGTTCGTGTCCCTGGGGGGTGGGTCCTGGTCCTTGCCCCTGGGCGCTGGGCCCCGCCAAACTTCCAACATGGCCGAGCCTGGTTGGGCCATATTTATAACACCCCTTGTGGGCCGCCCTTTTTTCCCCGGGGTTCCCCCCTCCTGGGCGGGGGCGGCGGGCCCCTGCCTTGCTCCTACCTGGACCAACCGTGGGCCGGGTGGGTGGCTGCCTGGAGTGCGGAGCGGGTCTCCCTTGGGGGGTCCTGGCTCATACCTGGGGTCGGGGCGGGGGAATGCCCGGAACTCCTGGGTGGTGGTGGGGTGCTCGTCAGGGGCTGTGGGCGTCCCTCTCCGGTGGGGCCCTGCGTTGGGCTCTTCCGGCGCGGCGGGGGGGCTGCTTTCCTGGCTGGGCTGGGGCGGCGCTCTCTTTCCCTCCGCGCCTCCCTGCTCTCTGGCTCTGGGGGCCTCGCGGCGGTCCTGCTGGCCCTGGCCTGGGTGGCGGTCTTGGTCGCCCGGAGGGCGGTTGTTCCCTGCCTGTTCCCGTATGGCGTTGGGGGAATTCCGGCTGCCGCTGCTGCTGCGGCGGGGGTCTGGGTGTGGGGGTGGCTGGGCGCTCCTCCTCCTTCTTTTCACATTCCACCATCCATTTTAGAAGAAAATAAACACTCACTTGAGCACTGGTGTTAGCTCACCTTTGCACTAATAGTTTGCATGATTGAATGAATGTATGAATGAACGTGTGATTGCGGGCGGGCGGGCGGGGGGGGGGGGGGGGGGGGGCTGTCGATCAATACAGCCCATGAATTTCTGTTTTTTTTTTTTTTTGGATGCTGGTGTGCCGCGGGATTTTTGTCAAGGTTAAAGTGTGCCGTGGCTCAAGAAAGGTCCCGAGGCCGGTTCAAAAAGTTGAGTAAAAATAAAAAAACAAAAAGCAAAAGTAATAATGTTCCTGTCCTTTGTCGCAGAACTTCGTAATAGTTGTTGAAAAATACAAAAAACACAAATAAGGTGGAAGAAAATATAAAAAAGTCAAGGCCCGTTCACATCGGGACGAATATTCGCCAGGCGTTTTTCGCCACGTTTTTTGTGTTCACACCCAGGCGATTTTCGCTAACGATTTCATTCCCTGAAATTAGATGGCGCTTAATGTAAACAGAAATACTCCTGTACACAAGGTGGCGCTGTGCAACTTTACGCTTCTTAAAGTCGCTTTTCACTCAGAAGAAGAGAGCAAGTATTTACGCGCTTGTCAGAATCAAACAAAGAAAACATGAATATTTCAAGCACCAGTAGCTCCAACTGGTGCTTGGTTCGGGGATATTTAAGAATGTCCGTCATTATTTCTTCGCGGCAGTGTAGACGCTACTTGGCGTCTATCTTCTTCGCTGGTATGTGTGCTCAGCAAGGCAGTTTTGTGTTTGAGCGCCCCCAAGTTGTGTTTTACTGTAACTTCAGAAGCTCCAGACACGTGTGCAAAAGCGCCGTTCTCATTGGTCGAATAGATTTCGACGCGACGCGTCAAAAAAACAAAACAAACCTGAGGCGTTTTTTTTTTTTGACGCTTTGACATGTGGCGTTTTTTCGCGTCGGTGTGCACACTCTCATTGGTGCCCTTTGTTTAGTCACGAGGCGTTAAACGTCGGCGAAAATCGCAGGCGAAATTCGTCCCGGTGTGAACGGGCCTTAAGGAACACAAAAAGGTAGAGCTGCCCAGATAAGCTGCCACACACGCGGCGCCATGGTAACATATATGTATAAATAATATAATAATAATAATATAATGCTCCTTTGTTGTGACACATTTGTGGTTAGTGTCTATAACGTCTCACTCACCCCTCCTCTTTTGTCATCCGGGCTTGGGACCGGCAGTGAGTTTTTTTCCCCCTTTTTTTTTCTTTTTTTAATGTTTTTTTCGTGAAACAGAAAATCATAATGAGAACATGAGTGAGATAGTCAGAACATGGAACAGTTCTTTATGCCCAGAGCCGAGCTTTTAGTCTGCACTGCTGTACACAGGAGAGAGTTGGTGCATGCTCCTTGCAGACATATTTCTTGCTAAGTGTGTGTCCCAGCAGACATACAGTCAGCCATGCTGAAGACAAAGTCATTATTTTAGCTCTTCATTTGAGAGATGAGATGAGATCAAACTTTATTTATCCCACGATTCTCCGGTTCCGGGTTACAGCGGGCTGCGTGGGGGCTCACGGGGGCGGCTATACAACTATCTTCAAATGACTTAAAAAGTTGAATTCTCCAAAAACGAGAGCTGACCATGGCCCCCAAGAAAAACCAGGAATACGAAGACCTTAAAAAGATTCTTGATGATATCAAAGTTACGTTGTATCTTTGTTGTGTGCTTTATTGATACTTTATGATTCTTTATTCTGTCTGATAAAAGCAATGAACCGGATGTTGATAAATCATGTACTAAAATGGTTATAGTATAACGGGATGGGATTATATGAGTTCACTTCCTTCCACTCCCTTTCAAGCAATATTTATTAATATGTCTAATTATCCTAAGTTTGATTAGTTACTGTATGAATGTATAACTGATGATTATATTGCTTTGTGTATTATTTCTATTTAATTGCTTGAAATAAACCATTTCAAATCAAATTTAAAATCAACAAATGATGGGGAAATTCTGTTGTCTGCGGCAGCAGCAAAGTGACGTTCAGCAAAGTAAAGTGACTTTCAAGTGTTACAGTTCAACATTATAATATATAAATAACATAAAATATATAACCATCGATTGAAAATATTTTACTTGAGATGATCATTTTAGAGGGGAGTCATGTTTAGTTGGAAAGACTTGGAAGTGATCAACTCACAGGACTACATTGGCTTCCTCATTTTGGCAGGATTTCACACCTCACCATGAGAAATATCAAAGTTCCGGTGGGAATACAGCACACCGCTCCCGCGGGAGATGGTCAGCTGAGGAGAATAAATGTCCCACACCTACATGCGTGACAGCTAACGGGGCTGTAACATTAAACACGTGTGAGCAACAACACGATTAAGACGTAGATACACTTAAAACACGTGTGGAAAATGCAACGATAGACGTGTTTAAGATGAACCAGCGCCCTGGGGGTGGGGGGCATGAAGGTGAAGCTGCAGCGAGACTGAAGGAGAACAGGAATTAGGAGTTGTCCTTAACATTCAATTTAGTTTTAATATGCCTCTCCCCCTAAGTATGATCTGTGATATTACATCTTTTATAATTGTCTCAATGTTTTGTGATGGATGTAGCCTTTTTTTAATCAGTTGGTATTTTAAATTATTTTAATTGATCAGGAAGCATGTCCCATAATGCATTGTTTTGTAGTCTGTAGGGCAGCTTTCAGTCAGTTCAGTACTAAATTTCCAGCTGTGTTCGCTCAGGTTGGGGTCTTGCTTCCGCCCCTTTCTGGTGATATTTTTGTTTTGATTGACAGGTGATGTTAGAGCAAAAATATGTCTCACACCAGGTGATCTGTGCAGCGTTGCGTCCATCTGGGGGATCTCAAATTATTGTGCATCTTGGCTGCACCTATTTGGTGTCACCAACATGAATTTCCATCCCCTAATATTTACATACATTTAAGTGTTGTTTGAAACAGCACATTGTAATTTCTGCATCTATTATTAAAGTATTTATTCGTAATACAGTGGAAATGATTAGATTTGGTTAGAATGTTGATTTACGGTATGCGCCCCTAAATTTTCCGGTTGTGCCCCTAAAATTTTCAGTTGGGGGCCACTTTGCTCCTAGTGAAAAAAGTTAGTCTGGAGCCCTGGAATAGCTGCAAAGGTCTGGCAAGCCAAGAAAGCAGCTGGAGTTTGTCAGTATTCAGAAGGTTAACCTGCCCCCTATTAGTGCAAAGTAATATCAGCTGGTATAGTCCTGATTGATGCCTTTTAAAAAGGTTTCTCACCAGCAAGGTGTTAGACAAGAAGCATTGCATGATGGGTAAAAGCAAAGAGCTGTCCAAAGACCTACGCAACCTTATTGTTGCAAAACACACTGAAGGCACTGGTTCCAGGCGCATTTCTAAACTTCTGAAAGTTCCAGTGAGTACCATTGGGGCCATCATCCGGAAGTGGAAAGAACACAGCATTACCATAAACCTGCCACGACCAGGTGCTCCTCGCAAGATTTCAAACAGAGGAGTCAGAACAATCATCAGAAGGGTTCTCCAACAGCCCAGGACCACTTGTGGAGAGCTTCAGAAAGACCTGGAATCAGCAGCTACCGTTGTTTCAAAGAAAACAATAAGTAATGCACTCAACCGCCATGGCCTCCATGCACGCACACCACGCAAGACATTTTTGAAGAAGAAGCATGTTGAAGCTCGTTTGGAGTTTGTGACATATTTGGATAAACACATGACATTCTGGGAGAAGATACTCTGGTCAGATGAGATCAAAATTGGACTCTTCGGATGTCATAAGACACAACATGTTTGGAGGAAAATGGCACCGCACATCATCCCCAAAACACCATCCCAACAGTCAAGTTTGGAGGTGGGAGCATCATGGCGTGGGGCTGTTTTTCAGCATGTGGTACTGGTAGACTTCATATCATTGAAGGAATAATGACTGGAGAAAAGTATGGAGACATTCTTGATCAGAATCTGCTGTCATCTGCCAGGCTGCTGAAGATGAAAAGAGGG
The DNA here is from genome assembly GCF_053564925.1 of Oryzias latipes. Lineage (NCBI taxonomy): Eukaryota > Metazoa > Chordata > Actinopteri > Beloniformes > Adrianichthyidae > Oryzias > Oryzias latipes. The sequence continues at coordinate 29,364,439 of NC_136247.1, read as the reverse complement.
TGGATCTTTCAGCAAGACAACCATCCCAAGCACACAGCCAAGGTAACACTCAACTGGTTGAAGAAAAAGAAAAGAAAGAAAGCTGCTAGAATGGCCCAGTCAATCACCAGACTTGAATCCAATTGAAAATCTTTGGAAAGAACTGAAGATCCGGGTTTACAGAAGAGACCTCCGGAACCTTGAAGATTTGAAGGCAGTTTGTGTGGATGAATGGGCCAAAATCACACCTGAGCAATGGATTCCACTGGTTTCTCCATACAGGAGGCGTCTTGAGGCTGGAATCACCAACAAAGGTTTTTGCACTAAGTATTAAATACATTTCAGTAAGCGTGTGTAACACTACAAACAAAATTTGAAAGCCTTACAACCCACAGGTCCGTTAGTTCCTTCTTAAATGCTGATTATAGTGGATTCTTTAGGTGTATATGAAAGAAACAAAACCAGGCAGACCGAATGGGATTCCACTCGCCTTATTCACAAATATATATATATACACACAACATACCCCAAAGATCAACAACCCTTCACCACCCTACACACATACACCCCAGTCTGAATGTTCCGTATTCCCCTGTGTTTTTCAACCTTTTTTGAGCCACGGCACACTTTAACCCTGACAAAAATCCCGCGGCACACCAGCATCCAAAAAAAAAAAAAAAACAGAGATTCATGGTCTGTACTGATCGACCCCCCCCCCCCCCGTGCAATCTCACGTGGATTTTTGTGATAATTGTGGCAGAAAAAGCAGGAAGTTGCAGCTGTTTTTTTCTAAGAGATGAACCACCAGCTAAAGACGAGCTCTAGCTGGTATTTTTGTTAGAACTGAGCGACTTTATCAGCAGAATTAAGAACAAGGAAGTGAAGACTTTAACCACTTCTGATTGGTCAGACTGATGACATGTGATTAAGCCTTCAAGAATGATTGGTGGAGACAGTTAAAGGGGCGGGACTTTTCCTTACACAGTTATAGCTGCAGCTAAATCGCGGTACCGTGATTCTTATCAAAATGTCTTTAATAGAATTAAATAAACACAAAGAAAAAGTAATTTTAAGATCTTTTATATTCCTAACTACTCAGTGTTTTATCAGGGCCAGTTTTGATGAACAAAGAGCTGATTTCCTGGAGATGGAAAATGTTTTTAGATCAGTTAATGAGGGCAATTTCTCCACGGCGCACTTGACCATCTCCCACGGCACACTAGTGTGCCGCGGCACACTGGTTGAAAAACACTGCACTAGGCCACCAAGCAACCTCCAAGACTCGTAACAGGGTTTTTAATTGACCCAGATGGCCCCCAAGCGGGTTGTCGTGGAAATATCTGAGGAACTCTGCTCTCAGGGTTTTGGGAACCACCAACTGGTACTTCAAGCCTTGGTCTCTTAATGGTGCTCGCCGATACAACACTCCTTGATGGGTTTCAAAACCTATACGATCTGGAGGATAACCATTGAGGTAAGATTGACGTAGGTCACAAACTGTAGGATCTTTGTCCTGTTCTTCTGCGATTTCTGATAAGGTGGCAGGTAAGTCGGAGAAAACTTTGCTCGAAATCTTTAAACACGGTGCTGGGTTAATGGTAACAGGTGATATCTCCGGGCTAGGTCTGATGACCAAAGGTTCTATGGCTTGGGATAATGCGTCAGGTCCCATATTAAGGCAGCCTTTCCTGTAGAGAACCCTGAATTGAAACTGCTGGAGACGGTAGTGCGTAGGGTTTTAGGGGGGTGGCTGTGGCTGTGAGTGCGTGGCGATCCCTGGGTTGCTTAGGTCGCGTGCCTGGGCTGGCTTGCGGAGACGGGGCGCCGGTCGGGGGGTGGCCGACTCATGGGTCCCGGGCTTCTGGCCTGGGGGGCTCTCCTCCCCTCTCCTGGTCTGGCTGGTCTGGCTGGGTAGGATCTGGCTCCCTTTATGAACACACGGTTCACGTCGGCAGCATGCATGTATCTCCACCCCCACGTGCACACTGCCACACTCCCTGTCTGCTTCATCCCTCCTCCTTACCTACAGTGTATTGATGGACAGTTTTTTTTTTTCCGCTCATCTTAGTGTCAGATTTTCACCTTTGATGTAACATTCGTCTTTCCAGCAGATCTGGTATAATTGTTACAGCTTAAATTAATAACTTAGTCAAATCAGTGCTTGTATCCCCCACCTTTTCACCTTTCTTCCTTTTACTCTCTTCCACCCTCCCCTCACATTCTTCCCCTCTCCCTCCCCACACACACTAAATGTAACAAATAAATAAAAAATAATACGACAAAAAGGGGCTTATACAAATCTACACTCTAGTTTCTTGAAGCTATATAACCTCTTTTTGTGATAGTAAAACTTGTCCAACACAAAAAGCCTTCAGCTCTAATCTGTTTGCTCAGCTGTTGGACAGAACAAGTTAAAAGAAAAAAAAAAAAAAAAAAAAAAAAAAAAAAAAAAAGAAACTGCTGGAGACATAGTATCCATCTCGTGAGTCTTGATGACGTTTTAGGGCAATTGAAGGCCCAGGATAATGCTGCATGATCTGTATGAACTGTAAACTCTTGTCCTTCCAGATAGTGTCGCCACTTTTCTACGGCCCACACTACTGCCAGACACTCCTTCTCTGATGTTGAATAGTTCTTTTCCGGACCCTTCAACACCCTGGACGCATAGGCTATCACCTGCTCTCCTTCAGGGGCTTCTTGTGTAAGAAAAGCTCCTAGGCCCACCTTGCTGGCATCAGTATGGACCTGAAAGGTTAGACGCCCATCAGGTTGCGATAAAATGGGAGGACTTTTTAATGCCCGTTTTAAAGTATCCATACTGGTCTGACACTCCTTTGTCCAACACCATTCAACTCCTTTCTTTTTCAGGTGGTTCAAAGGAGCTGCTATATCGGCAAAACGAGGGATGAATTGGTGATACCAGCCTGCTAGACCCAAGAAGCGTTGTAGCGTCTTGATGTCAGTCGGAGTAGGGAAGTCCGTCACCGCTTGGGTTTTCTCCGGATCCACCTCCACCCCTTTTTCAGACACCAAATGTCCCAGGAACTGCAGTTGTCTTTTAAAAAAATGACATTTGGTCATGTTTAAGCTGAGGTTAGCAGATTTGAGTTTGTCAAACACAGCCCCCAGGTGTCGCAGATGGTCTTCCTTTGTTTTAGAGTATACGATAATGTCATCTATATAGACGAAGCACACCTTTCCTCTCAGCTCAACCAGGACCTTCTCCATCAGCCGCTGGAACGTTGCAGCTGCATTTTTCAGTCCAAATGGCATGCATCTGAATTGGTATAGACCCAAGTGTGTGGTGAATGCAGTATATGGGATTCTGTGTTTAGACATCTCCACCTGCCAGTATCCTGCCTTCAAGTCTAGGGAGCTGAACCATGAGGCGCCTTCCAGAGACTCCAAGATGTCGTGGATTATAGGCATAGGATAGGCATCAGGTAAGGTCTTAGCATTCACCCTCCGGTAGTCTACACAAAAGCGGTAAGTGCCATCAGGTTTGTGTACTAGGACCACCGGGGACGCCCAAGCGGACTGGGATGGCTCGATGATGTTATCACTAAGCATTTTGGCTACGTGTTTCTCGATGATTTTCTTTTTCATAGGAGAGACAACTCATCAACATTCTGTAGGTACAAAGAACTTAATAAAGAAGATATTTCTCCAGCTGAATCCGACCGACGAGTAACAAAAGGTCCAGCAGTGAAATCTGGCTCTAAATCAGACGGGGCATTTGGTGAAATCCGGGTTGGTGACGCTTCATTACTACCCCTGTCACCCTGAATTGCCATTTTAAAGAAATAAACTTAAATGTTCCAAAAAAACAAAAACAACAACAAATCCACTATTTTACAAAGAGTGTCCCTGTTCAAGTGCCATATGTAACACTCTACAAACAAAATTTGAAAGCCTTACAACCCACAGGTCCGTTAAATTCCTTCTTAAATGCTGATTATAGTGGATTCTTTAAGTGTATATGAAAGAAACAAAACCAGGCAGACCGAATGGGATTCCACTCGCCTTATTCACAAATATATATATATACACACAACGTACCCCAAAGATCAACAACCCTTCACCACCCTACACACATACACCCCAGTCTGAATGTTCCGTATTCCCCTCCGCTCCTGTTGGCGTCTTCCACCCGTACCTGCGGAAGCAGTCTCAACTAGCGCGGGGTTTTTGAAGGTTCCGTCCGCAAGTCAGAAATCATAAGCCTTACCGGCTCCGTTGACCCACGATCGTCCCCCTTAAATCGGAATGTCTGGGGCCTCACCCCCAAGGCAGAAATACTCCCATAGCAAAGATACACAATCCGATATGGAAAGTTGAGGTGCTGGGCTGAAGTCGCGGTTATGTGGCTCAAAATCCTCGTGTTGCGGCTGATGCTGACTCGCTCTGAGCATGCCCTCCTCTCGAGCTCCTGCCCGGTCTGGTGTTTCTTTGCCGCGTCACGTTTTCCCATCATTCCACACCTTTTGTGATAGCCCAATCAACCGTCACCTAGGTGACGGTACCACCATATTTGTAGTCCATGAGCTTTACATGCTGCAGTCCTCCACACGCCCACAAACATTAAATCAATCAAGTAAACAAACACAAAACACTGGACCATTAAACTTAAGGGCTATCATACGGAAGGTATACCTTATTTTCTCTTTTCCCCACAGTAGAATAACCATCCTAATAAATATGTGGCAATGCTACACGTGTTCAATACTTATTCCCTGTGTCATTTCACTTTATTACACATAACTTCATTTATGGACATAAATGTTTGGATTTCTTTCTATGTGTGCATTACATGGGTTTATGCCGACATCTGGTGAAAATTTAATGGCAATAGCTGGCAATAGCATAGAGAAATGATGACACGTTCAATACTTATTTTCCCCGCTGTAAATATATTCATATCTACACATTCAGTGCAGATACATATACGTTTAGCAGTGAAGGTTTGGTCAGTGTGCAGTAAATGTGCAAATGCTGCTGAGATCATTTCCCTTTCTAAATAAAAATGTGTTATTTCCTCTCCCCTTCTAAACCTAAATATAATTCTTCCCAAGAGTCTTTCACAGTTCCATTTCTTCAGTAAAATGTGTTTTTTTAACCCTTGTGCTATCTCAGATGACCCCCCCCCTTCCATTGACGTGTTCCCCCCACCATGACAAAGGTGGATAAAGGTGGAAAGATTTCATGTAATCCATGGACACCAGTGAAGATCACAAATCATTGAAGAAACAAGATTCAGAGTACTGTCTAGTGGGTCTAGATGACCCAACTCCCAATGTTAATGTGCCTAGGATAGCACAAGGGTTACAGATGTATTTTTTAAACAAGACAGCACTTGCTTTATCATAGTAGTAGGTTTAGGGGATGTCATCTGGACTTGGTTTTTAAAGTTAGAAGACGTTTCACCTCCTATCAAGAGGCTTTGTCAATTCTGAATTAGCTGGTAAAAGAGCTGGTATATACAGTATGTGCTCATGGGGGAGGAGTCAGACCTGAAACTGGATGGTTTTGTCAACTTAGCCTACATGGTTTCTGGTCGTTAAGAGTCCTTTGTCCTCAGCTGGGGGTTGGGGAGCCAGTGACTCCCTCCCCAGACTGGTCATCTCTTTCAGCTGTTAACGACCCAGGTGGAACTGGTTCGGTTTGTTTGGGTTTCAGAACACTGCTGTAGATGGATGGAAGAATAAACCTGAGACCACCATTCTTATTAAGAGAAGGTTTCTCCTTCTTGACAACGATGGCTTCTTTCACTCCTCGCTCAAACCATCCTTTCTCTCTGGCTAGAATTCGGACTTCACTGTTCTGGAACGAGTGGTTTGTGGCCTTCAGGTGGAGGTTTCTGCAGACTCAGGTCCACTTGGGTTGGCTCTGCCATGTTGGTGAAGCCGCTTGTGTAGAGGTTGTTTGGTTTCTCCTATATACTGTTCATTGCAGTTCTCTTTGCAGTGGATAGAGTACACAACATTACTCTGTTTGTAGCTAGGAATGTTGTCCTTTGGATGAACCAGTTTTTGTCTGAGAGTATTAACTGGTTTGAGGCTCGGTTTGGAGGGCTTGTGGACATCCCAACTGGGCTTTCACCAGATCCCAACAAATAAGAAAACAAGACAAGAAGGAACAAGAGTCTAAAGGGAACAATATTTCCATTTCTTATGTCTCAGGCCTGTCTGAAAAACTAAAAAGGATTTTCAGACAACATAACATCCCAGTTCATCTCAAACCAGACCAAAAAGTCTCTTTATGACACATTTACATTAGCTTTGTTTTTTTCATGAAAAAGGAAACGATTTTGAAATTCACAGGATAGTTTCAAAACGTTCTTGTGAATTGAGTGTAAAGTCACGTGTAGCAACAATTGCTACACATTGCTACTCCTCAACAACTCAGACTTCATTTTTGTCTTTCACCAACATTTCAAATAAATGTTGTGATGGAACAAGTTTTCCAATTCTAGTTTTGTTTTAAGTATAAAGAGGTGAAATGATGGTTAATTAGATATTGACAGTCGGCCAAAGTCATATTTCTTTATTTTTTAATATTAAAGGTGACATAAAATGTTATTATGTTTTTATCATTGCATATTTAGTTTTATTAAAAATAGGCATCTGCAATCAAGTCTCCATGTCTGGTTCTGGGATCATTTAGAATCTCTCCTGCAGCGTCCTTCACTCCTGCGTCTGGACGTGACGGTTTTTACCGTTACTCCTGTCAGTCCAGGGATCAGTTCAAAAATTTCAGTCCCACATGGACTCACAAGCTCACTATGCTGTCCACCGCGCGGCTGGCTAGCGTAGCGGGCGCGATCGCTCCATGGGCTCTGCGACAGGCTAGTGACCTGTCCAGGGTGGACCCCCTGCCACATTGACTCAACAGTGAAACTCTTCTCCCCTGATGTGTGAATGACATCTGGAGTAAATGCAGCATAAAGCTTCAGTTCATGCACCCATAGAGAGGTCAACCCGTACAGGTGCTGCAGGATTTTGTCCGAGCCCGTGGAGGGTCGTGGAGCAACTGCATCTGACAGTGAACCCATGTCTGTGATAAGTTTACCGTGACGTATTTGTTATTCAATGCAATTCAGTTTTATTTATACAGCCCAAAATCACAACAACAGTCGTCTTAATGGGCTTTGTACCGGTAACTATAAAGTAAACCTAGAATGATAAGGATCCTGAAAACATAGAATTCAATTGGAAAATACTAAACTGAAGTAACTAAACAGACTAAACTAAACATCCCTGCCCTTAGACCCTCCTTCTCTGTAAGGAAAAACTCTTAAAAAAACGGATTCTGGAAAAAAGCAGAAACCTCAGGGGTGTCCACTTGAAGGAGGGATCCTCCCCCAGGACAGACAGGTGACTACCTGAACTCATGGAGAAGAATTAGCTTTTTTAACTGTACAACTACATGTTTAAAGTCCTGCAGACGAGCTTCATCCAGATGGAGTTGGTGGGTAAACGCTCTACCTCCAACCGTACTTTTACTGATTCTAGGAACCACAAGCAGTCCTGCATTTAGTGAGTGAAGTGTTCTGATTGGATGGTAAGGGACTATGAGGTCCTTAATATAGGACGGGGCCATTCCATGTAAGGCCTTATAGGTTAACAGGAGGATCTTGAACTGGATTCTGGAATCAACTGGGATCCAGTGAAGTGAAACTAACACAGGAGTGATGTGATCTCTTCTGCTGGTTCCTGCTAACAATCTAGCTGCTGCGTTCTGAACAAGCTGGAGACTTCTTAAGGAACTCTTAGGACACGGAGTTACAGTAATCCAGTCTAGACGGAACAAATGCATGGATGAGTTTTTCAGCATCACTCCTAGAAAATAGATTTCTGATCTTAGCTGTATTTGTAAGGAGAATAGTTGTATCCTTAACATGTGTCCTCCATTGTTAGAAAAATGCCACAAGAAACACAATTTTTGTCAAAGTGGTTCTTAAAAGAAGATCTCAGTCCCTGATACCACAAACTTTGCTTCATATCCTCCGGTCCTGAAAGTGTCTGAACCTTAAACAGATATTATGCTTTTTTCTGTTAGAACAGGAAACTTGTAGAGTCAGAAACATCTGAAATGAGCAGCACAGCTCAGAGTCTCCGGATATTCTTATTTGAGAAACAGATGCTGGAGCACAGATAAAATCAACCGGAGGAAAAAGTTTAGTTTGTTAATGAAACACTCAGAGATCTCAGCTTTCAACAACTAATATGAAGCATGTCACAACACCAAGCTGAGTCACAAATGTGACTTATTCTGTCTATAAATCAAGAAAACAGCATTGAAAGACAAATGGATACATTTCTATTCAAATCATGTACATTACATATAGTTGATAGTAACTGAATGTTTGTGTTGAAGTTGTTCCAGTGGTTGTATTGAATTGAATGGGAGTCTCTCTGCAGCATCAGTGCATGAAAGAGTGAATGACATGAGTGGAGTTTGTTCTGCTGCTACTTCCTGAATGTTTGCAGTTCAGAGCTGACTGCTTTCATCAGGAAACAGTGAAGTCTGCTCAGTTAGTTTGATCTCTAAAGATGTCCACACAAACTGAAGCTGCAGCAGATTGGAGAGTGAAATTTAGCAGAAATCTTCATCCAGATGGAAGAGAACAAAGTGAGGTGGAGATGTTAGATGATGAAGAGCAGCACTCTGATCATGGATTACAACAAACTGGTGAGCAGAAAAACTTCAGACTAAATACTACAATATTATGTCATACCAACCTCAAATCATTTGGACCAAATCACTGTTATTTCTCTGATATTTGGATTATTTAGTGAAACAATGACATTTGGAAATGTAGATTCTAAATAATCATCATGTTCAAATAAAGAACTTCCCTTTTTGTCCTTCTAGAAAGAGACATTGCTGCAATACTGTTCAGTCAGGAAGAAATTGTAGCATGCATGACAACGGTTTGAATAGAATTCTGGAAATAAACTAAATCTGCTTTTTAGAAAATCAGAAGCAGAAGAATCTTCAAGCTGAGAGAAGAAACTGTTTCAGAGTTTTCAAGTTTTCTCTGGGAGTTTTCTATTTTCTGATTCTGGCTGGACTCATGACTCGCTGTAAGAATTCAACATTTTATTTTTAACATCTAATATTCAGTTTTTAAGGTCATTTTATCTTTTTGTGGTTTTTAAATGTTTTTGTTTTTGCCAAGTCAGTTTTCTTTAGATACAGAAGAAAAACACTAACAGTAATTGTATTGTTACCATGACAACATCTTGTAAAAATCATGAAATAACTTCTATTGGTTCATTTCAAAGTGATTCTGTTACAGATCTTCTGGTGTCTTTGGAAAACAATCACCTGCAGACTGAACCTTCAGGTAAAACTTCTCCTTTTCCAAATGTTGCATATTTGTTCTGTGTTCATGTTTTCTAATGAGTTCAAAAATTCTCTGCTGACATCCAGACTATGACTGAGACGCCTTTATCATTCGTGACGACAGAAAACCTTTGATCCAACAGAAACACAATTGTGTCTCCACCTCTGTCTATGTGATGAGAAAAGCAACAATTTGATCAGAAACAATATTATCATTCCAATATTGAACACAGACTTTCAGACTGTCTGTAGTCAAAGCACGACTGCAAATGATCAGATTCATTCTGTTAAGGAGCTGAATAACAAACTAAGATAAGAATCTTAGAGAACCATCAACACCACAATACTGAACCCTTTTCCTTCATTTCAACTCTTGTTCTGAACCTTTTTCTCTTCATAGATCCTCCTGAATGGACTACAGTTAAAGTTAGCTTATGTCCAGCATGTGGTGGAATTTATCCAGACTACTTAAGGTTGATATCCGGCTTAAGTCCAGCATGAAATACGGTGCAGACAAGATGCAGAATGCATTGAGAAAAGCCTGGATACAAACCTGCAGCTGTTTCAATGACTTTCCTGATACCTTCCTGCCAATCAGGTCATCATTGGTTTAAATTGTTGGATTAATATTCAGTGATTTTCCAGTTTCCTTCTAGAACCACTATTTCTTACAGATTTGACTCCTTTCATCCATTTACACAAACTTTCATGCACCCATGGAAAGAGGAACCTGCAGACAAGATGGTTCCTCACATCATTTCAGGAAGTAGAAATTATACAACTTACAAAAAACTGTTAGGGTTACCAGTTGAACTAAAGTTGTTTTGAGTGAGGGGGGTAATTCCAGTTCTGGTCCAGGACTTCTGGTTCTGGACGTTGATGATATCTTTGAGCTCAACCTGAAAGTTTTAGTAGAAAATACAGATGAAACCAGAAAGTAAACCCTGCAGTATTTTTGTATATCACCCCTTAAAGGTGAACTGTGTCCGGAAGGATGGAAGAGATTTGGATGCAGCTGCTACTATAAATCTACTGAGTGGAAATATTGGATGGACAGCAGGAGTTTCTGTCAGAATAAAGGATCTGATCTGGTGGTGGTGAACAGCAAAGAGGAACAGGTGGGTGTGTTCACACTAGTTCCTTCCAGCTTCTTGTGTCTTGGATTCTCCACCTGTATGTGTGCTGCTGTTGTCTGGATGCTGATGGATTCCAGCTGAAATTCTCCTCAACAACTCAGATTTCATGTTTGTCTTTCAGCAACATTTCAAAGAAACGTTGTGATGGAACACAGAAACTCTTTTTCCCACTTCTAATGTCTTCAATTCCAAATAGGCTAAAGTGGGATTCAGTAGAAATGGACTGTTGGCCCTGAAGACAAAACAAGAAGCAAAAACTAAATGAACAGAAATCTGACAAGGCAGAACACAGGACTGGACTCAGATGCAGAGCTTAAGGAAGTTTTAATTCTTGGACACAAGAGAATGGCTAGCTTTGACAGGTGATAGCATATGACAAACAGGCACAGGACAAAGGGAAACAGGCTATAAAAATACATGAGGAGGGGAAACACAGGTGGGAATGATCAGGGAGGATGAGGCAGACTCAGGTGTGGGGGAACAGACAAGGCAGGAAGGGGAAAGTCTGGAATGAGAGGTAGGTTAGACTTTCAAAATAAAACAGGAAACCCCACACGGGACAACAGGAAACTTGATGAGACATGACAGAACCCCCCCCTTAAGGACCGACTCCTGACGGTCCAGGAGCCCCAGACCCAAAGAAGTCCGTCAGGAGCGACCTGTCCACGATAAAGCGTTCCGGAATCAACTGCCGCTCCACCGGGCCATAACCCTGCCAGTCCACCAGGAACTGGCGACCCAGACCCTGCTTTCGGACAGCCAGAATCTTCTGCACCGTGTACACCGGACCACCACCCACCATTCTGGGCGGAGGAAGTGGCTCCGAGGGAGGCATCAGGGGACTGTCCACCACCGGCTTCACCTTGCTGACATGGAACGTGGGATGTACCCGGAGGGACCGGGGCAGCCGAAGGCGAACCGCTGCAGGGTTGATGATCTTGGTGACGGGAAACGTACCCACAAACCTTGGAGCCAATTTCCTACTCGGAACGTGCAGGTTGAGGTCCCTGGTCGAGAGCCAGACCTTCTGACCGGGGAGGTAGGTGGGGGCAGGATGCCTCCGGCGGTCAGCAGCTGCCTTGACCCTTTCCTGTTGCCAAACCAGGACTTGCCAGGCAGCCGCACAGATGCAACGGCAGCGGCGGACCAGGGCGTGGACTGACGGAACCGCAACATCTGGTTCCAAGGCCGCAAACAGGGGAGGCTTGTAACTGAAAACACACTTGAAAGGCAAGATGCAGGTAGCCGAAGTGGGCAGGCTGTTGTGTGCATACTCAACCCAGATCAAGTGCCTGCTCCATGTCGAGGGGTTCTGAGAGACCAAGCACCGGAGGCCGGTTTCCAGCTGTTGATTGAGGCCTTCAGTCTGACCATTGGATTCAGGACGGTATCCCGAGGTCAAGCTCAGCTTAGCACCGATGAGCCGACAGAACTCCTTTCAGAACCGGGACACAAACTGAGGCCCCCGGTCCGACACAATGTCCTTCGGGAAACCATGGTACCTCACAATTTGGTTCATGATGATTTCAGCCGTGGCTTTAGCTGAAGGCAGTCTAGGCAGGACGATGAACCTGACCATCTTCGAGAACCTGTCCACGACCGTTAGAACAGTGGTGTGTCCACGTGAGACGGGTAGGCTGGTGACCAAGTCCATGGAAATGTCAGCCCACGGTCTGGAAGGAACAGGAAGAGGTTGTAGGAGCCCCATGTGACGACTGGTGGAAGACTTGTTCCTGGCACTGACTGAACAAGCAGGAAAGCTTCTTACGGCTGTCAGGTGTCAGCCAGTCATTCACCCCGCTGACCTTGGCTGGATCCATCTTTACCGCCCCTGCTGACACAACAAAACCTAGGAAGGCGACGGTTGAGACGTGGAACTCACTCTTTTCGGCTTTGACGTAAAGGTGGTTATCCAGAAGTCGCTGGAGGACGCCAACGACATGGGAGACATGAGAGTCCAGGTCCGGGGAGTAAATCAGGATGTCATCCTAATAAACATACGAAATGATCCAAGAAGTCCCGGAGCACATTATTGATCATGGCCTGAAAAACGGCGGGGGCGTTAGTGAGTCCAAAAAAGGGCATGACCAGGTGTTCATAGTGGCCTCTTGGTGTATTGAACCCTGTTTTCCACTCGTCCCCCTCTCTGATCCTGACCAAATGATATGCGTTACGGAGATCGAGGTTAGTGAACATCCTGGCCTGCTAGAGCTGGTCAAAAACAGAGGACATAAGCGGCAATGGATATTTGTTTTTGACGATTATGTTGTTGAGCGCGCTGTAATCTATGCAGGGTAGAAGAGTCCCATCTTCTTTCCCCGACAAAGAAGAACCTGGTGCCCGCTGCGGATGAGGAAGGACGAATGAGACCCGCTGCCAGAGTTTCATCGATGTATTTATTAAGTGCCTGGCGTTCCAAAGCAGTTACAGGTGTCCTTTAGGAATGATGGATTCCGGAACCAGGTCGATGGCGCAGTCATAGGGGCGATGGGGTGGAAGGCTCAGAGCCCGGGACTTATTGAATACCTCGGCCAGATGATGGTAACAGGAGGGTATCGTGCTTAGGTCTGGGGCCTCTGGACCTGAAGCAGGACGAACAGGGACAGGGTCATTGTTTATGGCGGTTCGTTTACCTCCGGGATGGGGAATGTTTTGTCTGGCACATTCTGGCCCCCACTCCAGTATCTTTCCAGTCGCCCAGTCCACCCAGGGACTGTGCTCTCACAGCCAAGGAAATCCCAGAACCAGCTTCACAGAGGAGCCCTCAAACAGGTGGAAAGACATGACTTCTGTATGGTTATCTATGGACAGTTTGAGAGGTTCTGAAACATGAGTGATATTAAAGAGGCCCCTCCCATGAAGCCCCCGGGCCTGGATGGGTCTGTTTAGACTCTAGAGGCTGTGGCTTAAGACCTAAGCCGTCTGCCAGCTTCCAGTCCATTAGGTTGAAATCAGCCCCGGAGTCAATGAGGGCTATGAGAGCCGTAGAGAAGCCGTGGGTGGGTTACCACTATTGTCGTGAGGCTCCGTGTGCATGTGTCCATAGCGGTGATCTGACTCAACGTTGTTGCTTTTTTCATGGGACAGGAGAAAACGGGATGACCGATATCCCCACAGTAGAAGCACCGACCCTCCTGCAGGCGTCGCTGACGTTCTTCCGCTGAAATTCGTGTCAGTCCCACCTGCATGGGTTCTTCATAGCTTTCCGCAGAGAAGAAGGGATGCGGGTCGGCTGAGGAGCGGCGGAGATTTCGTCTTTCCGCGGAATCGGGCCCGCGAGAAGGCCCGCCTCTTTATGATCCGCTCCCGCGTCGGGAGACTAGTTTGCGGATGGCAAGAGTGATCAGGGAGTCAAGACCCTGACGTAAGTCCAACGGAATGAGCTGGGTAGCTACCGGCTGGGTAGCTCGGTTGGTAAGGTGAGAGGCTACCATGCAGGAATCCAGGGTTCGATACCCGGAGGGGAATGAGCAATGGTTCTGGGGGCAATTACCATATCAATGGCGAGGAATTAACATCACTCAGTGAGGGTCCGTAGGCAAGACCTCATAAGAAAAAAAAAAAAAAGAGCTGCTCCTGATTGCGCGGAGCTTGATTTCCAGGCACTTGGCAGGCATGGAAGTAGGAAGAACCGGGATGGACGCAGAATGTCCTGGAGGAGGGTTGGTCCGGGGTGAATTTGAACGGAGGTCTTGAACTTGGGTAGAGAGCTAAACCATATGGTTCAGCCTTTCTCAACCCCAGGGCCTTCTGGCCCTGGGGTTGAGAAAGGCGGGCTTCCAAGCGTTGCAGAATAGATGTTAAACTACTGCTCTCTGCTGAGTCCATTCTGGCCTGTTTGTACTTACAAGGCAGAAGAACACAGGCTATAAATACATGGGGAGGGGGAGCACAGGTGGGAATGATCTGGGATGATGAGGCAGACTCAGGTGTGGGGAACAGACAAGGCAGGAAGGGGAAAGTCTGGAACGAGAGGTAGGTTTGACTTTCAAAATAAAACAGGAAACCCCACACGGGACAACAGGAAACTTGACGAAAGTCAGATTTTGTTCCTCAGATGAACTTTCTCTCAGTTTTTAGGACAATTATCCAGATCAGATGAATCCTAAAGACCAGACATTTTTTTACTGGACATTTAGTGTGAAAGGAAACCAAGATGGAGAGAATGTATTAAGAAAGAACATTTTCTTTGGTTTATAGGAGTTTGTTTCTACATTGAATCAGAAAGCAGAATCCTGGATCGGTCTGTTTACTGATTGGTCATCACAGAAACAGAAACCTGAATGGAAATGGGTGGATGGATCACCACTGACAGAAACGTAAGACTTTGTTTCTTTTCCAACGTTACTAAATTCATTCTTTATGACTGAGCCTGATTGTAAATGTGTGAAATCCTTTAAAAAATACAGAAAATGTTTGTAACATCATAATTCAGACCAGTTTATGAACTGAATTTAAACCAGAGGTAAACAGAATGTTTTATCACAGGTTCTGGGATGAGAGGATTCCAAAAGATCCAGACACCTACGGCAATGTATGGAGTCAATTCAGTCTCAATAATCAGAAATGCACACAACATATTTCACAAATACACACGCTCTGATTCACAAATGTCATTTTATGCAAACGTGAAAAATAAATTCGGAAATACACACCCTGTGTTTCACAAACACACAGATTGTGTTTCACAAATGCACACTAAATGTTTTACAAATGCACAATAAGTGTTTCTCACAAATATGCACACTGTGTTTCACAAAAAACATTTTAGAAATTCACAATAAATGTATCAGAAATACACAGTAGGTGCTTCACAAACATGATTTTTAGGTACACATGTGATGTGAACTCACAGATCATTCGAACTGCAGACTGTGCATTCAAAATCCCGTTCTCGTTTGTGAATCTCCCCGTGTGTGTGAGAGATTTTTCTACGAGACTCATCTGACGGAGCAGGTCAACTAATGTCACCATTTGGCTAGTGAATCTGTCAATCAAACTCATCGAGAAAGCAGGCGGGTTCGCTTTTAGCCAATCGTATGGCCCCTTACACTTTCTGCGGGTGGCAAAAGCCCCGCCCATATTTGATTCTGTACCAGTCGGTCGTTAGCGTGTTAGCCTTAGCATGGCTTGTCGGTTTATTGCCTTCGGTTGTCAAAAATTACTGGCTTGTGCAACTTTTCAGTGGACCTAAAAGCAAGGCAACAGTGGTTGAATGCAGTTGACAGAATCCATCGAACTCTGTACTGTTCATGAGATTTACAATGAACGTTTCACTCGGGATTGTTTGTACGTTATTCTCTTAGCTTTCATGCTAGCGTCATTTCAACACTCAGACACGGTTTTGATCATATGAAGGTGGAGGAGAAAAATCTTCAACTTCCACAGGTTTTGTGGAGAAACTGGCATCACTTTGCTCCGTACCACGCAGTGGGACTACATTACCTCAAGTTCATCTCACTGTCAATCACAGACGCCCAATATACACCTCCCCTGCTCAGCCCAAAGTCACTTTGCTTGACCTTAATTTTATTTTTTTAATAACTCAAATGTCATTGATTTTATATTGTAACCATATACATATACACCTCTTGGCCAGGTCACCCTTGCAAAAACGATCCTCATCTCTCTGGGTTTTATAGCTGGTTAAATACTACACAACAAAAGATGGTCATAGAACAACAAAGTGCAAACATTCACCCTTTATTGCAGAGTAAAATTCAGAGAAAACATGGACAGATTAAAACATCAAAATTTAAGCAAATGTGGGATCTCTACTGATTTGAATTTTATTTAAACTGGAACTAATTTTCATAACATCCTTACATACAATGAAGTCCCTTGAACATTACAGCAGCATTGATTTGAACTCTGTCTTCCTCCCCTCAGTCTCTCTTCTTCTGTATGTAATTATGTCGCCTAAATTAAGTTCTAAACAAACGGGACAGTAAAGATATAGGTCCACTCCCAAACGGTCTGAATTCCACAATGGATTGATGTCGTCTTGCAGTTCCAACATTTGTGGACCCAAAAGAGGACTGTCCCATACCAGGACATTGATCCCAGGATGAGGTTCAGTCATGGATCCACTCTCCTCCCATTCAATCTCTGGAACCAGCATACCCTGACAAAAAAAAAAAAAAAAAAAACTGTTTATGAACAGCACTGTTTTTTTTGTGTTTTAGATTATGTAGGAACAGTGACCGACTAATAATAACTTATATTGTTGCTTGCAGGCAGACCTCATATCTCCATAACTGTTTATAATTTGCAAATAAGTGAACCTTAACAAAGTAGTGAGATTAGTACAGCTGATGGCTCATAAGGCCATGCATTGTGATGCATTTTGAACTTGGAGATGTGCTATTCTTCCTACAAACAAACAATTTAGGGAAATTGTTTGCACCACACAACAATAATCCTTTTCATTCATTTTCGATGAAAATTCACTGTAGTCATTATGATTTCATGATACTCTTCTTGATACTTTCCACTTTAGTCAAACTGCACACAAATCAGTTGTCCAGTACAGTGAGATTAAATAAAGCATTTACCCGGGGATCAGAAACAGGGTTGTGGGTCAAGCCCAACTGCCACAGCTGATTTGGTGTCATGCTTTGCTCCGTCCTGATTGGATGGCTGTCCCACGCGTCACTAAAGACATCCAAACTGGCTTGAATGCGTGGTAGAAAAATGTAATGGCAGCAGAATACGTGATGTGACTGATATTGAGCAAGTCTTGGTCCTCAGGAGAGTGCAGGATGTTGTAATATAAACCAGTAACACTCACGAAGACATCACACCAGAGGAGCTCAATCCTGTATTTGGAAAAAAGCAAAAAGAAATATTATATTGTCAGATTTATTTTTAATACATCATTCACTTTTATGTATCAGGGCTCCAGACTAACTTTTTTCACTAGGAGCATAGTGGCCCCTAACTGAAAGTTTTAGCGGCACGACCAGAAAATTTAGGGGCGCATACTGTAAATCAACATTCTAACCAAATCTACTAATTTCCACTGTATTACAAATAAATACTTTAATAATAGATGCAGAAATTACAATGTGCTGTTTCTAATTCAGTGTCATATTTTATTCTGCACTTTTGAAGATGCAACATGAAGGTAAACTGACATCACCATCGCTGTCACGACAGTACAACTAAGTAAAAATAGTAAAAAAAATACCATACATTTAGAATAAAAAAAAGTTTTTAGTAACAAGTGATTACCGTAGTAACCTTTCGTAATTTCACAGTTTCAAACAATACTTAAATGTATGTAAATATTAGAGGATGGAAATTCATGTTGGTGACACCAAATAGGTTCAGCCAAGATGCACAATAAGCGTGTTTGAGATCACCCAGATGGACGTAACGCTGCACAGATCACCTGGTGTGAGATGTATGTTTTTGTTTTTGCTCCAACATCACCTGTCAATCAAAACAAAAATATCACGAGAAAGGGGTGGGAGCAAGACACCAATCAGAGCGAACGCAGCTGGAAATTTAGTATTGAACTGACTAAAAGCTGCCCTACAGACTACAAAACAATGCATTATGGGACATGCGTCCTGATGGGTTTTTTGTAGTTCACTGATCAATTAAAATAATTTAAAATACCAACTGATTAAAAAAAGGTTACATCCATTACAAAACATTAAAATAATTATAAAAGATGTAATATCACAGCTCATACTTAGGGGGAGAGGCATATTAAAACGAAATTGAATGTTAAGGACAACTCCTAATTCCTGGTCTCTTTCAGTCTCGCTGCAGCTTCGATTTCATGCGAGTTTGAGACCCCTGCTGTACACTCTGTCACTGGTACACTAGCTGCAGGTCGGAAAAACGAATCAATAGTTCGCTTGCTCATAGCTCAGACGCACATATCAGGTTGTGATGATATTTGTCTCCGTTTCCTTCCCACGGATGTTTAAGCGCGCTCGATTATCTCTAGGCCCCGCCCCTCCACATATTTTAGCCACTTGCAGTGACTTTCCCTATTCTTCTCACACGCATTGGCCGCCTCAGGCATCACTCAATGAAACGCGAGTGTGTGCTCCAGTCTCATGAGTATTCGCGCGAGTGTGTGTGTCTGCCTGCGTGTGCGCTCGCGTCTCATTGATGATTTCATCTCTCATTTCATCGATCATTGACGTGCTCCTTTCATGTTTAATGTTTAAAAAATACGGAGGGTGGAGGAGGCAAATTTACTGGTAGCACATGTGCGACTGGGTGTAAAATTCAGTCGCACACTCTCAAATTTTGGTCGCAAAATGCGACCAAATGGACGCAGTCTGGAGCCCTGTGTATATATTAAAGCTTCTAAAACTAGGTTCAACTCACCGTTGATTGTGTGTACACTTTTCCCACAATGAAGCCGTTTGTGTCAGTTCTACGTACTGTGAGCATTTACTCGGCTATGCCCACATTTTCTCCTCCGTGATCTCCTCTCACCCTGACAATAACATGAAAATCATGTCTCAAACACATAATTACAAATGCATCGCCAATACGGTACACATCAGTTTAAAATGTAATGTTCTTATGTATGATGCCAATAAGTAGAATTTCTAGGTTAAAAAAATTGCAGGAGTGGGTTACATGTATCACTGGGGAAAAAAATGAGGTGAGAGAGACTGTTAAGGGGGGGTAAAATGTTATTCATGAGGGGAAAGAGTTTTAGAGTTGCCTTTGTTTTCAGAGAGGAGTCTAAAAAAAGTTATTTTATTTTTGTACAAATAACCAAGTACTTATACTACCTGATATGTGAATAAAATATTTCTTTATGAATAACATGAATACCTCAGAGGTAAGCCATACACGTTCACAGCGTCACTGAAGAAGGCCAAGTGGGTGTCTGCACAGTTGTTGTCTGCTATCTTCAGGTACAGGATACATGGAATACAAGTACAAATACTTTCAACTGACAGATATTTACAGGGGCAAAAATGCTAAATTCCCAATTGACAGGTAAAACAGTAATACAACAGGATGATAAAATATGAAATAGAATAGAAGGGTATTTAATAATCCCTGAGGAAATTTTTTAAAAATGGCCATCTTAAAAAAACACATAAACACACATGCATTACAAATAGAAATATCACAAAATAAAAAGATTGATAAAAAAAAGGTAAATAATTGGAAAATCAGTGGGTAAAATTAAAAGAAATTACTTGTAAGATGCCCTGCCAGAGAGTTGTGTTGCCTGATGGCACGAGGAACAAAAGATTGTCACGCTGTCACGCTTCAGTAATTCCTAGAGAATAAATAAAAACACAACAAACATGGATTAGATAATTTAGCTGTCTGATCTTAAATTACATAATTTTCAAATATATGAAAGGGGATTTTTTTTAAAACACTCTTGCTATGATTACTTGAGCTTGTAGTAAAGAACACCTTTAAAAAAATCAGAGACAAGACACTGATCACAGGAAGCCTGTGTGTAATACTTACAGTAACTTCTACTCTAATCACTGTTGACAGCTGATTTCTCCCATCCACCCTTTCTGTGACTACTTATCGACTACAAAACAGCCTAAAAACATAATGTTTGGGATTCTTGTCATTACGTCATTGGAAGTAAAGATACGGGGATTTTAGTGGCTGTCACTCTGACACAATCTCACAGGGCTGGTCATCCCAATGAATGCGGGTTCTAACGTTAGAAACTTAATGAGGCTTCTTTCATTCAACAGTGGATTCATGTCTGTTATATTTAAAAAATGCCGTTTTCATGAATGTCATATGAATTAACTTTGTTGCACAGTCCACCCCGTCTTAAAGTCTGGGTTGTGAAAATCATGTGTCTAACTTTAACCCGGATCGCGTTTACATAAAGGCAGCACACGGAACAACTAGCTAGTTAGCATAGCATAGCATCAGTGTTTAAACAAATCGCCATCTCCAAATCAATACTTTTTATTAAACTTTCTTTGCTGCTGTAAATCCGGCATGTTTTCCCCTTAGTTCTATCTGAATCATGTTAAGAACCTACAGAAAGTAGCTTATGTGGGGGACCACAGATGACCACATGTGATCTGATGTCATTTAAGAATGTAAAGCGCACAGATTATAAGATTCAGGCAGTTTTGGACAGCTAAAGGGGTCCTGAAATGAGGTCCTGAGATGCTTTTTGGGTGTGAGCGCTGGGGGCGAGAGAGAGAGAGAGTGACGAGAGAAGCACGTGTGTGATGGCGAGAGTCGTGAGGTCCGAGTAAAGATTGTAAAAGAAAGACGAATTAAAGAAAGTTCTACAAACTCATGCACGCCTGAATTATCATCATTCAAGAGTGTGCAACAAATATTGGAGGCACCGCTGGGATGATTAACGCCGCGCACCTGCTTTAAGTGAGACCCGCCGCAGCACAGCGACACACGGGAGCGCTCATCACGCACGCGGCACGTGCACAAGGCAGCGGGGCCCGCAGCGTCAGAGACTCGCCTGCAGCATGGATCTGGAAGCCTTGGCAGAGACTGTGTCCCAAAGATTGTGGAGCCTGCAGCTGGATCAGCTCAAAGAGGTGTGTGCACAGACAAAAATCCCATTCGGAAATGTTGTGACAAAGCGCGCGTTAATCAAACAAATAACAGAATCTGTGGACAATGTAATCAATGATGAAGAGGATGATGTCGCAAACTGTTACCTCCGTCGGATGATGAAAACAGTTGACAAATCCTTAGTAATGAAGAAATCACATGTCATGAAGATGTAAGGGAAAATACCCTAGACACACAGCCAGCAGCTGCAGAAAGCACATTAACAGACAAGTATACCCAACTTCAGCAGAGCAGCCAACTTTTACAGGAGGAAGTTAACAAGTTAAAAGAACAAGTTGACCGAGCATCCCCTGTAAATACGCCAGTTTTCCCAAATGAGTTGTCCCTACAGACTCGTAGACTCCCGGAAGTAACCATACGGAAAGATTTTAAAATCTGCGGGCAGATTGGCGAGAAAGGACAAAAAGACAAGCTCTCATACACAAATCTGATGCACCAGATTGAAAGGGGCCTCAGTCGAGGGCATAATGAATCTGAAGTGGTTGAAGCTGTAGTAAAGTCAATCAGTCCTGGCTTGAGTCTTCGTGATATGCTTGAAGTGAAACATGACCTTAGCTTGTCGCAACTAAAGGTCATATTAAAGGGACATTTTAAGGAGGATAACTCAATAGATCTCTACCACAAGCTAGTAAACATAACCCAAGACAGTCGAGAGTCCCCTCAGAACTTCCTGTTTAGGGCTATGGAACTAAAAGAGAGGTTGTTGCTTGCATCTAAAGAAGTGGGGTCTGATGCTCAGTACAGTGCTCAATTCATTCAGAAGAAATTCCTGAGGTCAGTAAGTACTGGTTTGTTAAGTGATCATATCAAGTTCCAGCTAAAGCCTTATCTTGATGATCACACAGTGACAGATGAAATACTTATTGAGAAGATGAATGAAGCAGCAAGCGTTGAAACAGAAAGACAGTCGAAACAGAGGAAGAGCATCAGCAGTAGGAGCCCTAAAGTAAGTGAAATACAGTCTGAAAACCTGAATAGTCAGCAGAGCCAAGGTGTCACTGATGCCCGAGTGAAGGTGCAGGAACAGACAACTGAGGTGGTGAAACCTAAAAACCGCAGACCGGCGGCGGCTGTAACCAGTGCTGGTGAGTCAGAGCTTGTTGAAACAGTTAGGTTGCTCAGAGAAGAGATTTCAGAAATTAAGAGAAGCTTATCTAACCCTCAGCCAGTTCAAAGAGTAAGAAGGGGTGTTAGGAGAGGATGTCGAGTTTGCAGAGAACAGGGCAAGGCTGACCAATGTGAACACTGTTTTAAATGCGGGCACTCAGGGCATTTCTCTAGAGGCTGCAGAGCAGAGGCAGAGAAAACAGATAGGATGAAAGTAAATGTTCAGACGGCAGCTTCCCCAAATCTACCAGAAGAAGATAGCAAGGTGCAGGAGATGCTTTTTGACCGAATTAAACAGCTAGAAGCACAGTTGGATAAGGACAGAAATCAGGAAGAAACTGTAGGACGCACCTATGCCAGCCACTTGTCCTTAAGAAATCAGGCGAAGCTGAAGGCTCTGATAGGAAGAAAGTGCATGGTGGATTGTTTCTTTGAAGGGGTACTAACACAGGCTTTGTGGGATACGGGATCCCAAGTTACCATCATAAATGAAAGCTGGAGAAAGTCTTTTCTTCCACATGTCAGGTTACATGGTACCGAAGAGCTCCTAGGGCCGGGTGAGACCCTGGTTGGAACTGCAGCAAACCAGACACCTATACCATTTGCAGGCTGGGTGGAATTAAAGTTCAGGCTTAGAGCGGAGACCCAACCACAAATAGAGTTACTTGTGCCAGTTCTGGTGTCTAGCGAGCCTGGAGTTGCTGAACCCCCAATCATAGGCTACAATGTAATTGAGCTACTGATTAAGAATGGAATGGAGCAACAACCGGAGGTGACAAGCAGGGCAGTTAGGGAAGCATTCTCTATCACTTGCAAACAAGCCAGAATGCTGATTCAGATTGTGAAACATAGTGACCAAATCGACAGGGAGGGCGTGGTCAAGGTCGGAGGTTTAAAAACTACTGTTCCTCCAGGTCAGACCAGAGAGATCAGGTGTTTTGTCAGAACAGGTCCACTTTCCTCAAAACAGGATGTGCTTTTTGAACCTGAGAGCACTTGTAATTGGCCTGAGGGTCTGAGCATAAACGAGACAGTGGTTGTTTTGCAAAGAGGAAATCATTCGAAATTGACAATTCCGGTAACTAACAACAGTAGTCGTGATATTACAATCGTGCCTCGCACAGTGTTGGGACGACTGCAGCAAGTGAAAGCAGTTTATCCAGTAGCTGTAAGACCAGTCAGCTCAAGTGAACAGACCATAGGAGCTACTAACAAGGTGAAAGATGGTGATACTGACATCCTGGAAAGTGTCACAGGTGAGCAAAGACAGCCCGAACTAGATAAAAGTGAGTTGTGGGATCCTCCAGTTACTATAGACCACTTGACCTCAGACCAACAAGAAAAAGTGAAACAAATGCTTCGAGAAGAGTGTAATGCATTCTCCAGAGATGACAGTGATGTAGGATGTATACCTTCCTTGCAGCTAAAGATCAGGCTGAAGGACACAACACCAGTGAAGCGTACATACACTTCAATACCGAAGCCACTGCTGAAAGAGGTGAAAGAGTATTTGGAGGACCTATTGAATAGAGGATGGATCCAGAAATCTAGATCTCCTTATTCATCACCCATTGTCTGTGTTCGTAAAAAGGATGGAGGCTTGCGTCTGTGTGTGGACTATCGCGAGCTGAACCAGAAGCTGATACCAGACCGTCATCCCATTCCTCGAGTGCAGGATATTTTAAACAACTTGAGTGGAAGTGCATGGTTCTCAGTTTTGGATCAAGGAAAGGCATACCATCAGGGCTTCCTAGAGGAGAATAGTAGACCACTCACAGCCTTTATTACACCTTGGGGACTATATGAGTGGGTTAGGATCCCCTTTGGTCTATCCTCAGCACCAGCAGAGTTCCAGCGCAGTATGGAAGAGTGTCTTTTGGGACTTAGGGATGAATCATGCCAACCATACCTCGATGATAATCTAGTTCATAGTAAATCATTTGAAGACCATCTGAATGAGGTGAGAGAGGTGCTGCGTCGGTATCAGGCACACGGTGTTAAGCTAAAGCCGACCAAATGTGAAATATTTAGAGATCGAGTGAAGTTTCTGGGAAAGATCGTAACCAAAGATGGCTACTGCATGGATCCAGCTGAAGTTGCACCTGTGCTAGCTCTCAAAGACCGCAAACCAAAGACAGTGGGTGACCTAAGAAAAATGTTGGGCTTTTTGTCATATTATCGCCCTTACATTCCAAACTTTTCACGCATTGCAAAGCCACTGTATAGTTTGATGACCATTGACAGGAAAACTTCCAGTGAGATTAAACGCGCGATCTCAAATCAGAAAAAAGGGAAACGGAACAAAGCTGAGCAGTTACTATCGAGCACACCAATTAATTGGTCCAGGCAACATCAAGATGTGCTGTGTGAACTAATCGAATACCTGGTTTGTCCCCCTTTACTAGGATATCCAGATTTTGAGAGCCCGTTTATATTGCACTGCGACGCCTCTCAGGAAGGTCTTGGTGCAGTATTGTACCAAAGGCAGCATGGAAAACTGGTTGTCATCGGTTACGGCTCAAGAACGCTAACGGCTCCAGAGAAAAATTACTACCTGCACTCTGGAAAGCTAGAGTTTCTAGCAATGAAATGGGCAATTTGTGACAGGTTTAGGGAGTATCTGTACTATGCACCATCATTTGTTGTTTATACGGATAACAATCCCTTAACTTATGTGTTAACCACAGCAAAACTAAATGCTACCACACACAGATGGATCGCAGAATTAGCTGATTTCAACTTTTCGATAAAATATCGGCCCGGAAAAGTTAATGGAGATGCAGATGGCCTCTCAAGGATGCCACTTGACATGGAAACATACATGCTCAAATGCTCACAAGAAATGGACCCAGAAACACTTACGTCAATTACACAGGCAGTGCAATTGAAATCGCAAGAGTGGGAGCCATGGTTGTGTTCTGCAACAATCACAACAGCATGTAGTGATGGAGAGTATGAGAAAGCATTGAGATCAGTGGCAGAAATTTCACTACAAACTATAAAAAAAGCACAAGAAGAAGATCCAGTGATTGGCAAAGTGAAAAACTATGTTGTGAAAGGACAGTGGCCTCGTTTTAATAAGAGAAACTGGCGGGATGATATCTCTGTGTTAACACGAGAGATGAAAAAGTTGTTTGTTGATGAAGACGGCATCCTGTACAGAAAGTCAGCCACTAAAGTTCAACTCGTGCTACCTAAGGTATTCCATCAAGTGGTCTTTAAGGAATTACATGAAGAAATGGGGCACTTGGGGGTGGAAAGAACACTTGGATTAATCCGTGACAGGTTCTATTGGCCTTTTATGAAGAGAGACACAGATCACTATGTGACAAAGGTCTGTAGCTGCCTAAAGAGGAAACGACCAAACAAGCCAACAAGAGCTCCACTTGTTAACATAGTCACTACATACCCATTTGAGATGGTTTCGATTGACTATTTGCACTTAGAGAGTTGCAAAGGAGGCTACGAGTACATCTTGGTGGTCATTGATCATTTTACCCGTTTCGCCCAGGCGTATGCATGCACAAATAAATCAGCAAAAACAGCTGCTGACAAGATTTTTGGGGATTTTGCTCTCAAGTTTGGATTTCCAACCAAATTGCACCATGATCAAGGCAAGGAGTTTGACAACAGACTGTTCTCTGAGCTTGAAAAGTACAGTGGAATCCAAGGTTCTCGCACAACACCATATCATGCTGCAGGCAATGGTCAAGCGGAGAGATTTAACAGGACGCTCCTGTCTATGCTGCGGAACTTAACAGAACAAGCCAAGTCGGACTGGAAGAGCTCATTAGCCAAAGTCGTTCATGCCTATAATTGTACGCGAAGTGAAGCGACAGGATATGCGCCGTACTACCTCTTATTTGGCAGAAGTCCCAGATTACCTGTAGACATCATGTTTGGTTTGACTCCTGGGGATCAGAGCACTTCTCACAGTGAATATGCACGAAAATGGAGAAAGCGGATGCAGGAAGCCTACAAGTTGGCAACAGAGACAATGCAGAAAGAACAAAACAGAGCTAAAGTAATGTATGACAGAAAGTGTCATGGGGCAGAACTGCAGCCAGGATGTAGAGTGCTGGTACGTAACTTCAGAGACAGAGGTAGGCCTGGAAAGCTTAGGTCTTACTGGGAAGAAGATGTCTATGTGGTCACAGAACGAAAACACAAAGACAGCCCTGTCTATGCTGTGCATCCTGAAAAAGGTTCAGGAAAGATAAGAGTTTTGCATAGGAATTTGTTATTGCCATGCGACTTCCTACCACTTGAGAAAGAACCTGATAAGACAGTGCAGACAGAAAATAGAAAGCGAAACAAAGACAAAAGACGAAAGGAAGCTGAAAAAAATGGAGATTCTCACAGTGATTCAGAAGATGAGAACACTTGGAGAGCCATCATTACAACCCGAGCGGAGCCAGCTGAACAGGTTGAACATCAACCAAGACTTGTTGAAGAGGAGATACAACCAGAATCAGCTGACAAAGAGCAAGAACAATGCGAGACAGCGATGGAAGCAGTGGCTGAGCGGGAGTCATTTTCTGATGAAGCGGATGACAATGAAGGTGGGGCGGCAGCAACCTCCGATGAAGCAGATGAGAGGGGAGCTGAAGCAGGATTATCATCTGATGAAGAAGACGAGGAGCACCCGGAGGGGCAGTCATCTCCTGCAAAACTATATCCTTTCAGAAACAGACATCCACCTAAGACACTCACATATGATAGATTAGGTCAGCCAAGTTTTGTGACTAGACCATAGTAATATTTTGTTTGTTAAAAGGAAAAACATTGTTCATTGTGTCCTGTTCAGTTAAACACAATACAGTTGAAGTAAGTAGGCAGTGTTTATTATTTTTTATTTCCGATTAGGGTGGATCTGCAGAGCTGAGACCATAATCACATTCAATAGTACTATGGTGGAACGTAAAGCTTATAGTAATATATGTGGGTCTGAGTAAATAGTGAAAAGGTTAAAATAGGTTAACACCTTTCCATCTGAGACACATCACCTGCAAATGAAGCAGAGTATTCTTTCAGATATTGCCTGGCCAGTGATATCTACTTTTTGGAACGTGGTGTGAAGAGGGAGATGCATGCCATGTTCATGAGTGTGAATGTGCACCGTGTCTTGTATGATTGACTCCCAGAAAATACCTTGGACTATCTAAAGATTGGACTGCTTCAAGATTCCTCGATGTCGGGACGACATTTCTTTTTGGAGGGGAGAGTGTGGGGGACCACAGATGACCACATGTGATCTGATGTCATTTAAGAATGTAAAGCGCACAGATTATAAGATTCAGGCAGTTTTGGACAGCTAAAGGGGTCCTGAAATGAGGTCCTGAGATGCTTTTTGGGTGTGAGCGCTGGGGGCGAGAGAGAGAGAGAGTGACGAGAGAAGCACGTGTGTGATGGCGAGAGTCGTGAGGTCCGAGTAAAGATTGTAAAAGAAAGACGAATTAAAGAAAGTTCTACAAACTCATGCACGCCTGAATTATCATCATTCAAGAGTGTGCAACACTTACCATCACCAAGTATGAATGAGGAGTGAATGAATAATGGACATAATGTAAGCGCTTTGGGTGTCTTGAAAAGCGCAGAGAAATCCAATCCATTATTATTATTATTATAGATCATTGGCTATAGACGCTAGCTTGAACCGACACCGGCTTGAACTTCACTCAAAGGCAGACACAACTTGCACAGGCTAAGCAAAACAAAGCTAAGCTAATTTGCGGTGGGGGTACTCTGCAAACGACTCGGCTGCAGTGTTCATAAAGCATTCACACATGTCACTTGGCAAAGGAGAACGCTTCAACTTAGAATTCAATAACATTACAGGACGTACAACGAGGGAATGATCAAATAAATGCATTACTTACGGGCTGAGACTGATCCCGTTCAGAAGACCTCTCCGCCATGTTTGCCGCCCGCGTCCTTTCAACTGCTGTGCTGAACAGCTCCCTCCCTCGTCACTTTGAAAGTGAGGAGTGTAAGGGGCCATTCGATTGGCTAAAGGCGAAGCCGCCTGCTTTGCCGATGAGTTTGATTGACAGATTCACTAGCCAATGGTGAGATTAGTCGACCCGCTCCGTCAGATGAGTCTCAATATTCACCGTAGAAAAATCTCTCACACACACGGGGAGATTCACAAACGAGAACGGGATTTCGAATGCACAGTCTGCAATTCGAATGATCTGTGAGTTCACATCACATGTGTACCTAAAAATCATGTTTGTGAAACACTTACTGTGCATTTCTGATACATTTATTGTGAATTTCTAAAATGTTTTTGTGAAAAACAGTGTGCACATTTGTGAGAAACACTTATTGTGCATTTGTAAAACATTTAGTGTGCATGTGTGAAACACAATCTGTGTGTTTGTGAAACACAGGGTGTGTATTTCCGAATTTATTTTTCACGTTTGCATAAAATGACATTTGTGAATCAGAGCGTGTGTATTTGTGAAATATGTTGTGTGCATTTCTGATTATTGAGACTGAATTGACTCCATAGCAATGCAGTGTCCTTAAATGCTGACGGGAAATGGAAACAACTGTATGTAGGAAACTACAAAAACTGGATCTGTGAGAAAAACAATTCTGAATCTTTCTGTTCCTGAGCTGTTCATAGATTTAACTGTTTAGTAATGTAACTACAAACATGTTTTATCTTTTCTACTTCTTTGTGTTTACTTCTACAAAATAGTGCTTAGAGCAGGGGTGTCAAACATACGGCACTTCCATGCGCCAGGTGCTTTAGTTCGGCCCACACATGAAGAGTAAAAATCACAAGAATGTTTAAAAAAGAAAGCAAGTTTCTAGTCCATTCCTGTGGCGAGTTATGATTTTTTAAAGAAATAACCGAAATGCGCAATTCCGCCACCAGGGGGAGCAAAGGAACAACATAACTCTGCATGTGCCAAAAACGAAACCTAACAGCTCTGTGTCTGGGTAGGCAGTAGTTTGGTTCCCTGTGTATGAGGTTCCATTTGTGCCAAAAATCTGTTTTTGTGTCCACTGTCTATGTCTTTGGTCGTCCCACTTTGTCGTCAGGACTTAGCAACCGTTGCTACTGTCGATAGCTACTGTCGATAGCTACTGTCGATAGCTATTGTCGTTAGCTACTGTCGTTAGCTAGGGTGTTTGCTGCTGTCGTTAGCTACGACGTTTCCCCGTGTTTTGTCGTTAGATGTTCTCGTTTTTCAAATTTTGCCAAAGTCGTCAGAAAAGTCCTTTGTAAGGCCGGTAAATTTTTTCCTTTACTACCACGGAACGAAAAAGAAATGTTTATCAAAGCAGACGTCAGGGTTAACCATGACAACACGTTTTTAAGATGAACTTTATTTTGATATTCCCTCAAACGCGTATTGCCAGAAAGGGGGGGGGGGGGGGGGGCTTGCATACAACGCTTGAAACGAAAACAAAGTGGCGCATTACCGCCACCACCTGATCTGGAGGCGAACTACTTCTATTTAACGCGGAGAATGACACATAATAAATATGAACATTTTACGAAGACTATTTATGAATGTGCTGTGTTCTGATCATGAAAAACGTGGTTGATTTATTAATAATAAAATTACAAACACATTGGTGTTGATTTAATGTATTTGTTCAGAAATAAACCCTCAAGTCATTAGTCCATGGCAATATTTATTTTTTTGCCGCTGAACGATTTACGGGGGCCTTGCAAGGAGGCCTTTAAAATATCTTTGATGAGTTACCTTCTCAAATTTTAGTGGGTCGAGTCACTAATTATGAATATAACAGTCAAAAACTGACTGGTTTTTGAGCTTTTCTTTTTAATCTATTTATGTGACCATGAGATGGCGCACTCGGGACCACATAAGGCTCTTATTAGCCCGTCTGATCCTCGTTTATCCATCAGATTTGTAACAACATATTTTATAAAGATCAGTCATTTTTCAAAATAATTTGAAATAATAGTTTCATCACAAGATTAAATTAAAGCCATACTCTAAATAACTTTAAACGGGAACGTGAAACCGTTGTACGCTGCACCCCCCCCCCTTTCTGGCAGTGCGCGTTTGCAGGATTGTCAATAAAGGTTTTTTTTTTTTTAAAGTGTTTTGTTCCGTGATAATACGGGAAACAATTTATCGACCGTACAAAAGACTTCTCTGACGACCTTTGCAAAATTTGAAATACAGCAAGATCTAAGGACACGACATGGTGAAAGAACGTAGCAAACGACACTAGCAACGGTTGCTAAGGATCTTCCTGACGACACGTGAAACGACGTAGCAGACGACACTAGCAACGGTTGCTAAGGATCTTCCTGACGACATGGCGAGACGACGTAGCAAACGACACTAGCAACGGTTGCTAAGGATCTTCCTGACGCCGTAGTTAGACGACATGGGATAAGGACAATGACAAAGATAAAGTTTAAGGATAAAGCAAGCATATACATCACAAAGTTAATACAAAGTAATAATCAAAGAATCATGGGCATGCAGAAGATATTGCTTAGTAATACATAGACATGAACCAATGTAAAATGAACTCGTTCAATAGACATAGACAATGAGCCCAAAGCATAGACAGTGGACGCAAAAACACGATCAGTGGACATAGACAATGGACCAAAGACATAACAGTAGACGCAAAAACACATTTTGATATTTTTGGCACAAATGGAACCTCATACCTGTGAGCCTCACCACTGAAGAATGATCAGTAGTGACACCCTAATGACCAAAATGTTGTCAAAAAGAAAAAAAAGGTTGAAGTGAAGTCCTGAGCTTTCCAGGAAAATGGAAAGCTTTTTATTTGTTCACGGAGCTGAATGCAAACCTGCAAGCTTGGTATGTCATCAACAGGTTCTCCAAGAATATAACATTCAGCACCACAAAGAAAAGTTTCACCATTTGCAGTTAAGAAAAAAGAAGATTTAGCAACTATTAGCTGGACCCATAAATAAGCATCTGGATTTACTGCAGCCGTGACGTCAGTGATGGAGCAGTGAAAGCTAGCTACCTTATTGCAGACAAGTTGGAGCAAACATCCGAATCATTTTCTGATGGTGAACTTATTGAAAAATGCTGAAGGCTGCAGAAGTCTTGTTCCCAAAAAGCAGTCGACCTTAAACACGAGTCTGTCAAGAATTACGATCAGATCCAACATCTCTGAGGAAACATGGGCAGCCATATGAAGGAATCCAGTCATTTATTGTATTTTCAGTCACTATTGATGAAAGCACCAACATCACAGATATGTACAGCTGTGCATATTTATTAGAGATGATGAAGAGACGTCACAGTGGAGTTTCTGGAGTTGATGGACACAACAACAGCTGATGACATAGTCAGCTCTCTAGTTACTGTGCTGGACGATGTTGAAGTGAACTGGTCACATGAAGTAATTTTGGTCACTGATGGCGCTCCATCAAAGGTCAGGAAGACGGCAGGAAAAGATTCCTATAATAATAATGGACATTTCATTGTGTTTTGCACACTTGAATGACAGTAAATGTGTTTCTGCAAGGAGGATAACTCCAAACTCTTATGTTCACAAATGTTTGCAAGTTTAATTTAGTGTAATTTTGTCATCGTTTGGACGTTTACATTTTAGGAAGATGTTTCTTTTTTTTTTGTAGCCCCTCTTGAATTTATTATCAGGATTGCTTCAGTATCACATTTAAAATATTCAGTCTGTAGTAAATTGAACAAACCAATATTTTTTAAAGTGAAATTAATTTCATTTAAGATCCATTGACCTCTGTGAATGAATGTGTAATAAGAAATGATTAGGCTACCATGTTGGTTGAGGCATCTTTTTCAATTGGGTAAAAAAACAAGAATAAAGCTGTTATTTTGCCTTTACGCTACTGGTCCGGCCCACTTGAGATCAGATGGGTTGAATGTGGCCCCCGAACCAAAATGAGTTTGACACCCCTGGCTTAAAGGAAGGTTGTATTTTAGTTTCTGGTGAATTGTTCAGAGAAATGAAGGTGTCATCTGTCAACAACTTCATCTCATTTAAATATCAGTTAAAATGACTCAGATAAACAGGAAACTGTAATAAATGACATGAAAACGAGCTAACTTAGAGCAGCAGTTCAGACTCAGGTTTGGTCTGTAGCAAATAACAAACAGCTTCCACAAAGTCAACTGAAAAGTTACATCTAGAAAGGGAAGTCAATGTTTGGAACATTTTTCTGTATTTTCTCATGATTTTGATGGAATATTAAAAGAATTTATGATGGAAAAGTGTCTTTTGTCTGAATATATTCCTGGTTCTGTTTTGGGTCTCTGTATTATTTTAGAAAAATGTAATTACTGATTTTTCTTTGCCACAGCTGCTTATTTTTAATTATTTATATTTGTAAAACTACATATATCAGAGGTTGCATGCATGTCCAATCCAAGTTAGTTTCTTTTTTCAAGCTGGGGTTCTCTCCCAGAGGCCTGGGAGCTTGAGGGTCCTGCACAGCATCTTAGCTGTTCCTAGCACTGCCTTTTCTGGACTGACATGTCTGAGGTTTTTCCATCATCTGCTGTAGCCACTCCTCCAGATTAGAGGTTACCATGGGAACCTATCTATATACCCAGGCTGTGTTCCACCAAGGTGGGGTAGCCTAGACAGGGCACACAATTTTAACTCCCTCCTTCTCTTCCCCAAACCCTCCTCCTTCAGTGTCTGTGTGTGTGTAGGGTGCAGTTGAAATCAGCAGGTAGGCATTGAGAGGACATCACCTGTTTGGTGGCAGTCATGTCAGCCCCCCGCCCCTACCAAGGGTTCTACATGTCTAGGTACAAACACAACAGAGAGAGGAGGGGCCAAAATCCATGCAGCAACAATGGGAGGGGGGTCACTGCCAGCTTGTATTGTGTGTGAAATCCTCTTTAGTGCTTCATGCTTCACTCTAGCAGCAGCAAGTTCTGACTGATTCATTAAAGCATCAATTGAAACAATTGGACCCAATTTCTCTCAAGAATCTGAATTTCTAGTTTAGTCTGTGTTGCTTCTACCTTTAAACACAGTTCAGTAAATAAATAAATACAAATTCTGTAAGATTGTCACAGAAAATCAAACTTCCATGTCAGTCAGTGGTGATCCATCCACTCACATTTTTCTGTTTGTGGAGACCATCCAGCAGACGGACCCATCCAGGATTCTCCATTCTGGTTCAGGTTTATGGAAAAAAGTCCTATTTGGAAGAAAGAAAAAAAGGTTTACTTTAGTTTATTTAGCATAAGTGAGTTTATTTACTCATGACAAACTAGTTTTACATTGAAAACATTTCTACAAGCCCTAAAGTCTTGAATCAAAAATGTTCTTTATGATGTTTTTGTTTCATTCTAGATACTTTTCAGCCTGTTTGGTTCTTTGAGTCCTTTACATTTTCTGAATCTGACTCTCTACTAACAGATAACTGGTTTATTTTTATTTTTAATTGAGGCTTTTTTAATTGAAAGAGTGAAAAAGAAGCAAACATTTAACGTGTCTTTTCATGTGATTGAGGTCTTTCTGCAGAGCTCCTCCTTTGACTCTTCATCCTCCTGATGGCTTCAAATCTCCTCTGGGGAGTTTCTGCTTCACTTCTGCTAAACAGTTGAAGTCAAAAATCAGAGCTTTGTTCCAAGATCATCTGCTTTCTGTTCCATCAGCTGCTCTTTATTGGCCTCATGTAACATCTAACATTGAATGGAGAAAAGTCTGGTCTTTACCGCAAACTTTCTTCCAAACAAACAAAGTCAAAGAAATCTGATTCCAACTAAGACTCAGATTTGATCCAGCAAAGCATCACTGATCTACATTTAAAGTTGACTTCAACAGCAGCTGGACTTTTTCAAACATGCTCTCTGTAAGTGTCACTAAATAGGTTACAAGTTTAGTTGATTTTTGGTTTAAAGGAAGAAATACCTTTGGTTGAAAATTGTGTTATTAACCCTTGTGCTATCTTAGATGACCCCCCCCCCCCCTTCCATTGAGGTGTCCCCCCTACCATGACTAAGGTGGATAAAGGTGGAAAGATTTCATGTAATCCATGGACACCAGTGAAGATCACAAATCATTGAAGAAAAAAGGTTCAGAGCTCTGTCTAGTGGGTCTAGATGACCCAACTCCCAATGTTAAAGTGCCTAGGATAGAACAAGGGTTACATGTGTAAATTGTGTTTTATTTGATTTTATGCTGTTTAATCTTCCACTTTCGGCTTCTCCCATCAGGGGTCGCCACAGCGAACAAGTCGCATGGTAAATTTGGCAATGTTTTACGCCGGATGCCCTTCCTGACGCAACCTTCTCAAACCGGGCTTGGAACCGGCAGAGGTAGAGAAGGGAACAGGGAGCAGCCCGGAGTCGAACCCTGGTTTCACGAACGGAAGGCGCCGCAAACCAGCACGAGCTAAACCGGCTATTTTATGCTGTTTAATACTAAGTTATATTGCAATGTGATATGAAGTTGTGCTTGACGCTAATAACGCGAGAGTTCCTGAGAACTCGCGAGATTTGATTTGGGCTGAGGAGTTTATTCTCACATCATAATAGACTTTGAACCAAGATCCATGCAAAAAGTAGCTTGGAAAAGGAGTCAACCGGCTGTCAAAGCTGGTTATTCATCTAAGACGTCCGAAGTGACAGGCAGCCACGAGGTAGTTAACTTATTATCTATTTTCTGGTAGAACTGTAAATGTCAAGTCTAACTGTTTTTGTACAACTCTGTTCTGTAGTTTTCACAGCGTTACATGGAGTGAAGACATTAAAATGCGCCTGTTCTCGAGAATACCGTGTCCAGCATTGTCATTGAGGAGGAACAGTGAAGAAAACTCTACAGTGAAAAGTCTTCCAGCCAAGCGGCGGTGAGAAGCTCGAGAGGCAGTTGGTCAATAACCGCCGAACACCACAAGAGGGCGCCGTTGATTAAGGAATATTTCATAAAGTAAAGTAAGAATCAAGAAAAGAATTGTGCTCTAAGGAAATAAGGGTGGTTTAAAAGAAGTTAAACTTCACAAAGTTATTTCAGCACATTAAGCCAAAAGCTAATTATTGTCTACTGAACTTTGTGGTAATTTGTTTATTCTAATTAGTGAAGTTTGTACATTTTGTTGGAAGTTAAAACCATATTCGAGGTTAATTGAAGTAATATAAGTGAATGTATCCTATTTATGTCAAGAAGTTAAGTAACTATTGTTATTTACTAAGAAATAACAATTTGAAGGTAATATTTGAGTCATTTGTGATCAGAAGTGAGATTATAACTATAGGACTCAACTCACAAGATGTCTGACGTATCTAAGGATCCAGATACTCAAACAAATTTTCGCAAAAGTGTAAGAACAAGAACATTAACTGAAAAAGGGAAAGGAGCTTCAAAAAGAAAAGCTCAAAGCTCTGCAACGTAAAAACAAAATTTCTTATGAAAAATAGAGATATGAGGCAAGATTAAGCAGAGTAATATTGACTGACACAGCCACTGAGAGCGAGTTAAGAGAGATGATGAACAACACAATATTTACTTGACAAAATGTTCAAGCTATTTCCATTAAGATCCGGCAAATACAGACATGAGGTGCAAGGTTGATGCATGCATAAGCCTTTCAGAATTCATTGTTCAAAGAGCTGAAAGGTGGCTAGAAGGAAATGCTGAAGAGGACCATGGCCAGATGTTGGATCATGTTTGGCTTCAGAAAGATCTAATTCCAGGTCAAAACCACAAGAGTCAAATAGCTCATTGCTGTCATGCACAGTCAATCAAAAAGGCTGAAGCAGCAGCCGATGCAGCAGCATCTCAAGAAATCTTAGCTGTCATGGAGGAACTAGAGGCCAAGCCAGCAAACTACAAAAACTTGAAGTTGAAACTTTAATGAGACAACAAGCAATGGAGGAACAATGCAGGGAAATGGTTTGAAAAAAATAAAAAAAACTTCATGCTGCTAAAGCCAGAGTGAAGATCTATAATGAGGCTGAAAGCAGCTATGAAAGTTACACTTCCACAAGCAGCAACAAACTGACGGGTGAACGTAATGAAAGTCCTGTCACACCACTTACACTCTTTCAAGCTTCAAACACAGAACCACTTCAATATGCTACAAGCCCTGCATTTGTTCCACTTGCTAACACAGTGGTCACAAGTCAAGTTCTTCAAGAAGAGCCATTTGTTCCTACAGAAGTGCCAGTCCCTGAAGCTGCTTCACAGCTCCAGCAAAACTCTGGCACATTTAGCTTCTGCCAAGATGCCCATAAGTCAATCAGCTTCCAACTCTAGAGCTCGCAGTGTTTACTGGACACCGTCTGAAGTTTAAAGACTGGCAGTTTTTGTTTGAAACATTAATTGAAAGAAAAAATAGTCCCAAAAACAATCTTCTCCTCTTGACATTCTCTGGATGAGCTTCTAGAGGTCGTCACCTGAAATGGTCTTCCAACAGTCTTGAAAGAGTTCCCAGAATGCTTAGCACTTGTTGACTCTTTTGCCTTCACTCTGCGGTCCAGCTCACCCCAAACCAGGTCATCTGGTGCAGCCCCCCCATCACCCCCCTCTTGGTCACATAACCCTTCCACAGCCTGGAGGTGTGTTTGGGGTCATTGTCCTGTTGACAAATGAATGATGGTCCAACTAAACTCAAACCGGATGGAATAGCTGCTGCAAGATGCTGTGGTAGCCATGCTGGTACAGTATGCCTTCAATTTGGAATAAATCCCCAACAGTGTCACCAGCAAAGCCCCCCCACACCATCACACCTCCTCTTCCATGCTTCACAGGGGGAACCAGGCGTGTAGAGTCCATCCGTTCACCTTTTCTGCGTCGCACAAAGACACGGTGGTTGGAACCATAAATCTCACATTTGGACTCATCAGACCAAAGCCCAGATTTCCTCTGGTCTGATGTCCATTCCTGGTGTTCTTTAGTCCAAACAAGTCTCTTCTGCTTGTTGCCTTTCTTTAGCGGTGGTTTCCTAGCAGATATTCTAGCATGAAGGCCTGATTGACACAGTCTCCTTTGAACAGTAGAGCTGTGTCTGCTGCTAGAACTCTGTGTGCCATTGACCTGCTCTCTAATCTGAGCTGCTGTTAAGCTGCCATTTCTGAGGCTGCTGACTCGGATGAACTTATCCTCTGCAGCAGAGGAGACTCTTGGTCTTTCCTGGGGGGGGTCCACATGTGAGCCAGTTTCTTTTTAGCGCTTGATGGTTTTTGTGACTCACTTGGGGACACTTTCAAAGTTTTCACAATTTTTCAGACTGACTGACCTTCATTTCTTAAAGCAATGATGGCCACTCGTTTTTCTGTACTTAGCTGCTTTTTTCTGGCTATAATCCAAATTTTAACAGTCTATTCAGTAGGACTATCAGCTGTGCACAACACAACTGATGGTCCCAACCCCATTTATAGGGCCAGAAATCCTAATTATTAATTATAAACCTGACAGGGCACACCTGAGGAGTGAAACACATTTCAGGTGACTACCTCTAGAAGCTCATCCAGAGAATGACAAGAGTGTGAAAGCAGTGATCGAAGCAAAAGGTGGCTACTATGAAGAACCTACAATATGACATATTTTCAGTTGTTTCACCCTTTTTTGTTCTGTATATAATTCTACATGTGTTCATTCACAGTTTTGATGCCTTCAGTGTGAATCTACAATTTTATAGTCATGAAAATAAAGAAAACTCTTTGAATGAGAAGGTGTGTCCAAACCTTTGGTCTGTATATTAATCTAATAATGACTGACATCAACTAATAAACCACTTCTATGAACTAATAAACACTCTAAACACAAAGCTCAGTGGAATTGTCCTTTAGTGCAGAAAGTGTGCGTTGCTTCCTTTAGCGTCTGTGTGGACTTCCTGTTCAGAAATGACTTTGGCGGCACGTCAGCGGTTCTTCCTCCCAAACTGCTGTTCATCAGACAGGAGGAGCTGCTGGTTTCCCTCCTGCAGCTTCAGCACCAGTGGGATGTGATGTACACGATGCGTCTCATCAGAGTCTTCATCACTGCTGCTGGTTTAAAATCAGTTGAAGAGCAGCATTTTTATCTATTCTATGTCTTTATATCGTTGCACAAGGGACGTCTGCAGTCGCGTTTGAATTAGCTGGATGGAGAAGTATCACCTCAAAGTGGGAGGCCTGTTGCTTAACCACCAATACACCAAATGAAGAAGAGATGTGAGGTGTTGTTCACAAGTGAGAAGGGCATGGCATGTAAGATTGACAGGCTTAGCCTCAGCTGATAGTTGCAGAACGGTTTTTAGAGAAAAGGAACTGAAGAAAAAAGCAAAGCTCTTCTGTTATGGTCACAAACAGAACTGCCACTGGGGAGGCATCAGCATTTCATGATTTCTGTAAAATGATTGATATGGTCATGAATGTAGACGGGGGAGTCAGGCAGCCTCTTTGTTTCATAAAAAATCGATTGTCTTCAAAAGAAACCGGCTGTTGTGTTTATTGTCTGTGATGGGTTTGAAAAATAAAGTGTCCTTGTTTAGGGTTGAACTTTAGGAGTTTTATATGGTTTTGTTAGTTCTCACTGAGGTCTCATGATGGATAAAACACACAATAATGGTCTGACACAGCCAAGTCAACATCAGAGGACACACCAGCAGACAGGCTGGAGGTCCAGTGGTGTCCTCTGTTGTGAGTCACATGTTGGGTTAAAGCCAAACTATTTAAATATTTATAAACTCAGAGGCAAAAGGTCATCCATGTTATCAACATGAAGATTAAAATCTCCAGTTATTAAAATCCTATTATGCCTGAGAAGAATGACAGATACAAACTCAGAAAATTCCTGTAAGAAACCGGAAGAGGACTTGGTGGTCTGTAGACAGTCTCTGCTAAAATAGGTGGGATGCTGAACAGGAAGGAAGATGCTCAAACGAAGGATAATTGGTTAAAGTAACGGTTTCAGTTTTTCTACCTTCTTGAGCATTTGATGCTGTTCCACCACCTTTCTTACCTTCCCTAACAGAAAATAGAAATGATATCAGGTGGAGAGGCCTCAGTGAGAATAGCTGGAGCATCAGTTCCAAGTCAGGTTTCAGTCAAAAACAAGTCATTCAAATCAGATCATTCATTCTAAAAGACTTGTTAGAAAGAGATCTGATGTTGAAAACAGCCATGTTCAGTGTAGCAGGTGAATCCAGTGATTTTTCAGTTCATTTGGATTCTGAATCTGATGCTATGTGTGTAGGATGGAGACATCTGATGGAAAAATGTGACGTCTGTGATCTCTGCTTTTGATGTGTACTGGAATGAAGGATATGGAGGGAATGTGAGTGCTTTGGTCCAACCGTCAGCTGGAAGGAGCAGTGAGGGAGAAGAGCATGAGATCCATGTTCATGCCGTGGTGCAGCGGTAGGGCGCTCGACCCAGTGTTTGCCGTCAGTGTGTGAATGTGTGTGTGACTGTGTGTGTGTGCATGGGCTGTGACTGTAAAGCACTTTGGGCCTTCATAAGAAGGTAGGAAGCGCTATATAAGTATACCATTTCATCCTGAGATGAGAGCCTGGATGTCAGACGTCTGGTTGGAAAAGGTTCTATGATAAAATGTGGTGAAATTGTCAATGCAGTGGATGTTTATGGAGTGGCAGTAACTTTATTACCAGATATGGAGCTGAGGGATTCCAGAGACTTTGATGTCTCTGTAACGGCGTGAAGGTAGTGGTCCAGATTGATGCTTTGTAAGTTTAAGTGCTGGATGTGATGAATGAGGTGGATGAAGTCTGTTTTCAGAGTCTCAGACTGCTGGAACTGCTGGTAGGATCCTGGTCTTCCCCCACACCTACCAGGGAGTCCTCATCACACTTGCCACCCATCTTCTCATCAGCCTGCAGCCTTCATATGGACTCCTCACCCGTCAGCCGACGTCAGTCCGTCTGCTTCATGCGGTAGCGTTCAGACCCGTGTTACGCTCCACGTCTACGTTTAGTTCTATGCCGAGTGGCTCATGCTGCAAGCTCATCCTCTCCATGTCTGCCTCTCCAGGAATCACCACCAGCTCCGCCTCCAGCTTTGGTCACCGTTTGACACTCTTCAGGACTCCAAGCAAGGTTCAATTCTGCCACCTGTCAAAGCCACAAATCATCCAAGCCTGAACCCCCCACCCCCACTGGGACTCAATAAAGAGCACTTATTCAGCCACCTCCTGTTTCTGTTCTGCTCCTGGGTCCAGCCACGCTCATAACAATGTCATTGGTACCTGCATGGATTATGACGGTTAAGGCAGGGGGGGGGGTACAGGTGAGATGATTGTGGATGTCCTTGACTGATGCTTCAGAGATGGAGTGTGTTGCACCTCCTAATGTTCACTTCCCTGACAACGGAGTCTCCCAGGATGAGAACTAGGCGGCGCGATGATCCAGGGTCCGGTTCCTAAAGGTGGAAACCAGCCTGGTCTCAGTTGTGTGTTTGCTGTGCTGCTCTAAAGGAGGAAAACACAACTTCTTCTGGTACTTTTGGAAACTTCTCTGTCATTCTGAAAGCAGCACTGAGAACAAAAGAGGAGGAGGAACAAATGTGGATCAACATTAGAGGAGGTGGGATCATCAAAGTTCACCTCCTCCCTTTAGAAACTATTCTAGAAACTTTTGGACAAACTTCATATTTGATGGATTCAATGTGTCATGCTATCTATTTCAAAGTACAAATATGTCTGTTCATGATTCAGAATCATTCTAATGGCATCATTTACATGTGAGACTGGATACAAATATGTCAAATAAATAAAAACTAAATATTCTGAAATGATATTCATGTCATAACAAAGTTAACTGTAAATGGATGTTAGTATTGAAATTCTTCCAGTCTTTGTAGATTCATTTACAGCAGAACATTCAAGTTCCCCCAAATAAATGATGCAGCAGATTTACTTGCAGTTCAGAAATTGAAGAACTTTGTTTCTGAACAGGAACCAAGAACTGCTGTGCATGAAAAAGATAAGAATGTGTTTAAACTTAATGATCAACAGTTCTGATAATAGATCTAATAATGATTTTACTTTGTCATCTCATGTCTGCATTTGGGAGGATTGATAAAACACAAAGACCCCCTGAATGTGGTGTCATGTCAGGAAAATAGTTTACTATTAAAAAAAAACTTATTAAAAATAAACTTAAATGACAAGATGTCACAAACAAAAACATTACTGATACACAATAAAAAAACGAATCAGGCTACTTAAAGCTAAATAAAATATATTAATTTAATAAAGAAGTTGATAGTAACTGAATGTTTGTGCTGAAGTTCTTCCAGTGGTTGTATTGAATTGAATGGGAGTCTCTCTGCAGCATCAGTGCATGAAAGAGTGAATGACATGAGTGGAGTTTGTTCTGCTGCTACTTCCTGAATGTTTGCAGTTCAGAGCTGACTGCTTTCATCAGGAAACAGTGAAGTCTGCTCAGTTAGTTTGATCTCTAAAGATGTCCACACAAACTGAAGCTGCAGCAGATTGGAGAGGGAAATTTAGCAGAAATCTTCATCCAGATGGAAGAGAACAAAGTGAGGTGGAGATGTTAGATGATGAAGAGCAGCACTCTGATCATGGATTACAACAAACCGGTGAGCAGAAAAACTTCAGACTAAATACTACAATATTATTTCATACCAACCTCAAATCATTTGGACCAAATCACTGTTATTTCTCTGATATTTGGATTATTTAGTGAAACAATGACATTTGGAAATGTAGATTCTAAATAATCATCATGTTCAAATAAAGAACTTCCCTTTTTGTCCTTCTAG
Source organism: Oryzias latipes (assembly GCF_053564925.1). Taxonomy (NCBI): domain Eukaryota; kingdom Metazoa; phylum Chordata; class Actinopteri; order Beloniformes; family Adrianichthyidae; genus Oryzias; species Oryzias latipes. The sequence goes on along the minus strand of NC_136247.1, from coordinate 29,322,597 downwards.
AAAGAGACATTGCTGCAATACTGTTCAGTCAGGAAGAAATTGTAGCATGCATGACAACGGTTTGAATAGAATTCTGGAAATAAACTAAATCTGCTTTTTTAGAAAATCAGAAGCAGAAGAATCTTCAAGCTGAGAGAAGAAACTGTTTCAGAGTTTTCAAGTTTTCTCTGGGAGTTTTCTGTTTCCTGATTCTGGCTGGACTCATGACTCGCTGTAAGAATTCAACATTTGATTTCTAACATCTCATATTCAGTTTTTAAGTCATTCAATCTTTTTGTGTTTTTTAAATGTTTTTGTTTTTGTTAAGTCAGTTTTCTTTAGATACAGAAGAAAAAACACTAACAGTAATTGTATTGTTACCATGACAACAATGTCTTCCAGAAATCATGAAAAAACTTCTTTTGATTCATATCAAAGTGATTCTGTTTCAGATCATCTGGTGTCTTTGGAAAAAAACAGACTGAAAACCAGAAACAATCACCTGCAGACTGAACTTTCAGGTAAAATAGTTTCTAAATATTTACTCAAAATGTTGAACAAACTATTTCTAAAAATGTCTTTGGGTTTTTTTTGTTCCTCTTTTATTTAAACCTGCTTGAGTTCAGCCTCACATGGACTGTGATCACAGTGATCACGGTTTCACACATCTATCATCAGTTCTGAACTAAACTGATCCAGGAGGAGAAGAAACATTTATTCCCTACTTGGGTTTGTTTGTAGATGTTTAGTTTTCAGATTTTGACACGACTTTCTCAGCCAACAACAGTCGTTTTCAGGATGAAATGAAGCAGCTGAAAGATGAAAATGAAGGTCAGACAATCTAACAATGAAGGGAGTCGTTTTTCACGTTTTTCCATTTTAAAAAGAGTTTTAGGTCTTTGTTTATCTTCTTTCTCTTTCGGCTTTTCCCATCAGGGGTCGCCACAGCGAATCATCCTTTTCCACCTCACTCTATCATGAACATCTTCTACCCTAACGTTAGCCAACTTCATGTCCTCTGTTAAGACATCCATATATCTCCTCTTTGGCCGTCCTCTTGCCCTCCGGCCAGGCAGCTCCATCTCCAACATCCTTCTACCAATATATCCACTATCCCTCCTCTGAACATGTCCAAACCATCTCAGTCTGGCTTCTCTGACTGTGTCGCTAACACAGGCAACATGAGCCGTCCCTCTGATGTACTCGTTCCTTATCCTGTCTAACCTGGTCACTCCTAAGGAGAACCTCAACATCTTCATCTCTGCTACCTCCATCTCAGCCTCTTGTCTCTGTCTCACTGCTACCGTCTCTAACCCATAGAGCAGAGCTGGTCTCACCACTGTCTTGTACACCTTTCCTTTGAGTCTTGCTGGCACTCTTCTGTCACACAACACTCCTGACACTTTCCTCCATCCGCTCCAACCTGCCTGCACTCGCCTCTTCACCTCTTTTCCACACTCCCCATCACACTGAACTGTTGACCCCAAGTACTTAAACTCCTGCACCTTCTTCACCTCAGCCCCCTGTAACCTAACGCTTCTACCTTGATCCCTCTCGTTCAGACACATGTATTCTGTCTTACTACGACTGACCTTCATACCTCTTCTTTCCAGAGCAAACCTCCACCTCTCTAGCTGTTCCTCCACCTGCTCTCTACTCTCACTGCAAATTACAATGTCATCCGCAAACATCATTGTCCAGGGAGATTCCTGTCTTACCTCGTCTGTCAGCCTGTCCATCAGCATAGCAAACAAAAAAGGACTCAAAGCTGATCCTTGGTGTAGTCCCACCTCCACCTTGAACTCCTCTGTCTGACCTACAGCACATCTCACCACCGTCATACTTCTCTCATACATGTCCTGAACTACTCTGACATACTTTTCTGCCACTCCAGACGACCTCATACATACCTTTAGGTCTTTGTTTATATGATAATAAAAGAGAAAACAGGTGTTAAAATATAAAATCAGTGGAACAGCTGGACTTGTAGGCAGAACAGCTGTTTGCTAAAAGGTTTATCAGAGGTTCATATTGATGTTTAAACTTCTCCTTTTCCAAATGTTGCATATTTGTTCTGTGTTCATGTTTTCTAATGAGTTCAAAGATTCTCTGCTGACATCCAGACTATGACTGAGACGCCTTTATCACTCATGAAGACACCAAACCTTTGATCCAACACAAACACAATTGTGTCTCCACCTCTGTCTATGTGATGAGAAAAGCAACAATTTGATCAGAAACAATATTATCATTCCAATATTGAACACAGACTTTCAGACTGTCTGTAGTCAAAGCACGACTGCAAATGATCAGATTCATTCTGTTAAGGAGCTGAAGAACAAACTAAGATGAGAATCTTAGAGAACCATCAACACCACAATACTGAACCCTTTTCCTTCATCTAAACTCTTGTTCTGAACCTTTTTCCCTGCATAGATCCTCCTGAATGGACTACAGTTAAAGTTAGCTTATGTCCAGCATGTGGTGGAATTTATCCAGACTACTTAAGGTTGATATCCATGACAGCAAAACATGAGGCTCAGTGTTTTACCAAAGGACACTTGAACACATGTGCAGGCAGATTGGGAATCAAACCTGCCTAAACTGCTCCCCCTCTGCATCATGACCAACCCCCCCACTAAAGTGAAGATTGCTTGGTATCTGTTGAAGGCCATGTGATTGTTCATTTAAGTCTGTGATTTTCAACCAGCGTGCCGCGGTACACTAGTGTACCGTGGGAGATGGTCAAGTGTGCCGTGGGAAATTGCCCTCATTAACTGATCTCACTAATCAGTTAATGATTCTGATTGTAAATGTGTGAAATCCTTTAAAAAAATACAGAAAATGTTTGTAACATCATAATTCAGACCAGTTTATGAAGTGAATTTAGACCAGAGGTAAACAGAATGTTTGATCACAGGTTCTGGCATGAGAGGATTACAGAAGATCCAAACGACTACTTCCATGCAGTGTCCTTAAGTGCTGACGGGAAATGGACATGACTGTATTATACAAACTACAAAAACTGGATCTGTGAGAAAAAGAATTCTGGATCTTTCTGTTTCTGAGCTGTGCATTGATTTAACTGTTTAGTAATTTAACTACAAACATGTTTTATCTTTTTTATTTCTTTTTGTTTACTTCATTGACATTTCAAGCCTGAACTGTTTTTCCTTGAACCTGGTAGTCATATCAGAGAAGTTGTGTAGAATGGAAAGCTGGAAACTGGTTTACTGAGGTTCAGAAAGGTCTCAGTCTCTGTTCTCACTAACTTTGCTGATGTTTTCTCTGGTCCTGAAAGAGTTAACACCTCTGACAGATGCAACACTTTTTCTGTTTCTAGTCTTTAGGGGAGAACAGGAAACTCATGGAGAGTCAGAAAAGAAGAAATACATAAATGAAATTGTTTTAAACTAAACGTATTAACACACCCAAGTCCATCCTCACACAATTCACATTTATCTTCAGAAATATTTAGCCTCAGAAAGGAGGAAGACAGAGTGAAGACACACAGGACATTCACTGTCCAGACTGTCTGAACCTCTGGTCCAGTGGACCCAAACAGCCTGGATGGAATATGAATGTGTAGGGGGGGGGGGGTGTACAGCAGGGGGGTCAAACTCCAGGTCTGGAGGTACGGTCTCCTGCTGATTTTCCAGAAATGCTGTCTCATCTACTTCTAAAGATCTTAAATTTGGTATTTTATGTTGCTTTAGTGGTCTAGTATAATAATAATAATAATAATAATAATAATAATAATAATAACAATAATAATAATAAAGCTCTCTACCCCCACCTGGTGGTGACTTATAGGGAATGTTTTCCCACGTTTCCATAAATGTCATCTTGGTCCAACTCCTCAAAGATCAACCCACCTTCACCAGATCTGAACCAGTAGTGGGTTGTGTGTGTTGCTAAACTCCAACAAACTAAACTCCAAGCAGCTTTTATTTGTTCCAGTTCTTTTTTTTAACGTGTCCAACAGCTGAGCAGACAGATGAGAGCTGAAGCCTCTAGAGTTGGACAGATTCTACTGTTACAGCAGGGGGGGGGGGTCTTCTGACACATAAGATGTATATTTCTTTAAACCCGTTTTGTACTTTAAGCTAAACTTTTTTAATATTTAATTTATATTTGTGATCGTTTTTTGTTATTGTTGGACGGAAAAGAAGAGGAAAGAAGGGAGGGATGTTAGAGGCAGGGGGTAAGGGCAAAAATGAAAGGGGGGGTAACGGAAATCTGGAAGATGCTTACAGAAGTGGTGGTGGGGGGGTGGGGGGGGGGTCCAATCATTAAGTGGCAGGATACTGGAGGATTATCATCACTACAAAAGGGGCGGGGCCTGTCCACACACACTCAAGTGTTACAAACACACCTGGTGGCTCCAAAGATCTTCACATACAATCATGTCAACATGAACTCAACACAACTACACACACACACACACATGCACACAAACCAACACATCTTTGTCTGCATTTCATTCTGTCACACAAACTATAGTGCAAATGTTCTGCTGAGGTGGATGATGGGATGTAAACAGAGGGAGGGAGCCCGGCCGCCCCCACACCAAGACCCCTGCAGAGGCAGCAGTTACCAGAACCCCCCTGACACCGGCACGGTATAGCAGATGTGGGGACTCCCCCCCAGCGGGCAATTCAGCCAGACACCCAGAACAGGGCGAGGGGGATGGCTGCAGGGGCCCCCCAACACCAGAGCAGGGAGGCACAGGAGCCCACAGAGTGCTGCCGTAGCCCAGCCAGGAGGATAGCCCCCACTGTGCCAGGAGGACCCCCCTCCAAACAAACTAAGGCTACGTTCACACTGCAGGGCTTAATGCTCACTTCGGATTTTTTGAAAAAATCTTATTTGTTTGCTAGACCGTTCACATTTCCAAGTAAATCCGAACTTTTGTGATCTCCAGTGTGACCGTGACACGACCCAAACGAGACCCGCATGCGCAGAAGCCAGAAGAATACTCAACGGTGAACGACGTCACCTGTTTGCGGAGCAGATGTCAACAACAGTGTTGTCAAAAGCGGAGCTCTTTTTGTAATATTAAATTTATTTTCACGAAGGAGCAGCACAATTACAATCTTCTCATTTTAAGAAGGCAATGGAGTCGGGATCGTCTGTACCCACTGTTGTGGAATGGAAATGTGTTTGTGTTGGGGCCGCGCGCCCCGTGTGTGTGCAAGCGCGTGCCGCGATAGAGAATAGGGGGGGGCAGTGTGTGCGCGCATTCATGTTGTGTGTTACGGAGGACGGTAATAAAAGAAGGTTTCCCCCAAAATAAATGCTATGGACTCTTTATTAACCCGCTCTGGAGAATCTAAGGATCAGAACAGGGAGGAGGAGGAGGATCGCCTCGGGTCCTCCGCGCTTCTGAGCACAGTCGGAAGGGGAGAAAGAAAAAAAAGTTATCGCGGGAAAGGTTCAACACCACGCTCTGCCATTTATCTGGAATTTTTTTCAAAAACCGCCCAGCCCTGGAGTTTGGCCTGAAAAGAGCGATCAGCCCAAATATTAATCCAATCAGTGACCTCCCTTCTCTTCCACTGACTGATCTCAGCAGCATCGTCCACCATGGTTGATATTTACGTTCTCGTTCCCGCCTACTTTAACGCAAAATGATGACGTTTGTTGCGTGTCGATGACGTACAGTTCGGAATCAAGTCGCCTGGCCGGTCAGACGGCGGTCACAATTGAAAAGAACGGCTACAATTCGGAATCAGGACGGCAAACCCACGGGGCCTGGGTCGCAATTGAAAAGATCGGATCTGTGTCATTCAGACTGTCATGAAAAGATCGGAATTGGGTCGTTTCAGCCTGCAGTGTGAACGTAGCCTAACAGCCTTCCAACACCTGGGAGTTTAGGGCATCCCCCCTCCCCGACCCCAGGCATGAGCCAGGGCCCCCCCAAGGGAGATCCGCCCCACGCTCCAGGCAACCACCCACCAAGGTCGGGGAGAGAGCCAGGCAGAGAGGGGGAGGGGTCCTTGAAGAACGTAGTAAACATTGTCCTACTAGGCTCACCCACAGTTGCAATTTTGGAGGGGGTCAGCGCTCAAGTCAAAGATCCCCCCCCGTGGAGAGAGGGCTGCCTGGCCCCGGAAGCTGGCATCCGAGGGACACGGCCCCCGGGCTAAGAGCCTGGCTCCCCCCAGCAGGGATGTGGTAGAGGACAGATGATCAGAGGTCCCACCTTCTTGGTGTAAAGTATGTGTTATTTGTGTGTGTTTGTGTGTTGGTTGTGTGCATATTGTTGAGGTTTTCATCTCTGGCTCATAGGAACTTCCTGAATCATTTCAAATACCAACTTCTCTATGACATCATCAGCCAGCTTGTATTGTGTGTGAAATCCTCTTTAGGTCTTCATGCTTCACTCTAGCAGCAGCAAGTTCTGACTGATTCATTAAAGCATCGATTGAAACAATTGGACCCAATTTCTCTCAAGAATCTGAATTTCTAGTTTAGTCTGTGTTGCTTCTACCTTTAAACACAGTTCAGTAAATAAATAAATACAAATTCTGTAATATTGTCACAGAAAATCAAACTTCCATGTCAGTCAGTGGTGATCCATCCACTCACATTTGTCTGTTTGTGGAGACCATCCAGCAGACGGACCCATCCAGGATTCTCCATTCTGGTTCAGGTTTATGGAAAAAATCCTATTTGGAAGAAAGAAAAAAAAGGTTTACTTTAGTTTATTTAGCATAAGTGAGTTTATTCACTGATGACAGACTAGTTTTACATTGAAAACATTTCTACAAGCCCTAAGTCCTGAATTAAAAATGATCTTTATGATGTTTTTGTTTCATTCTAGACACTTTTCAGCCTGTTTGGTTCTTTGAGTCCTTTACATTTTCTAAATCTGCCTCTCTACTAACAAATAACTGGTTACATTTATACATATTTTATCTAGATGTGTTCTTTTTAAATAGAAGAAAAAGAAGCAAACATTGAATTTGTCTTTAAAGTTCTAAAGCTGTAAAGTTCAATCCAGATTTCTGCAATAATCCGGATCTGAAATCAGTTCCATCCATCAGCATCCAGACTGACAGCAGGTGGAAAACATGAGTCACAGAAAGACAAGTCCCAGACATGAAGCTCCTCATGTCTGATGTCAGGAACTGCCTGGTGACTGGGGCTCTTCCGACGGGCCCCGGTCGGGCCCAGCTAGAAGGAACGTGGAACCACTCTCCCATGGGGGAGACCTCCAAAGGGGCGGCGCCATGTGGTTCTGGTGGCTGCTGAGTCCACCTGGAACAGATGCTCAGTGGAACATCAGTAGAGTTTGATGCCGTAGCGTCTGGGCTTTGCATGTGATTGAGGTCTTTCTGCAGAGCTCCTCCTTTGACTCTTCATCCTCCTGATGGCTTCAAATCTCCTCTGGGGAGTTTCTGCTTCACTTCTGCTAAACAGTTGAAGTCAAAAATCAGAGCTTTGTTCCAAGATCATCTGCTTTCTGTTCCATCAGCTGCTCTTTATTGGCCTCATTTAACATCTAACCGTCTGAAGTCACCAAGCTTAGCCTGGAAGTACCAGTATAATGACCCGGACGGGCCTTGGGAGCACGACGTTCCTCTGCCTCTACCACGGTGGAGGAAGGCGGGAAATTCTTGGAGGAAAGGTGCGTTTCTGACCACCAAGATGTCCATTCAGCAGCCTGGAAGGACCGGTTCAGTTGGGCGGGAAGCTCTCAGTCGGTTTCCTCTGAAGTTCTTTTCAGCATCATGAGAAGCTGCTCATGAAGATGAAGATTAAAAAAACACCAATTAGGTCATTCTCACGTGACCACAAGGACTGACGTCACCACAAGTGTTGTCAGTCACGTGAGGTGAAGGACAGACAAACAGTGATGTCACCAGAGGGCGTGGCAGTCAAATGATGTCATCTCCAGACACCTACAGAAAAATGATGTCATAATGATGTCATAATGATGTCATTTCAGAGGAATTAAAATGATTAAAATGACATCATCTGACATCATTTAACATCCAGTTACTTCCTCTCCAAAGTTTCTAAATACTCCATCTTTCTGAGTCTTGCAGCATTTTAAAGATCTAAAGAGAGATTTCCAAGCATTTACAGAAACTCCTGTTTCCAAAAACGTTCAAGCCTTCAGCTCTTTCACAAATTCACTTCAATCCAGAACCAGCCATGTTCCACAACAATGTGTTTAAAGGTCTTGGAGCTACCAGCTCTTCAACTGAATCCCTCTGGGATTCGGACAGCCAGATGCCAGACCACTCCAGAAAGCAGGAGCAGGGATTCAAAGGATTCACTCAGAGAGCAAAGCAAAGTGTTTGGAAATGGTTCAAACGCGGAAATAAAACCCCCAGGGATCAGATAACCTGGGAGGACCTGTACAAGGACAAACAGCAGGAACTGGATTATTTGGTGGAGCAGAACAATTCTCTCCGGACAGCTCTCCAAAACCTGCAGATGCTCCTTAAGGAAGCTGAGAAGCTGAGAAACGATTCCATCTCAGCCAACCTCACTGACAGAGCTCTGAACTTCACGTATCTGACACGTGAGGCTGAAGGAGTTCAGGAAGATCAGCCTGGATTTCAAGCAGAAAGTCAACACCAACACGATCAAACCAGCATCTTGGACTTAGAGCTGCAAAATGAGGAAATGGTCCAGGAACTTGAAAAGCTTCAGGACAAACTTCTTGTTTTGTCAGACAGAAAAGCCAAGTATGAGCCTGCAGGAGACCACCTCAAAGCTGCCCAGGACCAGAACTCAGTCCTCAAAGAAAAGCTTCTGCAACTTCAATCAAAGATCCAACAAGAGGAAGCTCTGCTGATGATGACTCCGGACATTTCTCCTGAGGATCTGCAGGAAGAATACCGAGATCAGATCCAGGCCTTAGAGCAGGAAAATGCAGTTCTCCAGAAGGACTTGGAAGATCTCAAGAAGAAACGCAGTAAAGAAGCAGCAATGAGGATCGATTTGATATGCATTGAAGCCCAAAAAAGCCACTTGGAGGACCAATGCCAGCACATCCGGGAGGTCATTCAGATCCACAGTGAACAGCAGGATGGAGAACTCGTCTATCCTGAACAGATCCAGGAGTTAAAATGTCAAATAAATTCCCTTGAAAAAGAAAAGGAAGACCTTCTGGAAGAACAAAGGAAGGTGGAAAATGCAGAATCAGACATTAAAATGCTGCTAAAAGAATTCCATCAGGTGGTAAAAAATGTAGATGAATTGAAAAAGAAAAACTGCCACCTGAAATGGGAATTCATGGAGCTGAACGTGGATTTCTTTGAGAGACAACGAATACCGGCCAAGCTCGAAGCTTCTACAAAAGAACAGGAGTCTTTGAGGAAGGAAAATGCAGTTCTGGCTGAGCAGGTTTCAGAATGCAGATCCAAGATCCACCAGCAGAAATCTGTTCAGAACCAGCCTCAGAGTCCTGCTAGAAACCGGCCAAGTCTGATCCCCAGACCCATGTCTGTGAGAAACCCAGAACATAAGCAGGTTTCCATGGATACTGGAAGGACCCAACAGCCTCAGAGTCCTGCTAGAAACCGGCCAAGTCTGAGACCCAAACCCGTGTCTGTGAGAAACCCAGAACCAAAGCAGGTTTCCATGGATACTGGAAGGACCCAACAGCCTCAGAGTCCTGCTAGAAACCAGCCAAGTCTGAGACCCAGACCCGTGTCTGTGAAAAGGTCCGAACTACCAAAGAAGGTTTCCAAGGTTCCTAAAAAGACCCAACCTAAGAAACAACAGAGCCTCAGAGAGCTAGAAAGAGGCTGGAGAACGTAGTGGATCTAGAAATCTTTATTTAGCTTGTAGGATGTTTGCTGGGATTAGATCCAGAAAATCTAGTGATGCTTTATCTTTTTAGTATTTAGTTATTTATTTGTTAGTTGATTATTAATTTATTGATAAGTTTATTTATTTAGATTGTTGTTTATTAGTATTTGTGGTAGGCATGTATTTAAAAATTTTTTTTTTTCAATTTTACTCTGACAGCAAAGAAAAAGTCAAATAAAAGTCTAGAAATCTGTTCAAATGTGTTCATGTGACTCTTCTAAATCATAACTGGGGTTTTAATGATGTTATATTTTTCATCATAGACTGTAAATGTTTTTAAAAAACTGACTTAAGGTTGTAAAGAAGTTCAGAAAAGATGGGTTTGGAGTTTAGGGTTAGTATAGTTATAGTTCAAATGTCTAGTTTTTATGTCACATGGGTTCCCAAAATAAGCTAGAAAAAATGGGGCGGCACGTTGGTTTGTTGGGTCAGTTCTGGTTCCTGACGGACCCGTGTCTGCGTGGGTTTCCTCCGAGGGCTTCGGTTCCCCCCACCTGTTTAGAAGAACCATTCTGTGGTTCCTGATAGTTTAGGATCTACTAGAAGAGTCACAGACGACGACTTCCAGCTTTTTGTTGTGCAGGACGACTCCCCAAAAATGACAACTAAAACAAAAAAAAGATGAAATTTGGCCCCAAAAAATCAGTCCCACTAAATTCTTAGTTCCACATGAAAAGAGCGGCCTGTGGGTTTCCTCCCAGGACTCCGGTTTTCCCCCCTAATTGTAAGTGATTGGCTTGTGACTGAAAAATTCCCCCTCCCTGAATCGCCACCTTATCGTGGTGGGGGGATTTGAGTGCCTGAATTTACCCCCAGGAGCAACTTTGTCAAAGGCATCTGCCCTGCTCCTAACAGGTGGGGGGGCAGATGCCCCATCAGAAGAAGGTTTGGACTTCCAGTGGGTCCAAGCCTTCATCTGATGGTGCAGCTCCTGGGGGGGTCAGGCAGGACTAAGGGCGATTCAAAGAAACCTCATGAATACAGAAACAGCAAAGATCCAGTTTCTGGGTCAGAACCACAGAACTGCATGGCTGTGGACCCTCAGAGAGAATGATCTGAATCTACAACTACATGTTTAAATTCCAGCAGATGATATTCATCCAGATGAAGTTTCCCTCCACTTAGAGAAGAAAACAAACTACTGTTTTTTTCTGAATTTTCTTTTTTTTGGTGACAAAATATTAATAAACGGTTAGAAGTTCTCAGGAGTTCTGGTCCTCCTGCAGGATCTACCTGAACTGTCACTAATGTGACCCGTTCTGTTCAGAAGCAGCTCCACACATTAGACTGTGAGGGCGGTTCTGATGAACCCAAAGTGACCAAGGAGAAGCTTCTCAGCAGAACCAGAATCTCAACCTGAACAGAGAAGAAAAAGTTTGTGTCTGAATTTCATTTATTAAATACAATCTGAACTGTAAAAAACCGGCAGGACAAAATCTTTACGGAACATAATTTAGAAAAGTGACGGTAAAAAACAATCCAGCAGGTTTAGAAAGTCTGTACAACTATTTACAGGCTCCAGCAACGAAAACGTCTCAGGAGGCGCCGCTAGAACCCTTCAGTCAGAACACAGCTGACCTTTGACCTCTGACCCTTAGCTCACCCGTGACAGGTAAGCAGCGCCGTTTCTCACCTTTTTAAAAGCTCAAAAGCATTTATTTCAAAATCCACATTTATTGTTTAAATATAAGAAAAGACTGAAAGGGGCGGAGCATAGTTAACCCCGCCCCTCAGAGCTTTAAAACACGCTATAGTTAAAAAAATATCAGACAAATGCAGGAGAGCAGACCGAGTCGGATCAAAGACAACAGATGAAACAAAAAGGAGGTTTTTCAGAGTGAGGGAGGAAAACGGAGACGCCAACGTTCCAGGAGAACCTGCTCTGCTCCCCCATGTGGAGGTGGGCTCCAGAGGAGCCCCCGGGGATCTGGGTTCTTCTTATTGCTTCATCTCCCAGAATTCAAAGCGGCGCCTTCAGTTCAGGAAGCGGCGGCATCGCCGCGTCCCACAGTTGCAGTGCAGCTTGTTGTCTTCGTCCTCGATGGGGAACTTGTAGTCGTAGGTGAGCTCCTCCCCCCGGTAGATCTTCCTCAAGGCGAAGATGACGATGTGCTTGCGGCCGTCCACGTTGATGACGCGGGAGTAGCAGTTGGGCTCGCACGAGTGGTTGATGAAGCGGGCGGCGTTGCCTTGCATGGTGGCGTCCACCACGTCGAAGTCGTCGATGCGGAACATGTAGCAGCCGATGCCCTGCAGGAGAGACGCAGGAAGCAGAGGTGAGCCGTTCTGACCGCCGTGAGGCGGGGGGCGTCCACTTTCACTGTCAGAAACGCCACCGTGAGGCGGGGGGCGTCCACTTTCACTGTCAGGAACGCCACCGTGAGGCGGGGGGCGTCCACTTTCACTGTCAGGAACGCCACCGTGAGGCGGGGGCGTTCCCTTTCACAGAGAGGAACGCCACCGTGAGGCGGGGGCGTCCCCTTTCACAGAGAGGAACGCCACCGTGAGGCGGGGGGCGTCCACTTTCACTGTCAGGAACGCCACCGTGAGGCGGGGGGCGTCCACTTTCACTGTCAGGAACGCCACCGTGAGGCGGGGGCGTCCCCTTTCACAGAGAGGAACGCCACCGTGAGGCGGGGGGAACGCCACCGTGAGGCGGGGGCGTCCCCTTTCACTGTCAGAAACGCCACCGTGAGGCGGGGGGGCGTCCACTTTCACTGTCAGAAACGCCACCGTGAGGCGGGGGGGCGTCCACTTTCACTGTCAAGAACGCCACCGTGAGGCGGGGGGCGTCCACTTTCACTGTCAGGAACGCCACCGTGAGGCGGGGGGGCGTCCACTTTCACTGTCAGGAACGCCACCGTGAGGCGGGGGGCGTCCACTTTCACTGTCAGAAACGCCACCGTGAGGCGGGGGGCGTCCACTTTCACTGTCAGGAACGCCACCGTGAGGCGGGGGCGTCCCCTTTCACAGAGAGGAACGCCACCGTGAGGCGGGGGGCGTCCACTTTCACTGTCAGGAACGCCAGCGTGAGGCGGGGGCGTTCCCTTTCACAGAGAGGAACGCCACCGTGAGGCGGGGGGCGTCCACTTTCACTGTCAGGAACGCCACCGTGAGGCGGGGGCGTCCACTTTCACTGTCAGGAACGCCACCGTGAGGCGGGGGCGTTCCCTTTCACAGAGAGGAACGCCACCGTGAGGCGGGGGCGTCCACTTTCACTGTCAGGAACGCCACCGTGAGGCGGGGGGCGTTCCCTTTCACAGAGAGGAACGCCACCGTGAGGCGGGGGCGTCCACTTTCACAGAGAGGAACGCCACCGTGAGGCGGGGGCGTTCCCTTTCACAGAGAGGAACGCCACCGTGAGGCGGGGGCGTCCCCTTTCACAGAGAGGAACGCCACCGTGAGACGGGGGGCGTCCACTTTCACTGTCAGGAACGCCACCGTGAGGCAGGGGCGTCCCCTTTCACTGTCAGGAACGCCACCGTGAGGCGGGGGCGTCCCCTTTCACAGAGAGGAACGCCACCGTGAGGCGGGGGCGTCCCCTTTCACAGAGAGGAACGCCACCGTGAGGCGGGGGCGTCCACTTTCACTGTCAGGAACGCCACCGTGAGGCGGGGGCGTCCCCTTTCACAGAGAGGAACGCCACCGTGAGGCGGGGGCGTCCCCTTTCACAGAGAGGAACGCCACCGTGAGGCGGGGGCGTCCCCTTTCACAGAGAGGAACGCCACCGTGAGGCGGGGGCGTTCCCTTTCACAGAGAGGAACGCCACCGTGAGGCGGGGGCGTCCCCTTTCACAGAGAGGAACGCCACCGTGAGGCGGGGGCGTCCACTTTCACTGTCAGGAACGCCACCGTGAGGCGGGGGGCGTCCACTTTCACTGTCAGGAACGCCACCGTGAGGCGGGGGCGTCCCCTTTCACAGAGAGGAACGCCACCGTGAGGCGGGGGCGTCCCCTTTCACAGAGAGGAACGCCACCGTGAGGCGGGGGCGTTCCCTTTCACAGAGAGGAACGCCACCGTGAGGCGGGGGCGTCCACTTTCACTGTCAGGAACGCCACCGTGAGGTGGGGGCGTCCCCTTTCACAGAGAGGAACGCCACCGTGAGGCGGGGGCGTCCCCTTTCACAGAGAGGAACGCCACCGTGAGGCGGGGGCGTCCCCTTTCACAGAGAGGAACGCCACCGTGAGACGGGGGGCGTCCACTTTCACTGTCAGGAACGCCACCGTGAGGCGGGGGCGTCCCCTTTCACTGTCAGGAACGCCACCGTGAGGCGGGGGCGTCCCCTTTCACAGAGAGGAACGCCACCGTGAGGCGGGGGCGTCCCCTTTCACAGAGAGGAACGCCACCGTGAGGCGGGGGCGTCCACTTTCACTGTCAGGAACGCCACCGTGAGGCGGGGGGCGTCCACTTTCACTGTCAGGAACGCCACCGTGAGGCGGGGGCGTCCCCTTTCACAGAGAGGAACGCCACCGTGAGGCGGGGGCGTCCCCTTTCACAGAGAGGAACGCCACCGTGAGGCGGGGGCGTTCCCTTTCACAGAGAGGAACGCCACCGTGAGGCGGGGGCGTCCACTTTCACTGTCAGGAACGCCACCGTGAGGCGGGGGCGTCCACTTTCACAGAGAGGAACGCCACCGTGAGGCGGGGGCGTCCCCTTTCACAGAGAGGAACGCCACCGTGAGGCGGGGGCGTTCCCTTTCACAGAGAGGAACGCCACCGTGAGACAGGGGGCGTCCACTTTCACTGTCAGGAACGCCACCGTGAGGCGGGGGCGTCCCCTTTCACAGAGAGGAACGCCACCGTGAGACAGGGGGCGTCCACTTTCACTGTCAGGAACGCCACCGTGAGGCGGGGGCGTCCACTTTCACTGTCAGGAACGCCACCGTGAGGCGGGGGCGTCCCCTTTCACAGAGAGGAACGCCACCGTGAGACAGGGGGCGTCCACTTTCACTGTCAGGAACGCCACCGTGAGGCGGGGGCGTCCCCTTTCACTGTCAGGAACGCCACCGTGAGGCGGGGGCGTCCCCTTTCACTGTCAGGAACGCCACCGTGAGGCGGGGGCGTCCCCTTTCACAGAGAGGAACGCCACCGTGACGCGGGGGCGTCCCCTTTCACAGAGAGGAACGCCACCGTGAGGCGGGGGCGTCCACTTTTATGTCAAGCACGCGATCAGAGTCCCTGCGGCGTGTTTACAGCCTCAGGCGCGGCGTGATTCTGTAGCCCAGGTCCAGGGCTGCATTTCCACTGCAGGTCTTGATGCCCAAATCCGATTTTCTGACTATATCCGATTTTTTTGACGACCCGCTTCCATCATCTTTTAAAAGTGGCCCGTATCTACACTACACTGCTGAAACTATCAAACGTAGACGTTCTGAGGACGACGTAAACGTAGCATTTCCGCCTTCCGTGGACCTCAGCACTGACATCATAACAGTAATAAAAGCATATTTAGAAGATGCGTGTTGGTCCAAACGGCAAACGTTTAGCATGGCGTAACCCTCCCCTTTATGTTGTGTTTCTTTTGTGTGACTGCGGTTGTCATGGAGGCAACACAGCGGGGGAAGGAGGCGTTGCCTTGGGTGTTCCAGGATGAAGCAGGAGAGGGGATGCGTGGGAGAGGAACAAGGAGGGATGCTGGGCCGGCTTATGGTCTCTCTCTGAGTTTTGAAGGAGGAAGTGTTTGCAGACGTTTGATTCAAGCAAAGATATAACCGGCTTCTAGCCTGTTCCATAGCAACGGTGTCCCGCGTGATTAGTTACCGTTTGTGTCCCGACCGGGACCGGACCGGGAATGACAGCGGTTTCCGATTACGGTCTGAAGCCTGAGGCTGAGAGGTAACAGCTGATGGGGCTCCAGCTGTCCTTCAACAGCAACATCAGCACAAAAGCACCTTAATGAGTCATGTGATCTCAGTGGGTGGTGTCCTGAGTCGACGTCACTGACGTACGACTCGTATTTACTCGAGAATATCCGATTTGTCTGCTTACATGGCACACGCAAATGCACGTATCCGATTTATTTCCACATATGAATGAGGCCTGAATCCGATCTGAGAAAATCAGAATCCATGCGCTTTTGTCCTGCTTCCACGTTCACCGGTCATATCTGATCTGTGCCACATGAGAGGAAAAAATTTGAATTGGGTCACTTGAACCCTGCAGTGGAAATGCGGCCATAGAATTCATGTCACCTCAACCAATCAGGACCTTAGCGTGTGGGCGGAGTCCAGAACCAACATGAACTCAGAATATTCTTCTTATTTGTATGGAGACCAAAACGGAATCGTCTCGTTTTATTCTCATGTTTCCCTCCACGGAGTAACGCGGGAAGTCAAACCGGGTCACAGAGACACAGAAGTACCGCCATCCTTCAGGTGCCGCTCCTGCAGCGGCGGTGAAGCTCGCCGTAGCGGTAGAGTCTCTGAATGATGTCATGAACTGGACTTGGAGGCGGGATTACCAACGCCTTAGCAGAAATCAACCCGGGTCTTCTCAAAACTTTGATTGTAGCTCCTCCCACACATGCTGGGAGAGGCGTGAACAGAGGGGGCGGGGCTAGGACTGACCTTTCCGTCGTAAAACTTCTCTCTCTTGTCCGTCAGAACGGAGCGGATGACCGTGCCGGCGTACTCGATCACCATCTCTCCGGCCTCGATGTTCCTCTTGCAGAACAGTCCGCGACCGTGAATCAGGGATCTAGGGAGCGCAGACGGGAAACCTTCATCCTCCTCATCTTCATGCAGACTGTGTAGTCATCGCTGCACACAAACGTACCTGTACACTCCCACCGCCTCCTTGGAGGTTTTCTCCAGGTGTCTGAACCTCATGGCCATGGGGAGCTCGGTGCTGGTGGCGCGTCTGAACGCAGCAGATGGGTTGTTACCACGGAAACACACGCATATTTTTCTACAACAACAGAGGCCGGACAAACCTGGAGGCTTTCAGCGGGAATTCGTCTTCATCTTCATCAAAGGGGCCGACCAGGTCGGGAAGCTGTCGGTGCTGAGACGCCAGGAAGTTGAACATGTCAAACGTCGCTTTCCTGGTGGGAGGAGCACAGGGAGCATCAGCGCCGCGTCACCAAGGGCTGCGGTGATGCAGAGGGAGGGGTCCGCACCGCGTGTAGACCTCCGCCCGCGCGCAACCGCTGGCGTTGAGCGGCGGCTCCTCCTCCAGCGCGTCGCAGCGGTGGAAGCGGAAGCGGTGGCGTTTGCAGTCGGCCGCGCCCTGCAGCTGCTCCAGGAGGAAGATGACGGCGTCGTGGACCACGCCCAGGACGCGCGGGCCGCTCATCACGCCCAGCGGGAGCTGCTTCAGGTGGAAGGCCGCTCGCGCCTCGAAGACGCCGTCGATCACGGCGCGCCACGCCACTGAAGGGAAGCGGATCAGAACCACAGCAGTCAGAGGAGACGTTCAGGAGAGGAGGCGATGCTCTGAACATCTCACCCTCGATGCTGTTGGCCTTCACGCTGAAGCCGTCCTCGCTGGTGATCTCGAAGCGCAGGTGAGGCTGGTTCATGTACGTCTTCCTGTGTTTGGACGCCGGGGCGTCGTCCTCGGAACTGAAACCTGCAGAGACCGGGTCAGAGGAGAACCTGCAGGGACTTCCCGGTCCAAACGGCGGCCTCAAACCTGTGCACGGCCCCCACTCGGAGAGGTCGCCATGGCGAGAACTGATCCACGTGTGCGTCTTGACCTGTGGCTGAGCGCCGCTCTGATCCGCAGCAGGCGGGCCGTCCACCCGAGAAGACCTGAGATGGAAACGCCGTTTTCATTTACATGACGGACAGAGAGAATGAGGATGGATAGACTGGAACAAACCTGCGGGGCGGAGGAGGAGGAGACGGAGCAGCCATCTTCAACAAGCTGCCTTTCTTATCCGGATCCAGGTTCAGAACATCTTTACTGCTTGGAGCTTTCATCCTGATTCCACCGGTTCTGTTCAAAGATAGACGCCGTATTGGACTCTGGGAGATGATCTGCCGTCCACAGAACGCGGCGGCTCGGGTTCGCCCATCATCCTGATGGGGAGTTATTGTCATCCTGATGACAATAACTCCCCATCAGGCGTCACCATGATCAGTCTTTTTCAAAACCAACGCCATATGCCCAGCCGGTGCTTTGGAAACGTCCAAACGGTGATTTAGAAACGGTACCAGTACCAAACCTGGACTTTTGAAACAGTCTTCTTTCTCATTCAGGGGGTCGCCACAGCGAAACAACCCACCCTTCGAGGAGGAGTCGCATGGTAAACTTGGCAATATTTTACGCAGGATGTCCTTCCTGACGCAACCCCCTCAATTTATCCGGGCTTGGGACCGGCACAGAAGCAGAGAAGGGAATAGGGAGCAGCCCGGATTCGAACCCTGGTTTCACGGACGGAAGGCGCCGCTAACCAGCACGAGCTAAAACGACACCTGGACATTTGAAACAGTGCTGCTGCTAAAACAGTTTTCCTGAAATGGTTTTGGAGCCAAAATGGAGTTTTTGAAACAGTTCAGGAAACAGTTCACGGCTCATCGCCATGACAACAGTCTTTCTGTAGAGCGTCGTAAACGTCACTATTATCCATCGGGTCACTGACTTGGAATCTTTTTCTGTGAAGCTTAACAGAACCTCCACACTGGCTCTGCCTGTGCACCCCGTCTGAAGCTCCGCCCACCCATATTAACTCGCCCACAGTCTCTGGAAAGATGAAACGATTGCTGGATCTGTGCAGCAGGACTGATAAATAGACCGACAAGTTCTAAACGAAGCACCAGAACCCGTGATTTTATGCGGTACCAGTGGTTCTTCAGGCATCAGTATCAGTACGGTGGTTCCGAATACACCGGTACCGGTACCATCCCTACTAATGAAGCTAATGGCGTTAAGCGACCGGACTCCTACCTGCTCTCCTGAGGTTCCTCCGACTCTGCCGAGTCTTTCAGGAAGTCCATCCTGGCCTTCTTCCTGCTCGGCCTGTCCGTGACCGTGGACACCCTCTTCACCCTCGCCTGCCGGATGACGTCATCGCCGCTTGGCTCAGGGGAATCCTCGGCAGGTGCAGCTTGGGGCGGCACTAAAAGTCTGGGGGCGACCTGCGGCGAGCCGCTGAGGATGATGGGCTTGGGCCTCGCCGAGCCGGCGGGAGGGCCCGTCGTTCTGTTGATGATGACCCGAGCGGCGGCGCCGTCTGTTGAGGTGGAGGAAGACGGTTGGAGAAGCGTCTGCACGGCGAGCGGAGCGGCGGGAGCGGGGATGGCCGCGGTCTTGATGGGAACCATTCTGTAGATGATTTTCTTCTCTGCGGCGGCGTGGTTGGGGGGGGCATTAGGGGGCGGCTGGCTGGGGCCGGTCTTAAAGATGAGGCGGGGAACCGAAGACTGCACGCCGCCGTCCCGGTGCAGAATCTTGGCTATGCTACTGATGCGGTGGTAGCTGGGGGAGGTGGTGGGAAGCTGCTGGAAGGTGTTGGATCGGGGGTCTTTGACCAGAACCTGTCCGTGGCGGTTGACCAGCAGGACCTGGCGGCCCGGAGCCTGAGGCGCCGCCGAGTTCGTGGCCGGATTTAGTGGAATCTGAACTTGGGGTTTGGCGTTTTCCAGGCGGACAGCGATGGTTTTGCTCTGCGCGGCGTGAATGGGTAAAGTATTCAAGCCGTTGATGACGATCGGGGAGGTGACGGGTCGGGGGACCGTGCAGAACGTGACAGCAGAAGAAGAGGCGGACCTGTTGGCTAGAGCCGGTTCAGGTCGGCGAGGCAGAGGAAGACTGAGTTTAGGCTTAAAACAGTCCTTTGGTAGGCCGATCCCGGTAGGGGGGGGCGGTCTGGCCTTCACGGTGAGGGTCTTCATCAGTGCCACGGGACTCTTCTTGATTACAGGCTCTGGGGAGTAATCGGGGTCGTTCACGTCATCCTGGAATCCTTCCACGGACTCCCCAGACGAACTATTGTCGTCTTTCTCCAGGACGCCGCTGACGCCCGGGCGGCCCGCGGAGGCGTCTTCAGTGGGGACGAAATGACCCGTTTCTGAAGACAAGATCAGATCTCTCTGGGACGTGTCCGGGGTCACGGACACCTCTTCCTCGTGCAAAGTCAGCTCGCTGTTGGACAAGCCTTCCTGAAGCTCCGCCTCCATCTGAGGGACCGCGCTCGGCTTTGACACGCTAAAAATGGACTCCAGCCGCTTCAGGGCAATGGTTAGCTTTTTTGTGGGCGTGTTCTGACGAGCAGGACTTCTGATTTGTTCGTCAACGACCTCGCCGTCGTCGTTCTCCGACCCGCTGTCCGCCCCGTCCAGCTGGGATATGGACGGAGCTGACGGCGCCGGAACGGAGGAACCCGCGCCGCCAACCGCGTCGCAGACGACGGTCCGTGAAAACTTCAGGTAGCGGCCGGAGTCTTCGTCCTCGGAAGCGTCTGCTCCGAGGTCCTTCTGCAACCCGCCCTCTGCTGCCTCCCCCTCCTCTCTGACGCCGTGGGGTCCACAGTTCAGCGCCACGTTCTCGGCCAGGAAAGCCTCGTCAAACTCCAGCTTGGCGTTCAGCATGGAGGCCACCGCCACCTCCGTGTCGGGGTCGAACACGCTGCAGGGCAGCTCCTGGGACATCAGCTGGGCCACCTCCTCCTCCAGGTTCTCCGGGGACAGGGAGATCCCGTTGGTCGTCGCCACCGCTGCATCTTCGGCCTCAGACGAGGCCAGAAAGTCCTGAGGGACCTCGGCAGACACCGGGGTGGTGATTTTAAAGCTCTGCCTTCCTCCTGGGGAGTGAGTGAGCGCCGCTCGCTGAGGAGAGAGACCTGCGGGGAGGCTGGAGCTGGATCTGGGGGGAGAGCTCCAAACCGGAGACAAGGAGTTCTGTCTTGACAGAGGAGGAGAGCCTGGGCCCACGTTGGACAGCCTGGGGGGGGAGTTGAACAGGCTGCATCTGGCGGCGGGCCGCAGGGACATGGGTACGGGCGGATCACTCTCCGTCGGGGAGGAGCTGCAGCGGCTCCTGGAGGAGAGCCTGCGTGGGCGACGGGTGTCCTCGAGGTCCCTGAGGGTCAGGATGGGATGAGGTTTCTGTGGAGCCGAGCCTGACGGCAGCAGAGGGAGAGAGCGCCTTCAGTGTACAGCTCCATGCACGCACGAGTGCGGCCAGCAGAGTGGGCACTGACCTGGGGATGGGAGGGGCCGGGACGACCCCCCTGCAGGTCTCCGGGTGTGCGAGTAACCGGGACTCTTGGGTCCAGGCGTGTGGTGGACTTTGGCGTTGGGTGATGGCGTGGTGGACGTCACGGGGCTGGGCGATGGGCTCAGACAACCTGGAGACGGCATGTCTGGAAGAAGAGAAGCTGGTTTTAATTAGGGGGGGGGGGCAGATTCTGGCGTTAAAAAGGAATTACTAACCACAGAAAAATGTAGGCTTTTTAAATCGCTTTAATCTCCATTTCTCTTTGTAACTATTGTGGTGTTTTCTGTTTGATCTGAAGTCGGCTGAAAACGCGTCTTTCTTGTGCGGATCCATTTTTTGCCAGTATTCCAAATGCATCACTCACCATTTTGAGCATAAAAGTAACAATTCTGTGTTAAAAACGATTTCATACTTAAAACAGGAGAAAGCAAGACAATTTTACTAGAGAGAAACTCTGGAAAGAGAACCGGGCGCCGCGTCACAAAAGCCGACCAATCACAGACGAGGACATGAAGGTCATGCTGTTCTGTTTCCAGAATTTCTCTCTAGTAAAACTGTTTTGTATTTTTGACTTTTAAGAACAAAAAGGTTTTATGAGCACACATTTCTTACGCCCAAAACTGCGTGTTGCGCTTGGAATGACGGCACAAAAATCCCTCCGTGGCTCGGTGTCAGAACAGAACAGAAGTGATGCAAACCTGAGACCCGACTGTCATCTGTGAAGGGATGAAGCTGACGAGCTGCTCCAACCGGTTCATGTGTTGACTTGGAGCACGTTTTATGTTTGGTTCTGGTTTTTATTCTCTTCATTGTTGGAGATGGAAAATAAACCTCTGATGGTGTAATCGTCTGTTCTGTCAGCTCAAGTTCTTCAAGTCTGTTTTTAGTTTTAATTTGATATTTTTCTGCCGCACAATGTCACAAATTTTAAAGAAAACACCTCAAAATGAGGCTTTTCATCACGATTGTTGAGCTTGATTAAAAATAGATAAAATAAGATGAATTATTTACAAATCAGGATTAATTAATTGCACAAAATAATAATTGCATGAAAGCTCTAGCTTTAATATTGGAGTCAGAGATGAACAAAGTGATCATTTAAATGAAGGTTGCAGGAGAAATTCTGCAGATCAATCTGCTCAAAGATCAATGGAAATAAATTAGGAAAAATCTCCAAAATCCCAGAGCCCCGCCCCTTTAGATTGATGAGAAGCCCCAAATGTCCTCCGTAGACACCAAAATGTGTTCACCCAGCGGCAGCAGACGTCTACAGACGACACATCTGCACTGCTGGGGGGTCATGACCACTGATAATGAGCTTTAAAATATAATCCAGTCGTGAGCCAATAAGACGTGGAATAACCTGAGAAGTCCTGACCGGGACTGTGGACTATAGTGTGGTTCTGGTCCTTGTCCCATCTGGGGTCCTGTTCTTCGCCGGGGAGCGGCGTGCTGACCTCCGTCACCTTGCAGGTGTACTTACAGCGCCTCCTGGGATCTACAGTGCTCCAGTACAACCGAGAACATCTGGAGAGGACAGAAATGAAGATCAAAGCAGCTTTTTAGTCTCTCATCCTGGACTTACTGTTCTATGAAGGTATGAAAAGTGTAAAAATGTTCATGTCTGTCTGAGAAAAGGGGATAAAGTGTGCAGTGGGGAGTTTTACCGCCTAAAAACATTTGAGTCCTACTTCCCAGACTTCAGCCCTCACAGCAACAGAGGAGGAAACGTATTTTCTCATCTTTCTGAATAAAGCACTGTGTTTCAAAGAAAAAGGCAGAGCAAAGGCGGGAAGATCTTACTGATAGCCCACAGGATACAGCATCCGACCGTTGGAAGACAATTCGGACAAAACGCCGAGTTTTTGGATCTGCAGTGAACCTGCAAAAGACGAGGATTTCAGGAAAATCCCAACCTAAACTAGAAACAGGAAACGGGAGATTGAAGGTCATGTTACCTATGGTCATAGTTATGGTTTCCGGCTCCAGGCCTGTGAGGAACTTCCTCCTGAGGTTGATTCCGTCAAAGTCCACATACATGCGGCGGTGGACTTCAAAGGCCGCCCCAGAAACCACCTGAAAAGGATCAGCAACAGCTACAGACTGTGCTTTACGGTGAAGCGTTGGAGCACACGACTCCAACAGGAAGTGAAAGCTCCCACAGGTGTGCTCTTCCTCGGTACCTTTGTGCTGACCAGGTCCCGGTGCATGCAGCAGTACACCTTCCTGTCCGCCTGGAACACGCAGCTTTCGGCGCGAGCACACATGAAGTGGAAGTTACTCTGGCAGGTGGCGAGGCAGCAGCCCACCGTGGCCCCCGACTGTCCACAGCGGTCGCAGCGCTGGACATGGAGACGGGACGGCTCAGAATCGCACTAGAGAGTTCTAACACGAGCGGAGAAGGTACGGTGGGTTTTACCAGATGGCGCCCCCTTGAAACGGCGCTGTGCACTTGCAGCAGAGCCCCGTTCTGCTCGTAGACCTCTGCAGACCACAGGCAGCAGTTCACGTGCGCCCACTCGTTCTGACCCAGGTACAGCAGCCGGCCCGCGTCCTGTCCGGACCAGACAAACAGATGTTTAGTAGAGGAGTTCCCTCTGAGAGGACGACTGAGTACATCAGTCTGTGGACGCAGACAAGGAGCCGACCCCATAGATCACATCTGGACGGATCCTATACCAACAAATAAAGTTTAAGCAGCTGCAGACATTTAGAAACTTTACCCCAAAAATGACGAGAACCCGAGAGCTAAAACCCAGAATCAGACGTCTGCTTCAGCCTCAGACACGTCTGAAGGAGGCTGGAGACCTCTGCTCTACACACAGGCCTCGCCACTGCAATGCCCTTATATGGGCATCCAGTTCCTATGGTAACCTGCTCTACACAAAGCTTTCATACACGTCAATCAGACACAAACGTGTCACTTGTTTAGTGAAAGTGGACTTTTCTGAGGTCTGTTAGAAACAATGATTCCAGATTAATAACCAAAACAAACGTACACTGGTGGGAGAGTCTCCGTACTGCTGGCACAGGACGCACTGCCGCACATCTCTAGTCTTGGTGGACTCTGGGAAAGTAAAGTGAAGCAGAACTTCCTCACATCTGCTTCTCAGGTCCTGACAGATCAAACTCAGAGCAGCAGAGAAATCCAGGGTATTTGTGTACCGTGTTGGTGTAGGGGGAGGACGTGAGGGGACGACCGCGCTCTGCCTGGCGGCGGCCCGCCGTCGCTCTGCGGCGCTCTGGGCTCTTTGGCCTGGTACGTCCTCTCCAGCCACTGGGCGTAGCTGTGCTCCTGAGAAGGCGGGAGGACTGCGTCTGGGAGCATGCCGCTGAAACAAGACGACAACCGGAAGCTGTGAAGGCGCTGATGGATTATGCAAATGAGCGGCGGCTTGTGTTTGTACTCACGTGGGAAATTCTTCTGAGAATGAACTCCACTTTTTGAAATAGCAAGCAGGAAACCAGCTGAAAACTCTCTTCATCACCTGTTGGGAACCAAAGCTCAGGTGAGATCAAACAGAAGCGTGGAGCTCTGAGCGGCGATAACCGCCTGTGGGGGAGGAGGGGGGGCAGCTCACTTGGACATAGTGGGCCCGAGCCTGAGTGGTCAGTTTCTGGTCCTCAGGAAGAAGTTCTTCCTCCTTCAGCCTCTTCCTCATCACAGCAGCAACGTCCGTGTGGAACGCTTTCTGAAAGAGGAACAAAATCAGAGAGAGCAGCTGTGCTGGGACCAAAGCATCAAAACAACAAACATTTTCTGGATTTCCTCAGCCAGACAACAGCTGGCTGACTTCTAGTCATCGTCGTAGAAGACCAAAAAGAGCCAGAACTCACGATGGAAGGGTAGCCCCGCCCCTTGGACTTCTGCTGCACTGCCTGCAGGTCACAGACGGGTCGCTGCTCCCTCGCCGCTGTCGTTTCCAGACACTGAAGGACAGAAAACCCAAAAAGGTTCGGCTGGTCCCTCAGGTGAAGATGATCCGAGTGTTTTCTGCTGACGTACCGCTTTACAGAGCAGGAGGTGCTGCGTGCTGCTGGAGGAGAGGAGGTCAGAGAGCACCTCCTCCAGCCCAGCCATCAGCTTGGCCTGCAGGTCCTCCTTCAAAGTGTTGTCTGCTGTTCCTCTGCAAGGCGTGCAGGTGAAACCTCCAGAGTCTGGTAGGGTGGACATCAGACCACACAGCTCCTCTGCATGGCAAACATGAGCAAGGTGACCTCCAGGTGATCTTCATCAACAGCACCGTCAGACGTGATTCCTGTACCTGAGAGTCCTTCACATTTGGGATGAATCCAGTGTCTGCACTCAGAACACTGGATCATCTGCAGCGGCCGGCTGCCGTCCTCGTAACACTTCTGACAGACGGTGCAGAAATGACCTGCAACACAAAATCCTCCTCTTCATCACTCTGTGTGTCATTGAAGAACCAGCTCACATCTTCTCAATCGTGGACAGACGCCCACCTTTCTTGTTGAGAATGGTGCATTCTGGGCAGAGATCCTGCTCGTGGTTCCAGGCCAGGTCCCAGGTCTTTCCAGGAGTCACGCCGCAGCTTTTACAGCGAATGCAGGTCATGCACACCTACGCAAACGCCAGGAGGAATCCATCAACACCCGAAACCATATCCATATCAAATCCAGGCTGGGCAGCATCTTTCACAGTTTTTAGTGACTTTATAAAAACAGATAAATTATATTTCATGTATTTCTCAGACTCACACTGTGTGGTTGTAGTTATACTGAACAAGAGCATCCAAAGGACATTTCTAAGCAGGTTTGGCTTTCACGCTCAATTTTCTCCAAATGTTTGCGAAGCTAAAAAAACAAATGTGCTTTTCATCACTTAGCAACCTCGTTTCCACATATGGAAAGAAACTTTTGGTGTTTTTCTTTGGTGATGTGACGGCAAAGGATGGTCTGAGTTTAAACTGTAAACATGTTTAATTTACTTCAAAATGTGCAAGAAAAGAGTAACAGAAAGGAACAACAGAGAGACCTCAGCTTCAGGACGTTTGTTAACGTACCTTAAACTGCTGTTCTGTCGACACCTCAATGCCCCTAACACTAGATAAAGGGTCTGGGGTCTTACCCAGGGCAGGCTGCAGTTCACAGGTTTGGGGTACGTTGGTCCCAAGCAGGAGGGGTGGTAGCAGGTCTGACATCTTCGGCACTGCAGCACCGGCTGGAGCGAAGGCCAAAAACACAGCGGTGAACCTCCACCCATCTATTTACTACACCCGCTGAGTCCTGTTCAGGGTGGCTGGAGCCTATCCCAGCCACCAGAGGGTGAAGGCGGATTGACCCTAGCAGTTCCGCCGTCACAACAGAGAACCCCCCCCACACACACATTCACATGTAAGGGACAAGTTAGAGTCACCGGTTCAGCTGCAGAGGCCGATTTGGACTGTGGGAGGAGTCTGGAGCAAACCTACAGCCTGGGGGGTTCATGTTTTAGTCAGCATCAGCCTCCTAGTTCAATGTCGTGACATGAAACCCTTTTTAAATATTATTGTGATTTTAAAATATCAACATAAACTGTGGGAACTAAGATTCGCTCCTTGGATCAGTTTTCAGACAAAAGGCTCTTTGAACAGAGGGAGGGGTTGACGTTCCTGCCGTCGTTCATATCCTGCTCCCCTGAACACGCTGCTGCTCACCTTTGCGCTTTTGCTTCTCCGGCCGCAGACGTGACAGAATTTGCAGCGCCGACAGCACCAGTTCTCCTTGGAGTCTTCCTGGGGGCACTCCTCTGGAGTGAGGCAGAAGCTGTGGAAAGGTTCACAGCAGATCTGGCAGAAAATCATCTGTAGAGAGACGGACACGAGAACGGTCGGTTAGCTAAGCTGCTCCAGGCAGAGGGATCCACGCCGACCGGAGCGAGCGGCCGTACCTCATGCCGTCCTTTACTGGCACAGAGCAGACAGACCGGCAGAGGAGTGGTGGGGATGGAGGTGAGAATGCTCAGACCGCCCATGAGCCAGACGTTTTGGACAGCACAGTCCTCCTGCAACAAGACGGGAGTCCAAACGGTCAGGGGAGTCCGTCAGAAACTACAGAAGTGACATTACCCTGAACTTCCCTATGGGGTAACACATCTGTCAATAAGAACAGTATTTCATAAGACACAGTTATGCACAGATGACAATACTTTGTGCACAACTTTGTTTTTGTGAATACGTTTCTTACGGACAGATTTCTTACCCTACTTTCCTTTCTGACAAATAAATGCAAGCAGGGATACAACAGCATTGACAGAACAACGTTCTTCACTTCTGGAAGGTTTGAACCATCGACTGTATCAGAGAACTGGACTGAGTGGCCCCGCCCCCCTGGTGTTCCAAACAGGAAGTGACCTCAAGAAGCCAAAATCCCACAGATTCCACAGAGACATAAACAGCTGGTCAGAAAAACCTTCTGGATCTGATACCTTTTTTATTGTACATCTTGATAATCCTCATTTTTTTCACGATATTCAAGTTATAAACTGACCAATCAGATGCTTCAGTAAAAGTGGGCGGAGCCTGATGGCACTCCCATTCAACATTCAAAACATTTGATTGAGAGACTTGGTGTCGCCCGCTTTCTAGTCACGGGAGGGGTTGTCTTCCAACAAGCTCACTCCTGACTGGAAACTGGTTGCCATAGAAACATCGCCTCCAATCACTCCTTCCTAGTGACATCTGGCTCCAACATGGCGGCGTTTGTTTCATGATAGATGACGTCCCACTCAGTCCAGTTCTCTGATACAGTGATTGGGTGAAGAAAGGTTTGCTTTTTGAACAAATCAATCTTTATTTAGAAACCCTTTATTTACCTGCTAACACACAGAGGCTGTGCACCCGAACAAATAAGGTCATTTAAAAATGACTGGATAGAGTTGATTAAAGAGGCTTTTACATTCATCCATTGTCTCAGGCTCTGAACAGAAACCAGGATGGAGCAGAGGACGTACCGTGATATGAAAGATGAGAGTCTTTGTCAGCACAAACTCACCTTAAAGTCGACTCGGATCTTGTGCTTGTTCTGCAAAAGGCCCTTTTGGTTAAAGCCGTTACTTAACCCCGTCAGGGTGTTCACGGATGCACACTCTGCAGGAGTCTGGGAACGAAGGACACAGTGTGGGTCAGAGGTCTGACAGCTCGGCAGCACCGTCTCTTCTACAGAAGAGTCTTGCTTTTCCTCTTCATGCTGCGTCCCACCAGAGTCCACCTCCTGCTGCTGCCGTTCTTGCACCTCCTCCTGTAATTCTGCGGCTAGACCGTCGGTCTGAGGGGGCCTCGCCACGACCGTGCGCAGACTTTTACCGACGTTAGTCTCATCAACGCAAAGTTCTGCTGGGTGCTCCACGGACGGCTCAGCTAATGATGGGGGCAGGAGTTTGCTCAAATGCAGACGGTGCAATCGCAAGACAAGATTTTTCCGTGCTGCGTTTGTAGGCGCATGAGGCCGCTGAGGGGACGCCGAGAGCGTTTTAGGCTGGGACGGTTCTGGGGTAGAGATCGCTATCGGACAGGACGGCCCTGAGAAGCCAGGCTGCGTTACTGGCAGGGACAACGGTGGATTGGTTTCTGCAATGCACCCATCCACACACGGCGGCATCTGATGAGGCAAACAAAGAGCGGCGGACTGCAGGACATGATCGGGCAGCCGCTGTAAGCGTATGCGCAGCTGCTTCTGCAGCTTCGCCATTGGACTTCCGCTGGGTCTGGACTCAGCCAAAGTTTCTCTGGACTCCATCTTCTCCGTGTTCTCCTGAGCCTGTGAAGGAGGGAACTGCCTAAGCCAACCAGCAAGACGAATGCCAACGTCACACTGACACCAAGAGCATGCAGAGGCGACAACCGGCGGCAGCCGAAGGGAGGGTGAAGGGAGAGGCAGCGTGGCTGACGACTGTTAGAAGGAACAGGAAACCACCGACAGGAATGGAAATATTCAGCAGCGATACGCTAAGAAAAGGCCTCGGATTGGTTGGTGCACATCTCACCTACGTACAGCAGCCAAAACAAGCTACTAATACTTATAGGTGTGCCTGAAAAAAGACAAAAACTAACAACACAATCGTGACGACGTCCACGCTAAAAGTCTAGACGTTCTGGATTCAAAGCAGTTGATATGGATGAATGAATGAAAAGATCACAGCAGCTCTGCTAGAGGCTGGAAGGCTTCTTAAAGTCCCACTCTGATCATCTTCTGATCTAAAGCGTCCCCAGTGCTCCTCTGATGACCACGGTGCTGTTTTTAGCCAAAACCAAAGAACAGTATTGGAGCAATCCAGCCGAACAGTTTGGATGCAGATTCCAGCTCAGAACAGGAAAACAAAGACGTCTGCTCCTGATTCACAGACATTTTCAGAAATGCAGCTTTAGGCTCAATTTTCTCCAGATGGGACCCCCACCATCAGATAAATGCCACAAGACCTTCTTAAAAACACCTTTTTTGTTCATCAGAGTGGGGCTTTAAAATCCTGAAGGGCTGAGCAGAAAAGCAGAAAAGAAGGAAAAGTTAAAAGAATTGATTTGTGAGTAAAATAAGTAAAGCGGCGGCACAAACACATGAGGAAGTCGTGTCAACCGACACCAGCATCTTCTCCCAAAATGGACTTGATTTATGTGGCTCATTTCTGACTAAATTCAGGACAAAATTTAAAACCATTTTATTTCCCAACTGATTAGCTTTTATGAAAGTTCATGTGATCAATGAAAATGGGTTAGAAAGACGTTAGTCTGTTTTCCTGATCGTCTAATGACTTTATGAAATGAAAGATGAAAACTGGAATGAGAGTGGCGGGTCACATGACTGCCTGCATACAGACTGAATGGAGAGCTGAGCTTTGGCGAAGAGCGGTGAGAAACATGCAAAGAAATCCACGTGAGAGAAGAAAACGTTCAGATTCAAAAAACATTAAAATAAATGAACAACTGTGCTACAAATGGTGAGTGAGTTAAAGGCCTGGGCAATGTATTTTCTGGAAATAAACTTTTGATGTCATACGGATACAAAAATAGAGGCTTTTAGGCTGATTCTTGACTCTTTCTGACCTTTTAATCAAGTCTTTGAATCGTCCGACTTTAAATCTCCTAATATTTTAGCACTCTGCCGTATTCCCAGCTTAAAACATGAAGTCTTCAGGAATATCACCAACAATAAAAACTAAAGAATCATTTAGAAAACAAAATACCCTTTTACCCAGGCTTCATCAGATAAGAGGATTGAACAGGTAACACCGACAGGTGAGCCAGAAAACCTGATGGCTTTTTACCTTGTGAGCTTTCTGTTTACTGCCGGGAAATCTGCCCAGCAGCCGGCGATGTTTTCCCGCCTCCGCCTGCTCGTCCACCGGAGGAACGCCGCTTTGAGGACTGACATCTACGAAACACAAGAGGTGATTCTTTCATGAAACATCTTTAAACATTTGTTCTGTAGGCGTGGAATAGACGAATGTTTACGTTTGTTTCCATTTTCATCATTGTTCAAATGTATATTAAATGCTAACTCAAACAGACCTCTTTACCTTTTCAGAAACAGTTCTGTGTTTTTTCATCTGCTTGTTACCCCAGCTAGGATGGGGGGGGGGGGGGGGTGTTAAGACACACTGTCCTCAGCAGATAAGGAAGAAATGCTGTTTGAACTGAAACCCCCAAATGCTTCATTATACGACACCCTAATGACCTCTTTGACTTTGTCTGTTGGAAAAGTAACCTCCTGCTGGGAATCTGAATGAAAGGTCAGAGGAGAAGAGCTTTGAAAGACAGAGAGGCTGCTGGGAGTCCTCCCTCACCCCTTTGTCTATTCCCCCTTGAATACTAGAAACTTACTTCTTGTTGTGGTTTTCTTTATCGTCTAGATGCATTAATTGGACAATTTACTTAGCTTTTTAACACGCCACAAACTAAAAAAACCCTAGAAGCCGATGAAAATGATCAGTGGTTTGAAAGTGGATGGATTTCTAGTGTAGAGTTCACAGAAGTCTTGGTGTTTCATTGCTGGAATATCTGGAAACTGATATTCATGAAATGTTGACTCAACACGATGTAACATATAATAATTAATAAATGATTAGTTACCAATCTAAAGATTTACTTTTGCCAATTCTTCTAAAAATGACAACGACCTGTTCACCCCCCCAGGAGACCGGAAAATAAAATGGTTGCCATGGAGACAAACATGAACAAAAACAAAATGAAACTGCTCTGACCGGGGTGGCAGGGGCAGACGGGGAGAGTGAGGGTGGGTCGGGGGGGGGGGGGGGGGGGGGGGGGCAGCAAGGGCGGGTGGCACCTGAGAGCCGCACAATGCTGCTCGCCGTTTTTATTCTGTCTGCATAAACTGAAGGGGTAAACAGATGAGGTCCACACAGAACCAGGTACTTCAACAGAATGGGTTGGGGGGCTTTAGGAAAAGGTCATCCGGTAAAACGGCTCGTTACCGTGATTAGACGAAGCGGCGGCTGATTTGCCCGACTCTTCCTGTTCCTCCTCTTCAGATTCCAGCAGATTGCTGAAGGAGCGCCGCTTACGGTTACGCAGAGGCTGTTTTCTGATCCCAAGCCCAGAGGAGGACGCCTTCAGGGAGCCGGACCAAGGCCTGGGCCGGACTGGAGAGAGAAAAAGGAGATGATTCTATGATCATGTGGAGATGCCTTTGTAACTGATTGATAGCTTAGGTTTTCAGAATGAATAAACAGAGACTGATGTTTCTGAGGGGAGCAGACACTCTTCCTGCATACCTTTCAGGGTTTTTCCAATACGATGGAGCTTTGCTTTTTCAATCCGATCACACCGTCTGTATCTGTAGAGAGGGAAGCACAATCCTCAGGGGACCTCTATAACTGCAGCAGTCAACATGCTTTCAACTCAACAGGAGAAGTTCAGTGCTTCTACAGCCAATCAGGACGCAGATTATACAGTGTGCTGTAGAAAAGACATCTGTGAGTTCCACTTGAATCTTTGCTTGGACTGCTGCCCCGGTCGGTCCAGGACTTCAGTGCCCTTTCCCTCTGTGCGTTCAGGTGGGACACTTACACGCAGCACTGTCTCTTGGTGTTGGGGCCTCCAAACTTTGGTTTATCCAGGCAGTTGATGCACGTCCCACAGTCTTCCAGCACCGAGCAGCCCTCACAGACTCCACAGCGCCGAGAACGGATCCCTCCTGGTAGGTACGGACTCAGAACTTTCCTCCTCTTGAACTTTCTACCGCGCCTCTTGCGCTGGATGCTTTCTTGAGAGACAACCCACTGGGCTCTGCTCTGATCAAAGATGTCATCATCATCTGCCACATCTGCAGGCGAGACACACAGAGGTTGGGCAAAAGGGCCAAAGAACACCTCGCCCAGGGTTATGTGCAGTTGATGTGTGGGCGGCATCTTTAGACGCCACAACGTAGCCGTCAGTCTAGTGGCTGTGATGGGAGGATGTTACTCTAAATCAGAGGTGGGCACTGAGGGCCGCATTCCTGCATGTTTTCCAGCATACCCTGCTCTGGCATGTTCTAATTGGCTGGACACACCTGAACCAGGTAATCAGTCATGAGTAGGGCAAGACTATCTGGAAATCATGCAGACACACCGGCCCTCGAGGCCTGGAATTGCCCACCCCTGCTCTAAATGGACTTCTGTCCAATCGTAAAGCTTGCTTCCTCTCTCAAGGTTAAAGTACTTTGTTCATGAAAAAGTCCCAGACAGACCTAGTTGGATGTGAAAGCTCCTCTACCCAACATTTGTGACACGTCTGCTCTGTATTAATGTTTGACTGTAAACAAGCACATTAAACCACTGCTGATGTTCAGCTAAAGCATCTGCCTGAGCTTCAGCGTCGGCTCTAGATGTGTTCAGTGAGTCTATTTGTCAAACAGCACTTCCTCACCTCATACTGAGTGATGCTCGTTCGACCAATGTTGGGTATAGCTTTCCAACAGCGATGGCTAATCTGTGTGTGACAAAAGATATTTTTGCTGGCAAATAACTTAATTACATTGATCTAAAAATAAAAAAACAACTTTTGTTTTTTTGTGTTATGTTTTTTTTGGCTGATTGTGGTAATTTGGGTAAATGCTAATGAAAGTGTTGACTGACTGAAACCTTTTCTCTGCTGCTTTTGATGTCGGCGTCATTTTCTCAAACAAAAAGTGGAAATGTTCTCAGCTTCTCATTCAGCTCCAGATTATCCAGAGGTCAAGGGTCAAATCTGTGGTCATTAAAGCTACAACTGCTAAACAAAAGTAGTGACAGGAACGGAGCTTTTTTTTTTCAATGCCTCCAGCTTGACTGAATCTTTAGGGAAAACATAAACCTACACGGGTTAAATCCTCCCAAAATATGCTAAGAGAATACAAACAGGAAAGTCATACTTTTTCATATCAGCAGCTTTCAGTCGTGGAGCAAAACTTTGAGATTAAATGAAATTACATGTCTGTCCATTCAATTTTCCTTCTCCTTTAAATTAAAAAAATTAAAAACTGGAAAAATGCTGAACAGATAGAAAGCATCAAAAGAAATGTTCCAGAAGTCGGAATGATGGGATTATCGGGTGATGCAAAAATTCCCAAGAATAAACCTGGAACCTGTATTGAACTTTAAATGTACAAGAGAAAACTGTGGATGTTCTGCATTTATAGGAGCAAAACAAATATGGCTTATTTATAGTGCAGAAGTATAACTTCCATCAACAACTAACATCCTTTTCTCTGAGCTCAATAGCAGATTCTGCGTCGTGTTAACATCGTTTAAGAACGGCTCCAAGGACAACTTCCTGTCTGGACATTAAGTTATGCAAATAGTTCACTGCATTATACAAACTATGACTTCATCATCACCACTATCCTCCACTTAACTTCCTTCAAAGCTGTAGTCAGACACACCTCACATTTTTTCCATGATGACGAACCCTTCGTGTCCAAAACTTGGTGCATTCGAGAGTTTAGCATTTCTCCCCCCACCCTCACTTATGCCCATCATCCTGTCCTGACATTTCTGAGAGGGTTCTCATGACCTAGTTTCTGTGTTTTGTAGAATTTGAGATGTTTGTGCTGAGAAAATCCAAGTAAAATTCAGTGTACACTGTAAAATCTGCTTTTAAAATCCTTCAAAAACGTGTTTATTGGAACCTGTGTGTGTGTTTGCTCATGAGCACATAAAGCCCCGTCAGTCCCACCTAACAGTTGTGACCCCTGTTGTGCAGCTTCACTTCATATTTGCTGCTTCATTTCAATCTGAGAGAGTTTTAAGCCCAGCAGCTGCAGAGCAAGTTTTTCATTTTTGTTCGTTCAAAAGTGTCAATTTAAGCACAAACTCAGCGGCGAACAGGAACCAGAACCACTTTGACCTTTGTGAATCCGGGAAATTAACCAAAGTTCAAAGGACAATAGTCTACAAACCTTTTGCAGAGTACCAACCTAACACAACATATTGCGTAATAACCCTCTACTCCCCCTCTGAGAAAAAGTAACCGTGTAGACTAAAGATTTCTAAGTTTGTTTTTAGATTCTTTTAGGAAGCAGATTCTCCTGCAAATGAGCAGCTATAAGCTGCTCTGAATGGGGGGCCCGTTCAGCGGGACCCCACGTGCTGCAGGGAGGCAGCCAGGGCAGCGCGTGGGGGGGGGGGGGGGGGGGGGGGACTGGGGCTTTAGCCGCGCCCCATCACATCCACCAATCTTCCTGAAAACCGCGTTTGTCGGTCGTTAAGCCGTGTGCTTTTTAAAAGGGAGAATCTGAGCATTTTGAATGAAATCCATAGAAGAACAGACCAACCAGCTGAAAAGTTTGTCCTGACGCCATCATTGACCACAGCTGCACCTCATTTCACCCTAAATGGAATAAACCATTACCGTGCTAAAGCACAGGAAGCTGAACACTGCAAAACTGTAACATGCAGCTCCAGAGAGTCAGCCATTTTATTCTGAACTGGTTAGACGTTGAAACCAAAGCTGAGCGTACCTTCTGTTGCAGGGGAAAAGGTGATGCCCTCCCTCTCGTGAAGCGGCAGGGCGCTCAGCCGGGGAATGTCGTCGGGCACCATGGCGCGCGGCTGCCCCAGAGCCACTGCTGCAGCTCGACACACATGTTTGATCCTGGGGCCTCCAAGCTGCTGTTCCTACACAAACACACACACAATCATGAGCCACGAGCACACAACGGGTCATAGGGCGGCAAAGCGAGTGAGAAACAACAGACTGTTGCGTTTCTGCATAATCATCATACAAAACGATTATGTTCAACTCTGCTTTACTGTTTACCAATTAAAAAAAGAACCAAAAAAAAAACACAAACTGTCATAAATTTCACCTGTGGTGCAAGGTCTTCTCCAACTCTCCTCTTCCTCCTTCTCCTCCTCCTCCCACTCACTGGAACTTGG
The DNA here is from genome assembly GCF_053564925.1 of Oryzias latipes. Lineage (NCBI taxonomy): Eukaryota > Metazoa > Chordata > Actinopteri > Beloniformes > Adrianichthyidae > Oryzias > Oryzias latipes. Next base: position 29,287,279 of record NC_136247.1, on the reverse strand, counting down.
GTTTCAATAGAGCTCAACTATTGATCCAGACAGAAAAAATAAAGATTAATACAAAATAAAGCAATTCTTTTACAGTGCTTCAATCATTTCAATGCATGGATGAATTCATTTCTCCTTTTTACTTGACTTTTTTTTTTTTACTTCTTTGACAATTTATGTGGTAATGTGCACTTTTAACCACGTGGGGATGTACTAGTGTTTCTTGTTAAACCCCCCCACCACGTACCCGTGTCCCCCACCTCATCCACCCCACTTTTCTCTGTTTTCTTTTTTCTGCTTTCTCTGTTTTATTTTTCCAAAATACGAATAAAAATAGAGTTCAGCCACAAATACAAAAGGGGTTTATACAAATATACACCTCCTGTGTCTGAAGCTACATAACCCCCCTTTGTAACAGTTACATCCGTCCACCACTAGAGGTCCTCAGCTCTGGAATGCTCAGTTTAAAAGTAAAAAATATCCATCTATCTATCTATATCTATATATATTGTTTTTTATTTTGCTTTCTTAAACTTGTAATTCCCAATAATGATTCTATGGTTCCAACGGTTCTTATTATTGGTCAACTCACACATTTCACTAGTTCACACCTGTTTGCATATATTCTTGACACAAAGATCCCATGTTGACATCAGTGTAACAGACAAACATCTAAAGCCTGTTCTGTGGTATTTCCCACAAAGTTCATTCATTCAGAGACAGGAATGTGTTCTTGCCTGCGATAACTTGAGCTGCTTCTGCTGGTCGATCTTGATGAGCTGAACCTTGGCTTTCTTCAACAGGTGGAGCATCCGTTTATTTGCTCCGCTCAGACCGATCCGATAGCTGGGCCCGCTGGCCTCCAACGCCTCACTTCTGTCTCCGCTCGCACACTTTCCTTCAACTTCATTAGACAGGACACAATGAAAACGGTTTACACCAAGAACTGATAAAGTCAGAAAACGCGTCAATTTACATCCTCATTTCTACTGAGATGCCATAAAAATTAAAATAATGACAATAAATAGAGAAAACAGAGACTTTATCCTCATAAAATCAAATGTGGGTAGTTAAAAGGTAGAAAATCAGTTTGAAATATCAGAAACATGCAAAAAAAACAGCTGTGTGCAGAAATGACACTAAATTACAAAACTCTGCTAATCTTTTATAAAATGTCTTACTGCTGTGGCAAAAAAAAGAAAAGATGTTTGTCAAATGGGGATTTAAAGAGTACAGAAAAGAAGAAGTGGTGGAAACATTTCAGCTTTCGTGTATTTTGAAGGCTTTTCTCCTAAGGCTCTGGTCCAACAGTGACATCTAGTTGCAAACTGAAGCTAAGCGGCGTCTCAATGTCACGACCAAACGTTTAGGCTCCATGTCAGTTATTTTAGTAAGGGTTAAAGGTCGACGAAGTCTGCATTATCAGAAATGAACGCACTTTGTAGAAACTTCAAAGGCCATTAACCTGCTTATACCATGGTCACTCCCAAAAGGAATAAATGTTCAACCAGTTTATAGTCCTTTATTGTTGTTATTTTTTTGGTTTGGACCGCTTTATTCACAAAAAGTGAACTATGTTTTACGTGTGCGGCATGTTGTCACGGTAACGTGTCAACGCGCCGCACCACCGCTGCAGTCAAGATTCGGCGATATATATATATATATATATGCTGATCGTCCCTTTTTAACGCACACCCAGCAGCCAATCAGAATAGAGTATTCACCTGGACCGTGGTATAATCCAGGTCATGACAGACAATGAGGAAAAGGTTTAAGCTGCAGATTAATGGAGACAAAAGTGTGGTCTTACTGGCTGCCGGGTCTTGTGGGGGGGCTTCTGCACTGGTGTTCACAACCACTGCCAGCTTTCGAACGACTCCGGGGGAGTTCAGCTCCTCCATGGTGATCTTGGGTCTCTGTTTCCTCCTGAAGTGAGAGTTGGGGGGATCCTCTGGATCCGTCAGGTCGTCTGGACTGTCAGCTTGGCCTCTCTTTTTCTCTGCCAGTTTTAGTGTCAGTTTCTTGAGGTTTTTGTAAATCTCCACATGGCTCGCTCCCGGACTGCTCCCGGATGAGACCTTGGACACGCTGGACGAGCTGTCGAGAAAAGACTGGCTGTCGTGGCGTTGGTACTGGGACTCCTGAAGGGATGCTCCTGGCTTTCCATCTTCTCTTTGTTGGCTCTTCAGCCATGTTGACAAGGAGCCCTTCGGGAATGGGATCATTTCCTCATCCAGGAACCTCTTTGGAGTCTTAATGACACGGGACGAGCGTCCTGAAGTAACAGTTGTGGAGGAACTCGCTGAGCTCTGGCGTAGCTGCTCTGGAACTAGCCCCGGATCCTCTTGTGACTGGGGGAACTTTTTACTTTGGAGCTGTAACTTCTTCTCTTCCGGCTCTGTTGTGGGTGGAGGAGGTTCTGATACGTGAGTGGAGAAAACGCGCCGTGTGTGAGCCTGTGTGGGCCCTGGCATCTCTACTGGAGGCTTTCTTCTGCAGCCATACAAAGCGCCTCTTTTCTGCCGTTTACCAGACATCTCCACCGTGGTGAAGTCGAGCGGCATTGCTGCTTCTTCTCCTCGGAAAGCTCCGGCCTCTGCTCCGGCCTCTGGAGAGGCGCCCATGCCTTTCGCCATCCTCCTTCTCCGCCGTTTACTGAAGGACGTAAAAGACAGAGTGACGGCTCTGGACGGGCGGCTGGAGTGACCAGCTCGAAACCCAGCGACGCGCCTCACAGCTTTCAGAGTCGGGTCGGAGTCTGGCTCTTGGTTTTCCTCCTCGATTGTTCCTGGAGTTTCTTCTACGCCGGTTTGGTTCTGCTTGCTCCCTGAACGGGCCGGTTCTGACGTTTCACTGACACCACCCACAGGTGTTGCACATGGCTGTGTACCAGCAGCGTCCCTGGCAGCCTGCTCAGCTTTTTCAGTGAGAGCTACCTGCTTGTCATCGTCTTTACCTGCAGCCTTTGGCGTTTCTTTCCGTTTCACTTGGCTTTCCTTAGCATCCTGCGCCTCTTTGGGAGGCTTTGGTACTATTTTCCCAATCAGCCCTGGCTTGAGGGTTTTAGGAATGACTTTTCCAAGCCCAGCCTTTGCTCCTGATGACTGTTCAGAAGACGGCGATGGCTTGGCTTGACCTCTCCGAGGGGCAGCGGCGCCAGCTTTCCGTTGATGTACTCCGGTGGCTCCAAATCCAATGAAATCTTCCTCCTGATTAAAAAACAGATTTCCATCAATTTAATCTGATTATTTATTGGTTTCTTTTTTCCACCAAGTCAAAGGGCAATAATCCAGAACAAAATATCATGTAAATCTGTGTATAATAAAAACACAATTTAGAAAAATTGCTATACTGAAATAGCTGTGCAGTCCTGAAAGAAGTCCAACTCCACCGTCAGACTTCCTTTATTCCCTCCCTCAAGTCACTTCTATTTCAAACTTTTGTTTATTGATATAACGTCTTTTCTTTTATAAAAGATTCGTAACAAAAATGCCTTACAATTTTTTTAGACAAATCTCAAGCAATTCTAAGACAAGTTCTCCAAATTCCATCATACAGAGCTTTTCCTGCAATAACTGCAGCAACTATGACCTTTTATTTATGGAGAGCAAATGGAATCTGTGGATTTGTGTGCGTAATTCTTGATTTGTAATCATACAATACATTTTGTGCGCAACTATGTGAAATGTTGTATTCACATGTACACTTGAATATCGCCTCAATGATCTGTTTAAGAAAATGGGAGAAATGTCCAGTTTTTACTAAATATTATTCACAGTCCAACTTCAAAGTGGTTGATAAAAAAACTCTGATGTCCCAGCATTCTAGCAGCATATAAACACATCATCTACGCACAAATCTGGAGATGTCTCACAGCCCCTCCTGCACTAGTAACTGATCTGTGTGTATCAGGTGTTTTGTCTGTTTAGTTCTAGACATGAACGCAAAGGAGCCGTGTGGAATTCTTTACATTTAAGCTGCTGTCATTCAAGTTGAGTCGGTGTCAACTGTATTTTCTACTCGTACGTTTTTGATATTCGAGTGTCCGTGTGAACAAACAGTTGCAAGTACACACAGTTATGTACAAACTGTATTGTCAGAAATAAACACACACAAATCTAAAGCTACACACAAAAAGGCAGGCAATAGTTACAAATCATGAAGAATGCACATGCAAATCCAGTGAGTCTATTTTCTCAACTTTAAGTTTCCATTTGAATAAACTAACAAAAACATATTCTAAAGAAAACAAAAGGAATTTATGTTTGGTAAAATATTTGCTGTAACTATTTTCTTTGCCAATAAACCTTGTACAGTTTAAAAAGCTATTCATTATCTTTTTAATTTTAAATAACACGCATTTGTTACATGCACATGCGGTTCGCTGTAAAATCGTACAGATTTGTTACAACAACAAAATCTACTAGCAATACATTTTAACCGATGTTGTAGTCTCTCTCTTTTTATTAAAGTTTTACTAAAGTTATCGCTGTCCCGACGCCATCAATTATTCAGCTGTTTATGGTACTTTACACATCATATACATCATTTGAACAAACATTAAAAAACTGTGGAAGAAGTGGTCTCTTCTTATTTTGCTCCATTGCAAAAGTGTGAGTCAATGACAGCAAATCAAACTTCTGTTTCTATTTATGAGTAATAAATGTCTAAGTCTACATATAAAACCATGGAATAGTGGAGGATGTGTCAAAAACAGTGAGCAATACTAAATTAGCTGCAAACTGTTTGTTGCTGAGGCTAAAATGGACCAAAACCTTGTTTTTAATTTAAGGTACCAGTTTACACACAACCCAAACAATGCTATTTAATGTAAATCAAATTACACATGAATTTAAATTACTTTCTGCAAATGCCAAGAAGGAACCTATGATCGTCCAGACAGGACACTGGTGGAAATGATGACGTGATGTGCAGAAGCCGCCATAGTGAGAGCGTTCTGCTGAGCAGCATCCAGCAGCTTCAGGCTGAACATGTGACAGAGTCGCAGTGACCGAGAGGATCATTGCATCAGAGAAGTTCAACTCATACCACACTCTACAAATCCTTATTTGTTCTCTAAATCATCTTTAGATCCAACGTAGGACTGACTCGTCCATACAAAACCTTTGATCAAGAACTAAATATGACATCAATTCATCAGCAAATTATAAAAAAGAAGAAAGAAAGTACCACTTTGAGGGAATCAAGTGCATCAACATGAAGTGTCGCTCAGCATCTGATGTAAGGTTTCATAAACATGCCTTTCTGCTCTTTGTTCAAGGATAAGCCTTAGAATGGAGATTTAACTGTTAAAAAAGTCATTTGGTGTTCAGCAACTCAGTTTCACTGAACGTTGACAAAACGTTTGTCTTGATGCTGAGGTGACGCAAAAACACCGAGCAATCAGCTGACAGCGGCTCCATCCTAATGTAATCCCCCCCGGCTCTCACAAAACAGGCGGACAGAGACTACGGGAGCTGGGTGGGAACTTCAGCCCACCGAAACACGAACAAAGAAAGAGGGACACCTTTTTCTTTCACTACAGGATTCATCCGTGGCTTTGAACATACCGCCAAAGTTTCCACTTCAGCTTTCTGTGCAACCAACCACTCCGCGGGACAGATATTCCACCCCGGATTACCTTACGGACTGCGCTACTGCAACATGACGAATTCCTATAAATGTTAATAAACTAAAAAAAAAATTATCTTCGACACAAACCCTGCAAGAAAACGTCTAACAGAGGATACCAGTGTTGATGGTTGCAGAAGGCCAGCCGCTAGCTAGCTAGCTATAATTATTCCGAGCTAGAACATCCTCTGCAACGAACTAACAGTAATTTTCCACAAACGTGTTATTTTTCGTGTTAATACACTTCCCCGTCCAGTCGTGACCAAAGACTGACGGACTCACCTCCTCGCTGTTGCTAGAATCGAACCCGACATCTCTCTGCCGCATATGCTTCTCCACAACCCCCAGCAAGCGCAGCAGGGACGGGTCCTCGCTTAACGCAAGGCCGATGTTCACGGGCCTCGGCCCTGCAGCAGCCACATCGCCGCGGTCAAAGCCCAATCTTCCGCGTTTTGTCCGTTTTTCCGACCGCAGCTTGCTTCGGGTTGTGCACGGCCGGCCCGGAAAACGGGCTTTCGCTGGAGGAGCTTGTGTGCTAAAGCCCGCCGCGGTGGAAGAAGATGATAATCCGCCTCCCGAGGCCGCCATTATTCGCGACAACAACACTGAGGGCGCGCTAGCAGAGAAGACCGCAGCGACGCGCGAGGTAAGATGGACTGCCGCGAGGCAAAGGCGCGCGAGAGAACCACAGGTGCATCATGGGAAAACAAACTTCACTTCCACAGCTTTCATTGTTCCACACCACACAGCTGCAGATGGAAATGCCTGAACTTTTTGCATGAATTGGTTTTAGGAGACTTCGCTTACGATGGTGAGCTAAAGTAACACTTTAATGTAGAACGTTTTATGAAAAACCACTATTTACATCTGGATCCTTAAGTTTGAAACCATTTAATCCCAAACCCACTCAGTGTAACTGAGTTATTTTGAACCATTAAATTAAATAGTACACATTTTTATACTCATTAACTTTAATTGACCTAAAGTAATTTAATAAATAAAAAAGGTGAATTTAAAATGACAATAGGGACCAGAAAACCAATCATATAATCACACCAGTGTTTCCACATGAATCGTTTCATTGTCATTTACCTTTTCTGTTCCAAAGCGACACGCTTCAAAGCAAACAAAGTTAAAGAAATGCGTTCACCTGCACCACCATCCGGTTGTTTTTCCAGAAGTCATTGCATGCAGCCTGATGCTTCAAGACATCTACTCTGTACATTGTGCTCCAGATATTTTACTTTTAACAGGTAGCACTTTTCCTGACAAACCTCTGAAAAACGAAAATCTTCAATTAATCTACATTTTGAAACGACACTTTTCTTAACAATAAACAGCATTTCAAATTTGATTTTATTCTCTTAAGGCAGATTTTCAACAGAAACCAGAACTTCTTTGCAGAAGTCTTCAGAATTCATTAATTATGAATGGTGTATAAATGAACTTTTTAATTGTTTCAACCATTTTACATCACTTACTGACATCACTTAACAATATAGCAACATTGCAGTTTAAATTGTGCACATTATTTAAAAGGGTCAAACATCAGTCCATCACAAAAACCATAAAAAAAAAGACATTTTCAGGAAAAAAGTAAGAATTATAAATACCTGTGGCCTTTAATATCTCTACATTTTTGATGTTAGATGTGTATTTTCTATAAGAGACAAAACCTAGTTGGGTTCAATGAAAAAACGCTCCTACAGTATTCATGAAAAAAGAGCTTATATATAAAATAAAAAATACAATAATGTCTCGGATGATAAAAAATAAAAGCGTGGACCACAAAACATGCACATCCATCGACATACAGGGAGGAGTTTTCATCAAAACCTATTGAAATGAGCACCCAGGGTAACAAAACCTGCATGAGGGGTGATTCTTTCTTGAAAAATCTGGCTCCAAATGTTATAGATAAGATGGGAAATGCTGCTCTACAAAGCCAAATATTTAATGAATGATTCACTTTTTTTCTAACAACACAATCTTTCCTTCATCTTTTTTTAACCTCACAGTGCAAAGCCTGATGACTTTTTAGGGTGCTTTGTCCTGCAAAAGTCTTTCCACAGTTGGGACAGTTGCATTCAGAGCAGATGCCTGTCTGAAGAGGAGGAGCATGCTTGGTTTTCTTATGCGTTCGCAGAGCTTCAACAGAGGCGAAAGTGCAATCACAGTCTGCTGCAGGACAGGGAATGTTGAGCTCCACCGATGTGGGACCATCAGTTGAAGATTCCCTGCTTCTTTCCCATTTTGCTGCTCCACCTCTTTGCTCGACCTTCTCATCACTCAACTCTTCATTTATTCCACACTTGGGTTTTTGGCCTTGTTCTTTGTCTTGTGGGTTGGCGTCACAGTTGACAAAACGAGCACAAATCTCTTGATGCTGTAAAAGCTCCTCCTCTGTTGGAAAACATCGGTTACATTTGCAGCACTGGGCGCTGTCACCGCTCCCTTTATCGAGGTGAGCCAAGTGCGTCGCCTTTCGGTGAGTGCGGAGTCCAGAAGGACTGGGAAATGAAGCACCGCAGTCTTTGCAGAAGCGTCCTCGCAGTGCGCACTCATACCGTCTGTGTTTGGTAAACTGTAAAACGTTCAGCAATGAATACAAATAGTTCTTCAAATGTTCACATGATTTAGTACATATGAAGAATGGATGAAGAATGGATGAAGAATGCGACCTCACCTCAGAAAAGATAGAAAATGTTTTTTGGCAGTAAGTACAGACGAAGGGCTTTTCATCGGCTGTATGAGTAACTTGATGCTGTCTGAGCTCTTTAGGGCAGAAGAAGCACTTATCACATTTGTAGCAGATGAATAATGTATTAGTCTGGAAAGAAAAAATAAGCAAATTCAAATGATTATCGGTCTGAAAATCCTCAAACTGCACATCGTTCTACCCTACAATACACTAAAGTCAGCAGGGAAAAATAGGAGGAATAATTCTTATAGGCATGTTAGGCATAAATATAACAGTTTAAAGTATATTTGGAAAAGAAAAAAGCAATAACTGTGTTTACAATAGTATGTTGTGAAAGACTTACAGAAAACTTAAGAGCCCTTAGATGCAACAAATAAATATACAATCTCTGATAAAACAATTTACACAATAAAAAATGAAATAAAACAGAAAAACATTTGAAATATAAAGAAAATAAAAAGGTTGTCTTATGAGATTTTTAGTTTTCTTTTGCACTTGGGAGGTAAAATTCATAGACAACAACTCTTAATAATAAACATGACACAAAATGTAAAGATCTATTTGTGCTTGATGAGCTTCTTTAATTATCATAATAATGTTTCATGGCAAAAATAAAATGAAAAAGAAAGTTCTGCTGTGACATTGCTATTAACTCTTGTTATAACAGAAATAATCTACCAAACATTCAGTTCCCAACGTTCCGTTTCAACGTAGGAAGCTCAATTCAACGTAAACGTAATAAAAGCTGTACTGGATCTGGTTCTGGTGTTGTTCTGTCGGAGTATTGGTGTTACCTGCTGAAGATGCTGCATGTACTGTTCCCGGTGACTCTTCCTCATGTGCCTTTCCTTTGATTTGGAGTCGCTGAAGGTGATGAAACACTGGAAACACTGCAGACTCTCTGCTCGGTCTGCATCACAGAAAGACAACAGACGAACCAAAGCAGCTTTGATGATGATGATGAGGATGATGGGTTTGTTTTCATGCAGATGATTGAAAAAGTCACGTTATTTTTGATATAACCACACAGTGATAGCTTACATGTGTGCAGGGGCTCACACGTGTTAGTTTTACGTCCGACAACCACCTTCTCGATCTTTATCATCTCCATGCTGCTGCTGTTTGCTGCTGGCCCCGCCGGCGATGATGGACTCCAACACAAACACTGACACACAACCAGCAACAAACGAATTACCACCTTAAAACAGCAACACTAAACACGGCTTTAAATTGACCAAACCGTAAATAAAGAGGTCGTCCGGCAATAAGACAGATAATGCTGACATTTTGGAAGGCATGATATCAATAACAAGATGCTAGCAGGGCCAGACCGTATGCTATATATGCTAACTGTGTGTAAATTGTACCACCTAACATCAACAGAAAACGACTGAACTCTCGTCTTTTAAAAGAAATATTTGAACAGGACCTGCACTGAAATATGTTTAACATATTAACAATTTAGAGAAACGAGCAATAACGATAATTTTCACCTGTTAAAATAGAGAAATACATCTATTGTTTTACCTTTTTCAGAGCTAACCGCCAAAGAATTCTTTCAGATCACGTGACATAAAATGTTTTATCGCGAGACTTTACAACAAAACAAACTGCACATACATAGCCCTGACAAGAAACATTACGGTACTTTAACCAATATGTATAACGAAATTTTATGCATATTTGCCTTTAATATGTTTAAATAGTTAATTTTGTAATTAGTAGAGCATTGGTTTTATTAGTTACAACACATATTCAACAAAGTGTTTTGTAAAGAAATTGACTAAAAACTAAATTCTCTTGCAGATCTCACTTTAAAAGGCAAAGCATCAAAATTGTATTGTGTAATTTTTAGATTCAAACATCCTAAATTAGGTAATGTTAGTTCCAGCTGAAAAGCATTAGAAGAGACTTCTTTAGTACAAAATAACCTTTCAGGAATTACAGGAAAAAATCCCAATGTCTTTGAAAAAAAGAAGATGACATTTACAGTTAAAGACAGACACATTTTTTTTCAATTATTATAACTTTATTGGCATTTTAGTAGAACACCGCAGTTTTACCAATGAGATCAGAGGATCAGACGGTCCATCTATGTTTAAATATTTTCAGAATGACAAGCGAAGGCTCAGCGACAAACGATGCAGGGAAAAAGGAGCGCAGTAGACGTTTAAGCTCTGGCTTGCTTCTGTTGCTGGAATTCAGCGATGCGACTTTCCATCACGGGTCTGAAGTGTCTGATTAATCCCTGTTGACAAAAGATAAATAAGTCAGGAACAAATCGGTTTGCTGAAAATCTTACATTTAATCACAGAAATAACTATATTTTAGTTGCTATGGAAAAGCTTTGCTTTAAATTGGAACAATAAAAACTTCTTTTAAAGGGTATGACTGTCACACAAAGAACCAGAACCTGTTCTTGTGAGCTGCAAAAACAAACGTTCAGCAGAAAAATCTGGAAAAGAGTTTCCATTAATGTTTAATGTTAAAATCAGCCTTAATGAAATCTGGTGTTTTTTAGAGCAATCTTTTCTTCTGGACTGACTGGTCTGCTATTTTCAGTCCATTTGAATCCAACTCATCAATTGTAATGTGTTCCCAAAGCAACATATCTAAATATGCAGGTATTTTCACACCCCATCCTTACTTGCACGGGCCACGCCGCACCGTCACCGAGAGCACAGATGGTGTGGCCTTCAATCTGCTTGCTGAGTTCCCAGATCATGTCGATCTCTGCTGGCCGTGCGTCGCCGCGGACAAAACGCCACATCATCTTATTCATCCAGTCAACGCCTGAACATCGCACACCCAAAGAAAAGTCTGTTAGACGTGAAATGAAAGCTGAGGAGGCGGATCCTGGAAGAGCCTTTACCCTCTCTGCACGGCGTGCACTGGCCACAGCTCTCGTGTTTGTAGAACTCAATCAGACGTGCGATGGCTCTGATGATATCAGTCTGAAGAAAAACAAGCCATTACTCCACGTAAAAGGCGTCTGCTGGTGGCTTTGATGCTGCAGAGGAGAGACACTCACAGATTTGTCCATGACGATCAAAGCCGCCGTGCCGAGCCCCGTCTGGGCCTGGATGAGTCCATCAAAGTCCATCAGAACCTCCTCACACACATTCTTGGGAATGAGGGGAGTAGAGGATCCACCGGGGATTACGGCCAGGAGGTTATCCCAGCCTCCACGCACACCCCCTACCACACAGATGTCGATTTTAATCAAGACAAAAGAAAACATGTGCTTACGTTAAGCTGTATTAACCTTTGGGGTGGAGCAGATGCATGTCAGACTGCAGGCCTCAACCATCCAGCTACGCTTTCAGAAACCTGGCCCTACCAGCTGCTGATTACCTGCTCCAGGTGTGTTTTGCCAATACGAAGCTACAACACTAGTGAGAAAACATGTTGGACACTGACCCTCAAGGCCGGGGGTTTGACACCTGTCCTGTCCCAGTCGCAGTGACGTACATTTGATACACGTAGTGAAGAACCTTCCATAATTGTCCCAGTGTTAAAGAAACAAATGCTACTTAAAGCATTAATAAAGCCCCATACTGAATGTCAGACTGGATAATTCTGAAGCCACTAGGGGTCAGCAAATGTCACCGGGTTTCCACATTACAGGCAGAAACCACTAGACAGGAGAACAAAAGGTAAAGAGGAAAGCTTTTGGAAGAACTACAGTAACTTGAGGTAGATTACTTCAGAGTGACTGACGAGTGTCTTATTGCAGCAGCCCTGTTCTCACAACAAGAACCGTTCTCCGCTTACAGATCCATTCCAGTTAACTGACTGGCTTTTATTTGGTATTTTTTATTCTGTGTGTTTGTGTTCAAACGTTCAAAGACGTTCCAATAATTTACCCCTAGATGCCTGAGTTTATGAAAAACAGAAATCATCTAATTACATTGTTTGAATTCATTTGAAAAATGACCATAATTGGATTTTTGCCCAACAGATTAAATGGACAAATACTTTGTGTAATCCCCCATAATGCAGCGGGACATCTGTGGAGAGGAAAAGCCTGAGGAAGGGCATTCCTGTAGAAGCAACGTTAATTTTGACGTTAAACCTGCACACGAGCATCACCTGAGCCTTTGTCCTCCGGTTTAACAGCCATGGGCATAAAACTAGGAGTTTCTGGCTGCTCTTTAAATCCATGGTTTTGAAACTGATGAGCCATAACCAGAATCACAACAGAACTGGGTGCTGCAGTCAGAGGAGACTGGATCATTCCCTTCAGAAAAAGCGTTTTTTGGTCAGACTGCTTCTTCTGTTAGAGCTGCTACTGAGGGGAACTTCACACCCATAATCAAAACACATATCATTTATTTAAGACACAGTTAGAGAAATGACTCATTGACACTCAGAGCTGTCATCACTGAGTAAACCTCCTCTCACCGATCCTCGTCTTGTCTTTTATGTCTGCATAAGTTCTGAAATTTGTCTGATTTTGGTTTGTTTTATCACCAATTTGTTTTTAGGTTAACTGTTAATGTTATTGAATGTATTGTTTAATATATGTATGTAATGTTGTGTAAATATGTCATTTTATTTGGATCTTTTAGGGGGATTTTAACATCTACCCAGGGCCTGCAGATGAACAACAGCCCTTTGGCTAACTCTGGCATATTGACAGAAATGTTTGTTAATATGCGCTGTCCTTATATTAAATAAATAAATAAAAAAAGAATAGACTTTCCTTCTGAAAAGCTCATCCCAACCTAAGAGGCTCATAGTGGTCTCCCGTCTAGAATCCCAGTCTGACACTGACCTGCGTGTCTCTCGATGAGCTCCTTCAGAGGGATGGACATCTCCTCCTCCACGGTGCACGGGTGGTTCACGTGACCAGAAATGTTGAACAACTTGGTGCCAGAGTTCCTTTCTCGACCAAAGCCTGCAAACCAAGTGCCCCCCCGACGACAGATGGTGGGCGCCACGGACACGGTCTCCACGTTAGCAACAGTTGTGGGGCAACCGAACACACCTTCAGGACCAGAGGAAGAGAGAATCCTGGGAATTTAGGTCTGGATGACATCATTTTCACTGTGTGTGTGTGTGTGAATATCACCGATGAAGAAACAGCCTGAGCTCAAACCCATGAGCGAACGCTTTTACCTTTCATGGTACTCACCCACATCAGCAGGGAAGGGGGGCTTGAGGCGCGGCTTCCCCTGCTTTCCCTCCAGAGACTCTATGAGAGCCGTCTCCTCGCCACAGATGTACGCGCCGGCGCCGCGCATCACAAACACGTCAAAGTCGTACCCGGAGCCACAGGCGTCCCTGCCGATCAGCCCGGCGGCGTAGGCCTCGTTGATGGCGACCTACGATCCGAGAGAAACCACAGACTTAGAAGAAGGTCAAAGGGAAAACGTGACTCATTATCGACACTAAAGAAGCAGAAAACATCAAATTATAAAGACATCGCTCCTGAACTGTATTTTTATGACACCACTATATTTGTAAAGGTCAGAAATCAGCGATCTTGGACGGCGCAAACATTCGTACTGGAATTTCAGGAGCAGATCGCGAGTATCCGAGGTCTAAGATACTCGTTACAGCCTTAGAAGCAGAGTAAAGTTACTAAATGGTTCTTTGTTTAAAGCGCTTTTTTCCTAAAGTAAATTAAAGTTAAAGCACTGAGTTTCTGCTGAAGTCTGGTTGACCTGCAGGTTGGAGGACTCGTTGTAAAACTCTCCTCGGATGTAAATGTAGGCGGCACGCGCCCCCATGGCCCTGCCAGCAATCAGACAGCCTTCCACCAGCTTATGAGGGTCGTTTCGCATGATCTCCCGGTCCTTGCACGTCCCCGGTTCTCCCTCGTCTGCATTCACCACCAAATACTTGGGTCTGAAAAGAAGAAATGCGGTTGAAATGCAGTTTGTTGTAGGCAGAAGAATCTCAAACAGCCTTAAACAGACGCACAAACAGAGCAGACAAGCCGAGAAGCTTTGGACAAACCACAGACATCAGCACTCACTACTGCACTTCTATCCCTTTGAATTTAAACTAAACTGTAAGATAATCAACGTGGAAATGATCAATAACACGTCAGCGTTTTAAACTAAAGACAATAAATGTACAGTGGTTCATGTCTTTCTGGTTTGTACCTCATTCTCTGACGTCAAACTGACAGTAAAAACAAACAACAGGCTGGAATAAACGAGTTTGAATCCCGACTGACCGGCCATCGCTGGGTTTGTTCATGAAACCCCACTTCATGCCGGTGGGGAAGCCCGCTCCACCTCTGCCACGCAGACCGGAACCCTTGATCTCATTCAGGATCCAGTCCACCCCCTTCAGGAGAATCTCCTTGGTTTTGTACCAGTCCCCCCGTCTGAGGGCCCCCTTCAGCCTGAACGGAGCAAACGGTTCACACAACACTTCTATCTGCATGACATCCGAATGGTTCTGGGTTCTTTTCTTTATTACCTCCAGTCATGACGACCGTAAAGGTTTGTGAAAATCCTGTCCTCATCTGCCAGCGGCCCAAACTTGGTTTTCTTAGGTGTCCCCTGAATCATCGTAAAGGAGAAAATGTTTGTGTGATTGTCAAACACAGATCTCTTTTATAGCCTCCAGGTAACACACCTGAGCCGTGCTGTTGAAGCGAGTGATGACGGACACCCCCCCCTGGCTAACAGCAGCGGGGGCGCGTGCCAGGCCGCAGACGACCGAGCGAGACACGGACAGCATCACTCCTGGAATAAATAGACAAACGCAAGTTTAAACGGAATCAGCAACAGGAAGTGTAGATGAACTAAAGGGAAACCTTTGAAGCAGAGAAACAATTATTTAAAGGACATTTAAACTTCAGCAACTTTACTGAAACATCTGACCTCCAACTTCATTTACATCCCTGACTTCAGTTTGTTTGAGGTGAGGTTCTAAATACGTCCAACAAGAGTAGAAGAGGACAAAAGCTTTTGATCTGAACATTATTTTCATGCTGGCTTGATTGTGTTTGTTTCAATATATTTAAATGCTTCATTTGAATTCCATCAACTCTCCTTTAGAAATCACTTCCTCTGCATTTCTACATTTCTTTACACCATCATGTTTGTTTAGATTGCTTGAAAAGTCCTTTACGTTTCATTGGACGCGAGCAGCACCAACAATGAATATAACTTCTCATTAACAATTCACCTTTACTGTATTCAAATGAGTACCTAAAAAATAAAAATTATAAAATAAAACCAACTCCGGAAGTGAGTTTCACATTAAGAGCTCAACTTTACTGCCAAATTAAGAGCATTGTAAAGACAAATTTTTATTAGGTTCAAACTAACACCCGCGTGGAAACGAGGAGGGTGGTACACCACTCTGCAATAGAATTATCCTTCCTGTGTTTTAAGTTGGATCCGGGTTTGTAAGATTCTTGTTATGTGATGCTGTTACGTCAGAGACGTGAAAACCTGATCTAAACATGGTGAAGAAGACTACACCTTTAGTCCCCGTTAGTCCTCTAGACATTCCACCGCGTCAATACCTTTAGCTTAATAGGAGTATGGATAAATTATGTTTACATTCTCCCAAATATGTCAGTTCTCACTGACCTCAAGCTAGCGTCTGTAGCTTCAAGCTTGAAGAGTTAGCGGCGCTGTTTAACCTTAAAGTCGGAATAACAATATATAGGACGCGACTGACGGCACGACAACTGTTCGCTTATCAACATCAACAACAAGAAAACCAGCATAAAGACGATTTAAAGCACTGATATGCAGAGAAAAACGACCGTCCCAGCTTACCCTGTGTGTTAATGTTACGGGTTTATGAAATGCAGCTTCACCGGAAGCACAAGGCTCTGCCCGGAAGCAGTCACGGAGCAATGCAGCCAATCCCCGCCAAGGTAACCGAGTGGGACAGCCAATCACTGTGGAGAGTCTCGGAACGACGCAGCCAATCACCGTGGAGAGTCACGGAGCGAGTCAAGACATTTCATAACACGTTTCGTCTTACAAAAGAGGTTTTTAACATTTGATGTCGTTTGTGTCAGTTTAAGATGTAATAATAAAAGAGTTTTTTATTCCTGACCAACAAATCAAAAATAAAGTGATTTCAAAGTTTAATTGAGGCCATGCTTTCTTTTACATCCTCCCCACAGGATTGCCGGTGAATCTTTTGTAACAAAAAGTTCAGCAGCTGGATGACCACAGAGATCTTACAGATGTAGAAACTGAACATTTCTTCTCTAAATACGTTTTTGTGAATCAGCATCCTAATAAAATCTATTATATTTATGCCATGACTCTATGGTTAAACACAGTAATAACATAAACTAATAAAATGGAGACTTTGAGTTGTCATTTGTAAGAACTATTTTTAAAAACAGACACAATTCTGTTCTCACCTAAACTCCCATGACTGTTAAATTACCATCATTTTATCAGGATTTCAAATAAATGTATATATATTACAATAAAAATATCTAACATTATCATTAATATAATTATAATGGTACATATTATGTTAATTTATTTTACAATCATAAAAACTGTATGTTGCAGATATTAAAGTGAAATGTGTTTTGAGGTTTGCTGCATAAAAATATTTCTCTAGCTGAACAACATATTGACCTCAGAAAGACACTGAAATAATAACAGGTGAAATTGACATAATTTAAACTTTGACAAAATGTCTTGTGTATTATTTCTATACAGGTCTGTACATGTTAAACTGGAGACTTGTACTAACGTTAAGGCATGTTCATATATCAGGAATGACAAGACGAACAGACGAGTACATGCAGAAGAAGCGAGATAGGAGAAAATAAAAGTATATTTATGTTTTCTGGGCATAAATATTTATATGTACATGACTTCATAAAAAGCATTTTAGCTTTAAACAAATGTGATTTACAAGAGTCTTTAGAGCTGAACACATTCACAGGGATTTCAGAAATACTGCTGCAAAAAACAACCAGGTTTACAAGTTTATGATGATAGATCCTAATGCCAAAACAATAACAGAGTGAATAGAAAAACTGTTCATTGATATTAGTTATCAGTAAAAATTATTGGCTGCTAGTTGTTACAGAAATGCAATCACCCATTTTAATATAGTTTCTTCAGGTTTAAAGTTAAACAGTCTGTTTTAAAAAGCATAATTCATGTAGTCTACAAATGATATACACATTTTTATGGAGCTTGCCTCAGAGAACTTTAAATATTTCTGCATAAATTACTAACTATAAACAGAATAAACGTGTTGACACTTGAGACAAATAGTGATCAGTTTTAGGGTCAGAACAAAATCTTCTTTTAAATTATATTTAAAAATTAAAAGATGTAACAACAATATAATGGGAATATAAATAAGTAAACAATATGAATAAACACAGTCAAAGTTACATTTACAGCTAATTTTCCGCATCGACTCTCATCAGACATGAACTCCTCTGAATAGCAGAGGCGAGTGCTGAAGATGAAGATGCTGCTCCTCACCTTCAGCCTGGTGGAGCCGAACTGTTTGAATTTTTCAGAGACGTCAAACTTTATCGATGAAAAGAGTTTGTGAAATCATCAAAATGGTCAACTGCACAGGATTCTTCTCAGAGAAACGCTTTGACTGAAAACCCATGAGCAACAAAAAGACAGGCGCCAGCATTTAACCACAGA
This sequence comes from Oryzias latipes, assembly GCF_053564925.1. Taxonomy (NCBI): domain Eukaryota; kingdom Metazoa; phylum Chordata; class Actinopteri; order Beloniformes; family Adrianichthyidae; genus Oryzias; species Oryzias latipes. Next base: position 29,269,348 of record NC_136247.1, on the reverse strand, counting down.
ACATAAAAGAAAAGATCATATATTAATGAGGAGAGAAGAAAATTGTGCAATTATTAAAAAAAAATTAATGTTCTAAAATTGTATTTCAAAAAGTCGTAGTTTGAGAAGGAAAAGGTCATCCTTTTTTTAAATAAAATGTTATATTTAGCTTTTAAAATGTTTTAACAGAGACAATAAATCATTTCCTGTTTAATTTATGTTGCAGGGAAGGGTTGTTATATTCATAATTATTATTCTAAATAATCAATATGCGACTTCATGAAGTACATTTTGACCTTTTTCTTACGATTTTAGGATTTTGTTCTCCTGTTTATCTTCTTTTATGGTGTCCTTAATACTCCCATAAAGTCTGATCCCATTCAAGTAAATAGAATCGACAGATTGTGTCCCATTTTTTAACAAAATTCATATTCTTCATAAGCGTTTGGGTTTCTCTGTGCACTAAAGTTGTTATGGTATGTTTGAAATGAATGGAGGATTTCTTTCTTATTGGATGGATTTTCTCCAAAGCCAAAAGCTGGAAACTGGCGTTTGTGACAGTTTTTGGGGGGGGGGGGTCACTCGGGGTCGGTTGGGGGCTGATAGCTGGACCGTCGAGAAACCCTGTCCAGGCGGTCCACCGCCACGCTCTCAAACGCCCTCCTCATCAGAGGATGCTCCTCCAGGACCTCGTTGAAGTCGTCTGCACTCAGGGAGTAGAGGCGGCAGTAGGTCTCTGCCTTCACGCTGGCCGTGCGGCGTCCCTGAGTCAGCAGGCAGATCTCTGGAAGCGACACAAACATCAGCCAAGAGAATAAGAAAAAGGTCCAGTGAGGATACCTGTCATGTTCTGTTACTGCCGCTCAAGCATCAGCGCCAATGGATAAAAGCTGCTGCCGTCAGGTAAACGTGTCTGTCAGAGTCAGACTCAGCATTTCAGGAAGTGAAGACATGTTGGTCCACATCAGCCATCGCTGATCGCAGATGACATCACAGAAACCTGTTCACTCCAACAGTAAGAGGTGTTTCTGTCTGTAGTGGATTACTACGGTGGCCCTGAGGGGTCACAACACTTCAGATTCACAACACAGCACAAAAAAACACACTACATTAACTCACAACACTAAAAAATTAACTCACAACATAATAACTCACAACACAATAACTCACAATACAACACTTTAACGGTAGTACATCTGCAACTTACATTGTTGTAAGTGTTGTGAGTTATTGTGTTTTGTTGTAAGGTGTTGTGTTGTGAGGTATTGTGTTGTGTTGTGAGTTATTGTGTTGTATTGTGAGGTATTGTGTTGTGTTTTGAGGTATTGTGTTTGTGAGGTATTGTGTTGTCTTGTGAGTTTTTGTGTTGTGAGTTAATTTTTTCAGTGTTGTGACGAATTGTAGTGTGTTATTTTGTGTTGTGAAATCTAAAGTGTCGTGCTGTGACCCCTCAGGGCCACCGTAGATGACCTGGTCTGCATGATCCTCTATGGAGAGCTGGGGACAAACAGCAGCCGTCTCTCCTGTGCGTTTAATGCGTCTCCATGAAAAAACCTTCACAGTTGGATTAATATCTGGTTTTTCTAACGCGACCTGAATGTCCTTAATCTTTTCCAATCACGTTTTTTAAGCTCTTTTGAATACAAACTTGGATTCTTGTGAATCTGTTTTCTTCATGTCCAAATACCAGAGTAAGAAACAAATGGGAGTGGATGGGGTCACTTTGATCTTTCTGCATTTGAATGTTTTTCATTGAGAAAACCACCAACCGTGCATCCAGCCTGATCCACTTATGTGCTGAAAGCAAACAGAATAAACTGCTGGGATCTGGAACTACACGCGGTCAGCAGCAGATTTGGTGACGGTTAATCAGCGACAAAGGAGAAGCTGAATCCTAGAGCCTCTTATGAGTTTGATAGAGAGCAGGATGAAGGGGCAGGTCAGTGGCAGATGATTTACCCCCGAAATATGCTCCATCGCTGAGTCTAATCTCCTTGCTTCCGCGTGGAATCACCATGACGGTGCCGTGCTGGATGAAGTACATTTTGCGGCCCAGCGTTCCTTCTCGTATGATGAAATCTCCGGGCTGAAAGACCTCGAAGCGAAGCTTGGTCAGGATTACCGTCACGAAATGAGGGTCAGTGTTGGCAAAGAGCGGCATGTTGGCGACCAGCCCGCGACAGTTATAGCTGACGATTTCCTGCAGACGACAAAGCAGATGAGGAGAGGCTCAGTGGAGGAGACGCAGACGTATGCGGGGCAAGGGGTCGTTTGGGGGGTAAAAGAAGGAAGAGGTCGTCAAACAACTGCATGTCATTAAACACCGTTTTTCCTCTAAACAAGTGTTTTTCAACCAGTGTGCCGTGGGAGATGGTCAGGTGTGCCGTGGGAAATTACCCTCATTAACTGATCTAAAAACATTTTCCATCTCCAGGATTTCAGCTCTGTGTTCATCCAAACAGTCCTGATAAAACACTGAGTAGTTAGGAATATGAAAGATCATAAAATACTTTTTACTTTGTGTTTATTTGATTCTACTAAAGACATTTTGATAAGAATGACGGTACCGCGATTTAGCCGCAGCTTCAGCTGTTTTTGGAAAAACTGTCTCCACCAATCATTCTTGGAGGCTTAATCACATGTCATCAGTCTGACCAATCAGAAGTGGTTAAAGTCTTCACTTCCTTGTTCTGATTCTGCTCAAAGTCTCTCAGTTTCAACAGAAATACCAGCTAAAGCTCGTCTTTAGCGGTGCAGCTTTCCACAGAATCCGGTGTCAGACCGTGGAACAAGAGAACAAAACAATGAGTCTGTCTGCCATCACTACATCTCCCATGATGCATTGGGTTAAAGTGACAGCGTCTCAGCGTACAATGAGTCGTCGTTAAACGTCTTGAAACAACAACAAACATCTTCTATCTTAATAATAATAATAATAATGGATTGGATTTATCTGCGCTTTTCAAGACACTCAAAGCGCTTACAGTGTGTCCATTATTCATTCACTCCTCATTCATACTTGGTGATGGTAGCTATGGTTGTAGCCACAGCTGCCCTGGGGCAGACTGACAGAGGCGTGGCTGCCATTTCGCGCCTACGGCCCCTCTGACCATCACCAGGATCATTCATGCACATTCACACACCAGTGGAGCCACACTGGAGGCAAGGAGGGTGAAGTGTCTTGCCCAAGGACACAACGACATTTTGGCTGGTGGGAGCGGGGATCGAACCGCCAACCCTTCGGTCATTGGACGACCTGCTCAACCACCTGAGCCACTGTCGCCTCTTCTAACTTAACTTTTATTCCATCTTTTAGAAAAAACAGCAGCAGCTTCCAGCTTTTTCTGCCACATTTATCACTAAAATGCTCGTTAGATCATGGAGGGACTGTAGATCAATACAGACTATAGAGTTTCTGCTTTTTTATATTTTTGGATGCTGGTGTGCCGCAGGAATTTTGTCAAGGTTAAAGTGTGCCGCGGCTCAGGAAAGATTGAAAAACACTGATCTAAACAAATCAATCATCAATCCATTGGATCAAACAAAAACTCTATGATTTCACATGAAATTAAAAAAAGGAAGTAATGATCTTATATTATTCTCACCTTTAAAGTAGTTTAGAACAAAAACTAATTATTTGGTTTGATGATGAGAAAAGTCAAAGTGGCTCCTTTGAAACTCTTTAGAAAGATTAATGTCTTATCAAACAAGTTTATATAATTTACTCAAACATTTTAGGACGTCAGAATTAAAGGTTAAAACATGTCTTTCATTGTAAAAATACAGGTTTCTGAGGATGAATGAAACATTTCACCAGAGTCCGAAAACACGTTTGTGGAGGTTTTTACAGAAATCTAAAGATTATTATAAGAATTTAAACGACAAATTAGATACAAGCAACATGTTTTATATCCAATCAATTCTTTAAGGAGCTTTTTCCATTGATAGATTAACATTTTTCCCGTCTTTTTCATACATAATCAGCTCTTTAGATGAAAATAGAAGTAGCCTGTGTGACACGTAGGAACACGTTTTTCTTTGTTCTTTGGAAGGTTGCACCATAGTTCATTTCTGAAGAAATTTACAGGAAGATAAACTTTTTTATGTTTAATTAAAATCGTTTTTTAAGCTGTAACAACAAAGAAACAATTTGAACCCTGAATAACCCAGGAGCAGTTTCCTTCTGAGCTTTTAAAGTTAATCGGACAACTAATATTTTTTTCCTTTGAGGTAGCTGCACTTATCAGTGTCAATCAGAAAATGAAATAAAATAAATGAAAACCGTTAAAAAATAAAGCAAAATAAAAAAAATAAAAAGAAAAGAAAATGAAATAAAAAAAATGAAAACATTAAAAAAAAAAAAAAAAGATAAAATAAATAAAAAAAGTATGAAAGATCAAACAAATAAAACAAAATAAAAATAATAAAAAGTTAAAATAAAATAAAATCTAATTGAAAAAAATAAAAACATGATAAAGAATAAAAAAACAAATAAAAACGCACAAAGTTAAATTTAAAAAAATGTAATCAATATTAAAAATAAAATATAAGGGAAAAAAATATATACATACATATAGATTTTTTATTTGGTAAATCAGACGTCTGTTTTACTTTGACATTTGTTTCGTTCATATCAGGACCTGCTCACATTTAAGGCACTCTAGTTCTTAGGAAGGAGGGAGATCGATTCCTAAGATTTATCTGTGGTTAAGAGAAAGCTTTATGAAAAAACAGTGTTGAACATTTACTGTAAAGTTTGCCTTTTTTCCAGTGAAAATTAAATTAAAAGAATGTGGCAAAATTAAATTATATTAAATGAAATTAAATAAAGAAAATAAAAAAGAGCGGCCACATTTGAGCCCATAGGTTGTCTGAGGTTAAGACCCGATTCTAGATTTCCTCCTGGCAGGTTTGGGCGGCGATTCCAGCTAACTCATCTGTCAATCACAGCGTAGAACAGGTCCCACCTCCTTCAGAGGGTCGCTGAGCTCTCCCAGGATGCTGTCCTCGTCAAACATCTTTCCTTGGAAGCGATGCTCGTAATAGTCGTGGATTCTCTGCCTCACGTCTGCGGGCAGTTTGTGGAAGGACATGTACTGCTCCACCTGCTTGTACTGGGAACATTTGCACAGAACAATGGGGATTTCAGAGGCAGACATCTCCCAGCATGTGTTTGCTGAACGGTTACGCAGCAGGGGGGGTTTCTGCTGGGGGCTTATTTTTCTCTCATTTTAAGTGGATTACAAACTCATTTGCAAAAGCCATCAGCAGACAGTGATCCAAACAAAGGTGCTGCCATTTGTCATCATCTGTTCAGATTTATCTTGGGGAAAATCCCCTGAAAGGGTCAGCGTAAGGCCAAAAAATCCATTAGATTAGATAATGTACATACTCCATTTGGCTCAGGCGTCCTGCATGAAATACAAGCAAGTACGCAAGACCATGACACAGACGTGGCTGGGATCACGCCAGCCGTCATGTGAGGCTCGTGGAACATGTTTGGGGTCTCTACCTTCTCCTGGTACTGCCGATGCGACGCGTCCAAAGACTGCACCAGGTTGGCGGCGTGACCCAAGAACATGGCGTAGCAGGTGGCTCCCACCACCATGCTGACCATGGTGAGCCAGACGTCACTCATGCCCTCGGGGGGGTTGGCGCCGTATCCTATGCAGAGCATGTGGCTCATGGCCATGAAAAGGGCGTAGGAGTACTGGATGTGCCAGGTGGCATTCTGGGAAAACGACAGGAAACGGCGAAGAAGGTCAACTAGAATCATTGGAAGATCAAAACATCGAAACATCCTTAGGTAGAGAGTGAAACAGTTCAAGCCTTCATTCCTTATCATTTTGGTGATTATGATCATAAAAGCTGACAGAAAGAGCGGCTGGCTGCGTGGCGGGAAGCTAGGGTTCGATTCCCAGGGGGTGGAATGAGCTTCCTCCAGTGTGAGACCCTTCACGCTACTGCCTAACCATGAAGTCACCTGTGGCGGCCCCCTGCCCGGATTAAATGCAGAGTAGTGTTGGGGGGGGACATCCTGCATGAAGTCAGCGAAGGCTGATTGGCTGATGTGCTGAAGGGTGAACAACATGATAATCCTACAGCTCAGAGTCTCAGAAAGCGTTTCTGTTCATCTCCTCTCAGGTTGGAGCTCCTCCTGCATCCATGATGCTGCCTTCAGCTCTAATCTGGTGTTCCTCCTCTTCCTCTTGACATCAGTCCGTGGATTTTCTGTTTCTGCTTCCATGCTCAGTATCTTATTGAAAAAACTACGAATAAGTTATGAAAGCTTTCCCCCAGAAGATATTTAACAAATTCTGGAATTTTACTGCAAAGGAATTATCTAATCATTTCTATCTAGAGGTTTAATTACCAGTAAAATATGTTAACAAACATTTATGAAGCTGAATATTTTAGTTTTTAAACCGTTTTTTTATTTGATCAGTTGAAATGTTTACATGAAAACCTTCCCTTTCTGTTCATTTTTTCTATGATGCTGTCACGACTTGTGATCCTTCTGTGAGAAACGTGCCGGCGGGTAATGTAAAGTGAAGAAAGTTATCCGTTTGAGGAGCTGATTTGTCCCTACGTGTAGATGAAAGGGAATATTCCAGTCAGTTTCTTCAGAACATTCTCTCCCTTTAATGATGAAAGCGGAATAATCTGATTAAAGCAGATTTCCACAGAATCCTTAAGCTTCAAATATACAGACTAATAATGAAGAGTTGTACCAAACAATAGTAACAACAAACTACAGTGCCTTGAGAAAGAAAGTATTCCGCCTCCTTGAACTTTTCAACCTTTTGCCATATTTCAGGCTGAAAACATGAAGATTTAAAACTTTAATTCTATGTGACGAATCAACAAAAGTGGAACACAATCATGCAGTGGAACCACATTTATTGGATGTTTCAAACTCGCTCCTGGATTTGGCTCCATCCATCATTGCATCAATTCTAACCATCCTCCCTGTCCCTGCTGAGGAAAAGCAGGCCCAAACCATGATGCTGCCACCACCATGCTTGACAGTTGGGACGGTGTGTTCAGGGTGAGGAGCTGTGCTGCTTTATGCCAAACAGAACGCTTTGCATTGTTGCCAAAAAGTTGGATTTTGGTTTCATCTGAGCAGATCAGCTTCTTCCACATGTTTGGTGTGTCTCCTAGGTGGATTGTGGGTAACTTTAAACAACACTTTTTATGGTTGTTTATGGTTAAGAAATGGCTTTCTTCTTTCCACTCTTCCCTAAAGGCCAGATTTGTGCAGTACTGACTGATCGTTGTCCTGTGGACAGACACTCCACCTCAGCTGTAGATCACCCAGACTCATCATTGGTCTCTTGGCTGCATCTCTGATCGTCTTCTCCTTGTTTGAGCTGAAGGTCTTTGTATATCTGCAGTGGTCTGATCCTCCTTCCATTTCAGTATTATCACTTGCACAGTTTTCCTCTGGATGTTTAAAGCTTGGAAATCTTTTTGTATCCAAATCCGGCTCCAAACTTCTCCACAGCAGAACCTCAGACCTGCCTGGGGGTCCTTGTTCTTCATGATGCTCTCTGCACTTTAAACAGAGCAGCAGCATTTATACGGAGACTTGATGACATCCAGGTGGTTCTGTTGTCATCATTAGTCATTCGGGTCAATTTTTCTGTTTTTCATTTGTTAAACTAGTTTGAAATAAATTCGTTCCACTGCGTGATTGTGTTCCACTTGTTGTTGATTCTTTACAAAAAATACAGTTTTTTGTCTTTATGTTTGCAGACTGGAATGTGGCAAAAGGTTGAAAAGTTCAAGGGGGCAAATACTTTCACAAGGCTCTGTATCCTCGTGAATGTATTTCTTTAGGACTAGCATGAACTCACCACCATATTGTTTCTATACACCCAGCAGTCTGGAGGGAAGTCCTGCAGCATGGGCACCATGAAGGTCAGGCAGCCGTCCCAGTGGCACAGCAGCAGCATCATCCCGATCAGGTTCACGATCCGGACCACGGCGCTGGCCAGGTCATACGTCATGTGGAAGATCTGCCAAACGGAGAGGAAGGTTGAAACAAGGCGTCTGTTGTTTGCATCTGTTGAAGGCACGGCCTTGTCCTGCGTACCTCCTCCCACTGATGGATGTATCGTATGAGGCGGGACAGGCGGAGCAGGCGCAGCAGGCTGAGGATCTTGGTGAAACGGACGATGCGGAGGGCGCGGGCGGTGCGGTACACGTCCGACGACTCATGCCGCCCCTCCAGATCAACGACCAGAAAGATGTAGTCAACCGGGATGGAGGAAACGAAGTCGACCAGAAACCAGGTCTGGATGTAGTGCATGCGGATCTCTTTGGGGTCCAGGATGACGTGGCTGTCCTCCACCAGGATGCCGGTGCGGAAGTTGAAGATGAGATCCATGAGAAACAGAGTGTCAGACAGGACGTTGAAGACGATCCAGGGCAGCGTGTTCTGGTCCTCAAAGAAGGTGATTCCCCAGGGCAAAATCACCAGGTTGCTCATCATCAACAGGAGCATCACGATGTCCCAGTAAAACCTGGAAACAAGACCACGGTGCTGCCGTCAGACGCTGAGGGAAAGGTTCAGGCTTCACTTCAATTTTCAGGGACTGAGAAGAGCGTGGAGGAGACGTTTGGACGAGGTAAAGGAAGGAACAGGAAGGAAACTCCTGGACAGAAACACATCCATCACAGGAACTGCTAGCATCACATGTCTGAATCCTGGATCCACTTTTAGTTTACAAAGCTTAAGATCCAAAATCTTCTGCTTGTGACTGCATAGCAGCGCTGTGTTCCATTCTGGTGTGAGTGGTAAGTTTATCGGGAAGTATTGGTAAGGATCATGGAAGTAAAACACGCAGTGTTGACGATGCGGTCGTATGACGTCCTTTCACCACTCTTGTCGTCAGTAAGGTGACTGCTTACTGACCACACAGATGGGTGTGCACGTGATCTGTGAGTGGACGTCCACGCTAACTACACTCTGATTGGCTAATTTCCTCACCTCAAACAGTCAGACTGAGCGTGCACGGATCACGTGAACAGCTCTAATGGGTCACACATTCCCTTCATTCCAGGATCTATTTCCAGTCATTGGCTGATAAAATGTTCCTTTTGATCTTAAATACAGTGGAGTCCTGGATGAGATGCTGTGAATCTGCGCCGTACGCCGTGGATCGGTTCATGCAAACACCACATGAAGACGTTTCACTGATTCAAAACACCAAATCCGTCTGTGATTGAAAAGTGGCGTCTTCTGCGTTTGATCACCGACTGGAATCCTACACGCCTATAGGCTGCGTGAGCATCAGCACATGTTAAAGATGCAGGACCGGAAACTTCTACCCGCCGCAAATGAGGCCGTTTCATTATGAGGGAAGTGTGCCACGCAGCACAGGAGCCCTTTTCTTTCTTCATCTTCATTCAGAGAAGCCATTAACTATGAATGCTGATGGCCTCGTCCGGATGGCTCTTCCATCTAAAATGCAATGAACAAAAGAAATGACGGCCTCGTCATGGGCGGGACTCATCAGCGTCTGCGCACACACATCCCATGTTCCTGCGTGTCTGCAGTGACCTGCAGAGGAGCGCGGTTTAGATTTCTTTACAGATTGTTTACATCACCTGTCAATCACCCTGGTCTTTCCCCCGCTCTGTCACTGCCGCTTCATTCTGACAGAGAACCTTTGGGGATTGAAGCCACGCCAGATCAAACATTCAGTTTGGTCTTTCTGCGTCCATCCCATATCATGTTCCTCCCACCGTTCATTCAGGAGGCATCTCTGTCTCTTCTGTTCCTTTTGTGCCTCACTGACCTCCTGCATTCACGACCGACCACTACGGGAGCAGAGATGGTCCAATAATAATAAAACTGTACTTTTGTGTTGGGCTTTTGCTCCGGTGTTTTGCCCCCCCTTCCAAAGTCTTCTGCCCCCACCTGCTGAAGATGCAGGAGTCACTGCTGTGCACGAAAACAATCAAAGTATGGATCCTCTGTGCCCCCCCACGAAGAACAGCAAAAAGATCAGCGTCTGCAGCCCTAAAGAGGGACTTTCCCAGAAAAACATCTCTAAAAATCAGGAATTCTCTCATTTCTGATGACACTTTGCTTTAGAACCTCATCAAAACTCTGTTTTCCAGAGGAGGCTGGTTTAAGGAGAGCAGGTCCTTTGTAAACCCCCCCCCCAGCAGTGTTATTATTGCATAATAGAACAAGATGGGAATTATAGGGATTCTTATGGGCAATAATCCCCACGTTCGGCTTTATCCTTCCTGTCTGCTCCGGCCTGATGGGGGAAAATTGTTTAAAGTTGATACCAGCCGTTCTTCATAACTAGAACAGATTTCTGCAGAACAACATGTTTCTGTTTGAACCTCAATAAATGCTGTAAAAGTGAACTTTGACCAGAACGCTTTCAGCTGAAACAGAGAGACCCTCAGGATGGTTGTGCTCTCCGTATGCGGGTGGCGTGCTATGAGTAACACGGAGGATCATGTCCTATATTCTGCATGGATACTCAAATCCCTTCATCTCCTTATCACTGCTGTGACATCAGCTTCTGTCCTTGAAAACCGGATCTGAGCGCTCAGTCGCTCCCCGGTTGGAGAGGAGAAGCTTTAACGCTTTCAAGGAAACGGCATGGAGGACAGGGAGACCCATGGACGCCCCCGGTTACCTGAAGTCACTGTAGGGGTGGATGATCCACACTCCAAAGCTCTTGACCCTCTCCTGCTCAGCAGCAACCCCTTTGTGGCTGCCAAACATGCGCAGGGAGAACTTATTGATGCCGGGCTGCAGCAACGAGCCCAGCTGCTTCTGGAAGTAGGTGGGCTGGTCCTGAAGGATCTCGTCCACGCCACCACCTTCGCCCTCGCCGTGGACGTCCAGCAGGCCGTCGGGGTCGGCCGTGTAGTCATCGTTGTGGGTCTTGACCAAGGAGAAGAGCGTCCTGGACACGTCGGCCCTCTTTTCTGTCTTTGGAGAAGGGGTGGCTGGAGGGGTGGTCCGCTGGGAACCGCTCCTCCACCTGGAGAAGCGGAGGCTGCTCCAGCTGCGGTACCTGGAGATCTCCGGTTTGTGGGACGGACTTTCCCCGACGACCTTCTGCTCCTCTGCGGCGGTCCTGGCCGGGCTGGTCATGTCTGGACTTTGAGATGAACCTGAACGGAAAGATGGATGTCTGCAGCAAAGTTCAGCTGCTGACGCCGTTTGATGCAAAAGACATTTGATATTTGACTAAAAAACCACCTTAAAAACCTTCACAAGCAGTTGGTCCCTCTGACAAAAAGAAGAGAAATGTTCTTCACCAAATCCCTTAAAAAGTCCACGCTGTTTCTCCACGAAAGAGTTTGTAAAGTTCAGAAAATCTGCGCAGATCTGCGCATCCTGCAGCGCAGACGCGCAAACATCAGCCGCAGCTGTGGCCGCGCGGTGTGAGGAGCGGCGCAGATTGCGGCGGAGGCTCGGTGGCCGTTCCTAATCGGCTTGAGCGTCCATTCACCCCCCCCCCCCCCCCCACTCACGTGGTGCAGCCCCCTCCCCTCCCGAGGAGCGTGCAGAAGCAGCAGCTTCATGCTCTCAGGACCCGCCCGGAACCAGAACCAGGACACAAAACCTGAGGACTGGAACCAGAACCAGAACCAAAACACCCGAGGACCCATTTAATTAAGCTCACTTTATTTATTTACAGATAAACGAATTAAATATATTCTAAATTACCGTAAGTAAATGCGGGAAGGTATAAAAGTTAAAAAAAAAAAAAAAGTAAAATGATTTTAATTTATAAAACTGGGAAAAATAAAAACAAACATTTTTTGCATTCCATTTTACTGGATCAAAAGGAGAGTAAAAAAATAGGCAAATAACTCAAAGAAATGTGGAGTTTTGTCTTTAAATGTAGTTCTATGACTGTAAGGATAAAATTTAAAAATAATTAATTTTCACAGTCAGAAAAAAACAAACAGGAGCTTTTTCCCCGTCAGGAAGAAATCTGAGTCATTTTGCTTCCAACCTCTTTACACACCTGAGGATCCCAGGTGCGCAGAGGAGCAACCCCCGCGCATGCGCAGATTCCCGTTCAATGCAAACTTTTTGTAACCAGTTATTTTATAAGCAAACGTTTTGTTTTTTCGTTTTGTATAATTTTTTGTGAAAACTTTGTTTGCAATTTAGGAAATTTCAAATTGTGACTTTTATTCTAAAATAAATCATCTGTTGTTTTCACTTGCATTCAATGTAAATCAACGTAAATCAATGTGAACCAAAAAAGAAACCTGCAGAAATGTGCTCGTTTGAAACATCAGACTGAAAGAACTGCTGAAGGGTTTCAAGTCAAAGCGGCTTTTATTTTGAAAATATTTATGGAAAGACACACACACACATATTTACATATACAGTATTGATGTGGAAAAGTATAAAGTCATTTTTTCAAACCTCTTTTAAGACTTTTCTTTTGGCTTTTCTGTACAAATTGATCCCACAGGAGACATTTTTTCCTGCCAATGTGAGGATTTCCACCTTAAAAAAATGAGGTTTTTATCCCCCAAACCGTCCCTTTCGGGGTCATGGCGTTGCTGGAGCCTATACCCCGTGGGCGAGGGCGGGGTGCACCCTTGTTCTGGTGGTGCTGGTCTGGGTGAAGCATGACGGTGAACGGAAAGATGGGATCATGAAAACGCCCTGGAGGTGAAGCTCTGTCTGACCTGATTCAGGCCACGCCCTCCTCAGATCACCTTTCACTATTGTCACGTCTGTTTGCTCCTTTCGCAGCGTTTAGCTGCTGCACCTGAGAAGCTGCCGGCTCCGTCACGGGTCGCTGCACCACCCGCCGGGTCACTGGGTCGGTCGTTCATTATTCAGCAATCAATCAACAGCGAGCACACATTTGTTTGGATTCCTTCAGAAAGATGAACCTGCTTCTTACCTGCAGGGGATTCAGGACAGGTAAAGCAAAGGCAGACAGTCACTTCCCACTCTTTTAATAATAACACAACAGTGGCGTTGACATCCAGTCCCCGGGACAGCAGGACATGTCCACAGAGACAAGAGTCCCAATCTGCCGCCTCTGCTTTCATTTCAATCTGGGATGTGAAGCAGGATCAGCTTTAATGTCGCCTCCGGAAGCACAGATGTGCCTCTTAAACCCTTCATTTACTAAAGCTCTTACGGCTCTAAAAAACTAATCAGTCACTTAAAATGTCATCAATCATCTGCAAACTGTTGCAGCAGGAGGTCAGTTATGAATTCAAACGTTTGTTTTGTCTTTAGGTTTGACAGTGAACTTCAGCCTGATTGGTTGGTTTGGGGATTTGACGGGCTCCTGATGTCCGGAGGGTCTTCAGCGCAGATCACAGGAGGACAGATGTGCGTCCGCTCACCAGAACCACACCGGATCAAAGAAACCTGCAGTGACGTGTCCACCGTCACGCAGATGTTTCGGGTCACAGAGGTCAGTCTGATCTCAGAACCATGAAAGTCTTGGAAGAACCGAGACAACCCGGACTCAGCAAACAGCGCCATCTTCCTCGTCTGGGCTGTGCTCTGAACTTCTCCTTTTCAGCTGGATTTGTTGCCACATAATTGCCTGAAACTGAAGATGGCGTGACGGTTACTCCCCACTCCCCTAAAAGCATCTCCAGGTGTGTTGCGTCACTCACCTGGGCGCCGTGCCGTTCTTCAGGTATTTGCAGATGGGTGCGTATCCGTTCAGAAGGCCTTTCACGTTGGCGAGCTCCTCCTTCCAGCTGTTGACCTCTTCCTTGAGGGTCCCTGAGGGGCAGAAACACACGTCAGACTTGGGTGCAGTTCCCGGCGCTACCACGTGGTGGCAGCAGAGCACTGGCAGGTTTGGTTCTACCTAAAGTCTGCTCGTGAGCTTGTTCCATGGATGCCAGCTCCTCCGTTTTCCTTTTCTGCACAAAATGAGAAAACGAAGGAAATGTCAGGTTACACCACAAAGATTCAGATTATTTTGAGATGATTCAGCTCCTTTGGGTCAGAAAATGGATTTGTTTGATGGAAATATGAACCTGAAGGTGGCAGAACCTTCATCCTCACCCTAAAGTAGTCTGTTTAAATGTACTACAAGTACTTGATACTAAAAGTGAGACGGTATGATAGAGGTTTACTTTATATAAAGAATCCATATATTGTAAATTTGAAATGTTCCAATTTAGTCTGAAGAAGTATTCAGTTACTTCTCGTCCTTCACATCCATGTTTGCTACACTTAAACCAAAATATACTAAACTTTTTAAGTGTATTAGTTTTCTATCATTTTTATTTAATTTTATTTTAATTTTTTAGCTGCTGTTCTTCATAACAAGCAAACCCCCCCCAAAAATGGTCGATTTCACTCTCAAAGCCCAGAAGAGAAGGGTTGTCAGTTCTCCGGGGTTCCTCCTGGAGCAGTCTTCAGATCTGTGGGATCCGTTAGTGTTTTCTGGACCGACCCTTTCATCAGAGCGTCACAGCATTTCCACACATCAGCAGCACATCTCCTCCAGGTTCCCCATTTGTTTTCAGTTTGGGTTTTTAGAACTCTAGTATTTTTCTTCTTCTTCTCGTCTTCTGGTGTCACAACGTGGATGTGGGCCGTGACTTCCTCCCACAGGAAAGGCTTTTGTAACAGGATCAGCTCTGTAACAGGAAGTTAACTTCTGTTACACTGAGCTCTCCAAAGCTGGTTTTGAAAACCCTGGTCTCATTTCCAGGGGAGTCCTGAGCGGGGGGCAGCAGAGCGGGGCAGTTTCAGACAACAACTGCACTCAAAGCAACACAGCATGAATTTAGAAAATATCATGTCTGAAAAATGACAAAAAACACGTTTCAAATCACTTTTTTCTGAAGCATTTTAAAGTCAGAGACAAACGGACCTTCAGTCTGACGGGTCGTGGTTGTGTGATGTGAGGTAAAGACAACAATACAGAATCAGAATGAATTTAAACATCAGAGGAACAAAAAGAGCTCCGGGTCAAATAGCTCACAAATTGACTTCAAACCTGATCTGAAATATTGCTTCCAGTAGAACCCGATCTGCTGGTTTTCTGATGTTCAGTCAGTCGTATCTGGAAAACCGTCTGAAGGAAATTCTGTAACCGGACGGGGTTTTCATTGAAAATGAGGCGTAGAGCTGCCGTTAGAGACGTGCCGGAGCTTCATCAAGGAAGATGAAGCCCCATGAAACCAAAGCAGCTTTTAACCTCACGATTCGCTTCAGAAAGAAACATTTATCCTGTTTTCCGTTCAAACACGTCTGTGTTCAGTGAATCCCTGCTGATTTTTCTGGAAGTGAAGCTCTGCAGAGATGCTGAAAGATCCTGATGAAGACAGAATTACGTGAAAGATGTTTCTAGGATCTGTCCAGTTTGAAGGGAAAAACAAAAAAGTAGAAAAACTTTGAGCAAAACGAGTGAAGAAAATCAATAAAAGTGGATCCAGAAGCCTGACAGGAGGCGTGCTGCTGAATTTCTGAGCCATCAGAATGAAATATGATACAAACAAACCTATTATTCACAACAGATTATTCCATAAGAGCCAGTTGTGTCTGGCCAAAGCCTTTGTCTGTTCTCCAGAGGAGTGATGTTCAAGGACAGGAAAAGCAAACCCTTCCAGTTTGGTTTGACCCTTTAAATAAACTCAGCCAACACACAGACAGTCTCCTGAAGGACCAGGACGTCTTCTTTTTACCGTTTCTTCCAGGCAGTTGTCTTTTTCGGCTGTCTTCTGCTCCAGGTTGAAGCTGGCCACAGAGCCTTCCAGGTCCTTGGCCGTCTCCTCCCCCTGAGCCACCAGAGCCTCCAGCGAGCGTCTGAAGCCGGCGTCGTACTCCACGACTTTCTGTTGGTCCAGTGCGAGGGCATCGAGGCTGCGGCGCTTCTCCATTATCATGTTCATTTCTTTGTACTGGCCCAGGAGAACCGTGAGCAGCCCGAGGGAAGCCAGCAGGCAGAACAGGAGGAGGATCCCGTACACCTTCATGGTGCTTGGAGCAGACAGACAAATGAAGGCAGGTGAAGGCGACCAACCTAAAGCTCTGCAGGAACCAGACAAACCGGTTCCAGACACCATTTACCTGACAGCTGACGTCTGGGATGCTTCTCTGATGCTCCTCCCCTCCGATGTTCGGGTAATTGTTTGTCCAGGACTGTAAACAGCAGCCATGAGGATCAGATATGATGTAAATTAGGCTTTGGTTCTGTGTGATAACGTTTTATAATCTTATTGTTGGGAACCAAACAGAGAGGCTAGAGGAAACGACAGAACAAAAGAGCAGAGTTTTATTTACCCACAAATAATATGAACTTCAACATGAGGAACCTGCAGGAGGTTTTTATAGAGGGTTTTTATAGAAAAACAGGGTGGATGAGTTTTCTCCCAGAATGAACCCTCTACAGGCTTCACTGCACGGCCTTAGTCTGGTTAAATACGTCAGAAGACAGCCTCACAAACACAGGAAGAGCTGCCCGCCTGCCTGCCCACCTATCTACCTGGCTCGGCTCGGCTTGGCTCAGCTCAGCTCGGCTTGGCTTCAGCAGCAATCAGTGAATTCTTCCACAGAGAAGCAGACAAACCTACAGTGGCTGGAGGGCGTGATGGACTGATAAAGGTTGTCTGATTGCATGCAGGGCAGGTGCGTGTGACCCCGTCCTCAGGCAGGTGTGCGAGGGCGACCCCGACACCTGACACGCTCCAGGATCTGCCCCGGTGATCCCTGCAGGTTCTGTCGGAGAACACAGCAGAACCTTCTGTCAGCATGGAGTGACTGCATGCTGTGGAGGCGGTCAGAAGGAATGTGGACGTCTTTGTTATGCGTCTGCATGGAGGGTGGGGTGGGGTGGGGTGGGGTGGGGTGGATGCTGTCATGCAGGTCCTGTGAGCTGCTTTGCTGCTTTGCGTTTGAGGATCTGAAAGTGAAGCAAAGTCTGCGTCTCTGCAGCAAAGATCCGTCTGCTGATCCTTGGTCCAGCAGGAACCCCCTGGAGCAGATCCACGGATTCAAACCTTTGTCTGCCACAGAAATCCCTGCTGCTCTCCTGTCAGTAAAGTCCGATGCTCCAGAGGAGGACCAGAACTTTCTGGAAACGTCCCGTTTCACGATTATTGAGACTGAAATGTGCTCATGAGTTTGGCACGTCTGTGTCTGTAACTCTTTACAGGCTGCTCTGACGGAAATGAGCTGTGGAACAACGTCCGGCCAGTCAGAAGAAAACAAGGTTAAACTGAGCCGCAGTTTATCTCCAACAGATGATTAGTCTGCTGGCATATCAGAAAAATCTGTCCGCAGTTTGGTTTGACAGGAGGATGAGGAATCAAACGTCTGTTCCTCCTCTGTGAGAACCTCCCTCTGATAGGAGGCACGAGGTCAGACGAGGTGACCAGCAGCTCCGTTTGGGGAGTCAGATGGGAGCGTTTCCGATAACCGCATCCGCCTGCGTCACACTTTGCTCCGTCAGCTAAGATAAAACAAGCTGGGATTTTTCCCTCTTTAATTAAAAAACAAACATGGATTTGTTTTCCGGAACGTTCAGCCTGAAAAAGGCTTTTCCAGGAGGGAATTTCTGACACTGATGAAGCACATCGGCAGCTTCTGACCCCCACTGTGAGGAACATCTGCAAGGACCGAGGTGTCCTGCAGCATCTCACAGGTGTGGGGGGAACCACCACAAAAGGAGAATTTCTGTGGAGTTTCAAATGTCTTTGCATGAACTTTAACAGGAATTCCTTGTTTGCTTTGACATCTCAGGCTGTTTTTAGTCAATCCCCGCAGGCGGGCTGTGAGCAGAAATGGAACCAAGAGTTTTTGCTTCAACATGAGAGCACTGAAGGGACCGAACGGTGATGTTTTCTCTGGAGAACTCATGACCTCCATGACCTCTACAGTAAAAAGGTCAAAGTTGGATTCTGCTCACGGTTTTTTGAATCAAACTTTTCACATTTCTAAAATATAGAAAAGCCCACAAGTGACCGGGATAGGCTCCAGCAGCCCCGTGACCCCCAAAGAAAATTAACAAATGAATGAATGAATGAATGAATGAAGCAGAAAAAAACTCAAAAGTGCTAAAAAAGGAAAACAGGACTGGATCCTGCAGAAAGCTCGTCATTGGGGCTCCTTCCTCAGTGTTCTGTGTTTGACAGGAGCTGACCTTCATGAGGTCTAGTAGAGCAGTTTTGGGTGAGAAACAGAAAAAAGGGGAGCAGTTGTTTTCATTATTACGTTCATTCAACCAGGAAGTTTATTTTTCTTTCACAAAACCCTGAACTTTAGATAAGTGGAAGAATTGATGAGTTTGCATCGTCCGGACCGCAGGCGCTATCGGACTGACTGCAGATGTTTGGATTTCTGGTGGTTCAACCGTGACGTGACGCCAAAACAGCTGCTGAAGATTTTCCTCAGTTTTTGTTCAACTTTGTGTTTGAGCAGAAACGGCACTTTAGGACAAAAACACAAGTTATTTTTGGAGAAAAGAAATCATAGAAACAGATGAAACGCAGCATTTTCCTAGAGCACAATTTCACAGAGCACGACAGCCTCAGCGCTCAACTGTGCTTTACATATACACAAATACTCACAAATACACACACGTAGACACACATAGACACACACATGGCTCCTCTGTCTGCACTGATGCCGCTTAGCGTGCAGAGCAGGATCAGAACTCATGTGACCTTTTTTCCTCACAGTTGAAGGATTCTTGAGAATCCCTTTTGTGACTTTAAACATTATATTAATTTAATGAAATACACCAGCTCCTTGAGAAGGAAACAAGTCCCCGACCATGATACTGCCACCCCCATGACCTCTATCATGGACTCTCTGAGGTTCTCAGTTTTCTACAAAATATATATTTTTTAATCCTTATGTCTAAATAGTTTTTTTCTATTTTTTTTCTAAGTTTCTTTGTTTTTTTCCCCCTCCTCAGATCTCAGAGAGTGTTCTTAAAGTGAACCACCGGATGGTTTGTAATCAGAACCAGGAACATCCTCTGATCTGAGTTCAAGATTCATCGGTTTGAGGTTTTATTTGCAGTTGCTTTAGCTTGCAAGAAAAAGAAGACATCTTCTCCAGGGGTCTTCCTCCACCTGCCACAGGTGTGGCCCTCCAACCTTCTCCAGGGGTCTTCCTCCACCTTCTCCAGGTGTCTTCCTCCCACCTGCCACAGGTGTCTCCCTCCACCTTCTCCAGGTGTCTTCCTCCACCTTTTCCAGGGGTCTTCCTCCACCTTCTACAGGTGTGGCCCTCCACCTTCTCCAGGGGTCTCCCTCCCACCTTCTACAGTTGTCCTCCTCCAACCTTCTCCAGGTGTCTCCCTCCACCTTCTCCAGGGGTCTTCCTCCCACCTGCCACAGGTGTCTCCCTCCACCTTCTCCAGGTGTCTTCTTCCACCTTTTCCAGGTGTCTTCTTCCCACCTTCTCCAGGTGTCTCCCTCCACCTTTTCCAGGTGTTTTCCTCCACCTGCTCCAGGTGTTTTCCTCCACCTGCTCTAGGGGTCTTCTTCCCACCTGCTCCAGGGGTCTTCCTCCTACTTCTCCAGGTGTCTCCCTCCATCTGCTCCAGGTGTCTTCCTCCACCTTTTCCAGGTGTCTTCTTCCCACCTTCTCCAGGTGTCTCCCTCCACCTTTTCCAGGTGTCTTCCTCCTACTTCTCCAGGTGTCTCCCTCCACGTGCTCCAGGTGTCTTCCTCCACCTGCCACAGGTGTCTCCCTCCACCTTCTCCAGGTGTCTTCCTCCACCTTTTCCAGGTGTCTTCCTCCACCTTCTCCAGGGGTCTTCCTCCCACCTGCCACAGGTGTCTCCCTCCACCTTCTCCAGGGGTCTTCCTCCACCTGCCACAGGTGTCTCCCTCCACCTTCTCCAGGTGTCTTCCTCCACCTTTTCCAGGTGTCTTCTTCCCACCTTCTCCAGGTGTCTCCCTCGACCTTTTCCAGGTGTCTTCCTCCACGTGCTCCAGGTGTCTTCCTCCACCTTCTCCAGGGGTCTTCCTCCCACCTTCTACAGTTGTCCTCCTCCAACCTTCTCCAGGGGTCTTCCTCCACGTGCCACAGGTGTCTCCCTCCACCTTCTCCAGGGGTCTTCCTCCACCTGCCACAGGTGTCTCCCTCCACTTTCTCCAGGTGTCTTCCTCCACCTTTTCCAGGTGTCTTCTTCCCACCTTCTCCAGGTGTCTTCCTCCCACCTGCCACAGGTGTCTCCCTCCACCTTCTCCAGGGGTCTTCCTCCCCCTTCTCCAGGTGTCTCCCTCCACCTGCCACAGGTGTCTCCCTCCACCTTCTCCAGGTGTCTTCCTCCCACCTGCCACAGGTGTCTCCCTCCACCTACTCCAGGTGTCTTCCTCCACCTTCTCCAGGTGTCTTCCTCCCACTTGCCACAGGTGTCCCTCCAACTTCTCCAGGTGTCTCCCTCCACCTTCTCCAGGTGTCTTCCTCCACCTGCCACAGGTGTCTCCCTCCACCTTCTTCAGGTGTCTTCTGCCCACCTGCCACAGGTGTCTCCCTCCACCTTCTCCAGGGGTCTTCTTCCCACCTTCTCCAGGTGTCTTCCTCCACCTTCTCCAGGTGTCCTCCTCCACCTTCTCCAGGTGTCTTCCTCCACCTGCTCCAGGTGTCTTCCTCCATCTGCTCCAGGTGTCTTCCTCCCCCTTCTCCAGGTGTCTCCCTCCACCTGCCACAGGTGTCTCCCTCCACCTTCTCCAGGTGTCTTCCTCCCACCTGCCACAGGTGTCTCCCTCCACCTTCTCCAGGTGTCTTCCTCCACCTTCTCCAGGTGTCTTCCTCCCACTTGCCACAGGTGTCCCTCCATCTGCTCCAGGTGTCTTCCTCCCCCTTCTCCAGGTGTCTCCCTCCACCTGCCACAGGTGTCTCCCTCCCCCTTCTCCAGGTGTCTCCCTCCACCTGCCACAGGTGTCTCCCTCCACCTTCTCCAGGTGTCTTCCTCCCACCTGCCACAGGTGTCTCCTTCCACCTTTTCCAGGTGTCTCCTTCCCACCTTCTCCAGGTGTCTCCCTCCACCTTTTCCAGGTGTTTTCCTCCACCTGCTCTAGGGGTCTTCTTCCCACCTGCTCCAGGGGTCTTCCTCCTACTTCTCCAGGTGTCTCCCTCGCCCTGCTCCAGGGGTCTTCCTCCACCTTTTCCAGGTGTCTTCTTCCCACCTTCTCCAGGTGTCTCCCTCCACCTTTTCCAGGTGTCTTCCTCCTACTTCTCCAGGTGTCTCCCTCCACGTGCTCCAGGTGTCTCCCTCCACCTTCTCCAGGTGTCTTCCTCCACCTGCCACAGGTGTTTCCCTCCACCTTCTTCAGGTGTCTTCCGCCCACCTGCCACAGGTGTCTCCCTCCACCTTCTCCAGGGGTCTTCTTCCCACCTTCTCCAGGTGTCTTCCTCCACCTTCTCCAGGTGTCCTCCTCCACCTTCTCCAGGTGTCTTCCTCCACCTTCTCCAGGTGTCCTCCTCCACCTTCTCCAGGTGTCTTCCTCCACCTGCTCCAGGTGTCTTCCTCCCGCCTTTTTGTTTTTTAACAGTTTTGCGTGGATCCACACATGAACATAATAATACTCAAACATATTTTAGGAAGTATAACGGTGCATAATGAAAACAGGGCTGTTTTTCTGACAGAATCATCAGCTTTATTTAGTCATTTTTAATATCATTCAGGATTTTTTTGCTTTGAAAGCATCCGGATGGTTGACCAATTCACAAAAACCAGCAGGAGGCAGATTTGGTTTTTATCTGAAGTCTCTCCGTCAGACACGCTCACCACATTCCTTCCGTCTCTCCACTCCCCCTGTCAGGCCTGTTCACTCCCTGAGCGTGAATATAAGCTGCTCCGAGAGGCGTCTCCGTTCCAGATCAGCCTGAACCTCCTCCACAGTCATGGCTCCTGCAGGAGAACTCACGGCCTTTTGGATCACAGCACTGCTGACCTGCCTTGGAGCACAGCTGGGAGGTAAACATCTCTGACACACACTTCAGTCTGCCGGAGCGTTCACCAACCTGTGCTTTTGCGTTTCCATAGAAACCAAAACAGTCTTCCCGTACGTCCCCTTCCCACCCGCTCTGCCCATAACGGAGAACCTCGCTGCCATTTGCCAGGAGGGGAGCGGCCGGCCCAGATACCCGGACAGCTTCTTTCCTCCGTCTGGTTACAGCCACGACCGCCGGCGTGGGAAGGCCATCAACCGCCTGGAGTCCTGGTTCAGTCTGTGCTGCAGCGGACTCGTGGCGCAGCAGCCCAGCCAGATCCTCTGCTGCGCCCAGCAAGCCGTGAGTCGCTGAGGCTGTTCAGAGTCGGAAATTCTGATTTATGTTCCAGCAGAGCAGACGCTCAAGGTCAGGATTACAAACTCTGGAGGGAAATGTCACCGTGACAGGAAGTGAATCTGATGAGTTCATTAAAAGGGTAAATGTCACCTAGGTGTGTGACGTTTACTCTCCACGTTTGACCCCCTGTCCTGGGGGGGCGGTTAGCTGCAGACTCAACCGCGCTCAGGGACCATTTATCTGGTGGTTCAAATCCCCAAAAACTAGGCAGATCTTTTCTAAATTCAAACTAAACAGTCACATTCAAATATGCAAAAAAGCTTATTTCCAGTTATGAAAAGTTTGGCAGTTGATACATTCAAGATGATAAAAGTTCATCCATGACCTTGGACGGCCTGAGCAGCGTGAACCCTGCCTCCCCCCAACAGCAACCCTGGAAGGGATCGAGCATTAACACTAAGAAAGCTTCAGTGTTAGGACTGATAATTATAACACAATAAAGAAATACATGTTTTTTTCCTCATGAATCAGTGGAAAAACAATCCTTCAGAAACTTCAGATAGCAGCACATTGCATATCAGGAGGCAGAATACTCTGATTACAGTTGTCTGGGAGTTTGTTCATTCAGGTCAACTCTTTTCCTCCAGTGGATTCAGGCCCTGTCCCAGTTCTGTGAGGAGGAATACTCCACTAAGACGATGGTGTACGAGTGCTGCGAGGACAAAGGGCCGGCGCGGTGGATCTGCTTCAACAGCGAGCTGCCCAACCCCGACTACAGCCCCAAGCCGGGCTACACCGCTCCAGCCATGCCTCAGGAGCCAGGATTCAGCTTCGACCCAAATGTTTGCTAGAGATGATGGCCGACGCATCCTACAGAGCAGAACCTTATCCACCGAGTTAACTCCTTTCCATATATCGTGTTTTTGTTTCAGACACACTATATCAGCATAAGTCCCTCTAACTTACTCTGTCTGTTCTCCAACATCAGAAAATGCATTTTAACACCAGTTTGTTTCCTTCTGCACAACATTTGGAGCCCAACAGGGACATTAAAGCAGTTAGTGTCTGAAAACATGGATTTGAAATGAAAACAGTTTGTCTTTTGTGAAAGTAAAAAATGTAATCACTAAAATGTTTTCGGTATAAAAATGTAATAAATATGTCTCAAATAAACACTTTAAAAGTCTGAGTTTTGCTTAGAGTCATCTTGATCCAAAATTACGAAGGTGCTTCTCACCTGTTCAGTGTGAAGGTGAGAAGCGACGTTCATTTCCTGTCTTCAAGTGGGATCTTCAAAATAAAACTTGGTTGTGCCATTTTTTGTCCATACGAGTCTTTTGATATTTTTTCCCCTCATAATATTTATTCTTTTAAAGGCTTATCAATAATCACCAGCAAGTGCATCATTTGATCGTTTATGGTAGAAGAACTTGTATCATAATTTTTATAAATTCCAGTTACGATAAATATTAATATTATTAAAAATTTGAATTTCTAACACACAGTAAAGGGACTTTTATCTGTTCTTTGCTTTTTGTCTAATCAACTGTTCGCTGGAGCCTTTTATGAATTCATAATCCTGTTATTCACGTGTTTTTGAAGAGACGTCAGCTCTTCAACTTATTTTCAGTCAAAGTTGTTCTGTTGACGGTTGTGTCAAATCACAATGATGTGGTCTAAATGTGTTGTCATTTTTGTTCATTACATTCATCACGATCCAGTTCGTGTTTGTTTGTTTTCTGTTTTCTTCCTGAAATAAAGTTTGGAGGCTCCTCCATCAAGTCTTTGAAGGCTTTTATTGTGAAGGCGGAGCGGAAGTCGCCGTCACGCCTTCGCCGCTTGATTCCGGGTAAAACCCGGAGCGTGAAGTCTTCCGGATTACTTCCGTGTTGGTTTGTTTTGGGGCAAACATTGGACCTTAAACCCGTTTTTAGATTCCCCTGGGACCGTCCTGCCCTATCCTATAGACTTTAAAGTGAGTCTTGAACGTTCCGTTGCGTTTTCGGGTGTTCCGGTTGTAGTTATCGTTGGTGATGAAGACTTTTTCGGTTCGTGAATTAACGTCGCGGCTCAGTAGTCAGTTCGGGCGAGTTTCTGCATTCGTGACATGCTCCCTCCATGTCACCACGAGCCTCTCCACGGCATCCCGGTCCCTTAAACGGGCGTCTACGTGCAGATTCATCGGTCGCCGCGGGGGCTGCTGGGATCAGGGGGTCACGTGGACCCTTTTGTTGATGCGCCCGTGTTTTCTCTGAACAGATCCAGCCTCTGGACCGGATCGGAACCCGAACCTTCTCAGTGGGAACAGACCGAACGAGGGGGCGGAGTCTGAATGGCCACAGCTGCAGAGGAGCCGCCAGGACTTCAGGATTACAGTAGGTCCTGGTGTTCCGCTGGCTGGTTCTGATCCACAGGGTGGTTCTGTGCCGGAAGAGCCCCACCCCGCCCGCCTTTTGTTTTTGTTTAGTCTCGCGTTTGATCTCCCTTTGATCTTAACCCGCATTTTTCTCTAGAATCGTGTGCTCATGGAGGCGTTTTTCCAGAACCACCGGGGACTTTGCAAGTCCAAACAGAACCTTTCGGCCGGTTTTGGGTCAGGTGGTGGAAAAGACAAAATAATCTTCTCAAGATATTTACAGCTGCGTTGTTTAAACTCATAAATGTTGGCTGAACAGCAGTAGACGTCTACAGAGCAGGGGTCAGCATTCTGGGGCACGCGGGCCACAGCTGGCACGCTGAGGGAAAGTCGGTGGCACGCGGGGGGGGGGGGGGGGGGGTGAAAGCAACAAGCATTTAATCTGTTAGTACTTTTAGGATTTGAAATAGAGACAAGGAGATATTTTTCCTCCACGGGGTTTTAAAGAAAGGAACCAATCAGCAGCGCTGTTACTGTGACTCCGCCCACCTGTATAAATACTGGCCACTTTCCACATCAGCCTTCAGAAACGGGCAGTTTGAGTTAATGTAGGAAAAAAAACAAAGTTTACCATGGAGACATGAATAGGTGTTATTAAAAAAATGAAGAATGACGCTGCTGAAGAGATATGTGACTGTAGTTAGCGTAATAAACATAAAAGTGAACACATTTAGTTTTGCATGCAATAAAAGCCCTGAATGACCTGATATTGTGTCATAATGTAACAGAAGAGGAATAAACCAAAATAGGCTTTTTTCATGTCAATGGTTGTGAAGTTCTTAGAAATATTGATGGTATTTTGTTCCAAACGCTGCACCATGAATGCACTACTGTTTAAACAAACATAGTTTCAATATTATTTTCATTTTGACCTATTTTCTTTGAGCCCTGGTGTTATGACAGCATTTAGATTTTATTGCCAAAATAGGTTTAAAAAGCGAAAAGACCTGCTGTTAGGGAATGGAATAACATTTCAGATCTACTGGAAATGTTTTTGTATTTCTTCATATTTGAATTGGCATTTTAGTTGGTGAAGGCACAGCTGTTGAGGAGAACATCTGGAACTTCACGTCACAAACGCTGCTGAGGGTCCAACGTCTGAGCTGCTGTGACCCTTCTGGGCCACCGTAGAACCCAAACGCCTGCTTTATTCTGTCGGATCAGCACAGATGGATTCTTGCTGCTGCCACAGAAACGATGACAAAGATGGAAACCATCGTGAAAGATGTTCTTCATGTTTATTGGCTCCAGAGATTCTATTTTCTATTGTATTTTGTTCTCTAACTCTTTTTTTTAAATTTGCTTTGCTTTAAACATAACATGAGGTTATGGATAATTCTATAGAATAACCAGGAAACTTTCAGTTTTTTCCTCTTGCTTCGCTCTGGACTGATGTGAAGTCATGCGATCCTGATCCTCTGGGACCTGTTGAGTCAGTTCTAGAGAACGCCGTCCTCTCTGAGCGGGAAGAGCTGGAGGCGCCAAACGGAGCGGGGGCCCCGTTCCCTCGTCTGCCGTTCACGTGTAACGCCTGGTTTTCTTTGTGTCTCCAGATTCACCGGCTCCAGCCAAGAATGCGACAGCAGAGGTGAGAGAGGACTTTCTTCTGACTTCAGCAGGAAATGTGTAACGTGGCCTAAATGTGTCGTCAACACCAAAGGAGTTGAGCAAGATTCTGCTGACGGGACGTCTGGTCCTTCCTGTTTGAAACCTGAGAAGTTCCATGTTGCCTCTGGCGTGCCAGTCTTTAACCTCGTTGTGTTTGTGGTTCCAGGGTGCGAGCGGCGGCGGCAGGGGCATGTCCCAGGCCGCCAAGAAAACCATCGGCCATCGTGGAATCGACCCCCAGGGGGAGACCACGTACAAAAAGGTGAGGGGTTCACTAAATCCACCAGAAGCGGGGCGTGTCCTGGTCTCATGCTGGCCTGTGGCATTAGGAAACCCTCTGATGGCGCTCTCACGCGGCAGAGTCTCTCCTCTGCTGGCGGAGATGATGGGGGTCCACCCACCCCCCCAGAAAAACTTCTCCGGCTGAAGTGAAAAATCAGTGGGATCTCCTCACGACACAAATGCAGAATCTGTGATCATGAATCCCATTTTATTTGGAATAGTCCGTTTGTCTCATTACGTCATGAACATTACGAGGTTTTTTCTCGCATAATTACCAGAGAAAAAAAAGTCAATTTAAGAGAGAAAAACTGGTAAACATAAAAAACATTCTCATAAATCTGAGTTTTTTTCTCAATAATTTGAGCTTTATTCTCATAATTTAACATTTTTTCTCATAAAATTATGATTTTTTTCTCCTAAATTAATCAAAAAAAAACTCTCAACTCTCAGAAAAAAAAGTACATTTAAGGTTTTTTTTCCCATAAAAGTATGATTTTTTTTCTTTCTTCTCATAAATTTACACCTTTCCTTTTTTTTTGTGGCCCTAAAACTCTGTGGTAATGAATTGCTCCAAAAAGGAGTGTGAGGACGAACAATGGCGTCCTTCCATTTCTCCATAAACATCATTTCGTGGTTGTTCACGTATGGAAAAAGCCTGAAGGTGTGAAACAGCCTCACAGTCTGTTTGCTGTCAGACGGGTGAGGCTGACGTTCTCTGTGCCGTCATGACCTTCCTCCTCTGAAACCTCTTCTTCCTCGCCCTGCCAGACCTCCTCCTCCACCCTGAAAGGCGCCATCCAGCTTGGCATCGCCCACACCGTGGGGAGCCTGACCCAGAAACCTGAGCGGGACGTCCTGCTGCAGGACTTTGAGGTGGTGGAGAGCATCTTCTTTCCCAGGTGGAGACGGGCCTCTTTTTTTTCTGCTTCTCTCTGACGCGACGAGCGTGTCGGCGTCTCGCCGTGGCGTTTTAACCAACCTCTGCTCCTTTGGCAGCGAGGGCAGTAACCTGACTCCGGCTCACCACTACGGAGACTTCAAGTTCAAAACCTACGCTCCCGTGGCTTTCCGCTACTTCAGAGAGCTGTTTGGGATCCGGCCCGATGATTACATGGTACGTGTTGTGGTCGGATCTGGAGGACGCCGCGGCGTGTTTGAGAGGCCGGGGGGGGGGGGTTCTGGAGCTGGTTTTCAGGTTCTGCTGGTTCTGGTTGCAGTACTCTCTGTGCAACGACGGTCTGATCGAGCTCTCAAACTCCGGCGCCAGCGGCTCTCTGTTCTACGTCTCCAGCGACGACGAGTTCATCATCAAGACGGTGCAGCACAAAGAGGCGGAGTTCCTGCAGAAGCTTCTACCCGGATACTTCATGGTGAGACCGGAGGCCGGCGTCTCTGCTGCCGTCGCTCTGACAGAAGATCTGACTCCTCTTTAGCTACATTCTCATTTTGAATTGTCTGGGGTCCTCAGAACCTAAACCAGAACCGGCGGACCTTATTACCAAAGTTCTACGGGCTGTACTGCGTCCAGGCAGGAGGCAAAAACATCCGCATCGTCGTCATGAACAATCTGCTGCCGAACACCGTCCGCATGCACAGCAAATACGACCTGAAGGGCTCCACCTACAAACGCCGAGCGTCCGCCAAAGAGCGGGAAAAGGCCATTCCCACGTTCAAGGACCTGGACTTCATGCAGGACATGCAGGAGGGGCTCCTGCTGGAAGGGGACAAGTACATCGCTCTGTGCAAGACCATCCACAGAGACTGCCTGGTGAGCGGAAGCTTTAACCGTTCAGTTGGGATCAATCGTTTGTGACTCTTGTGTTTGGCTGCAGCTCCTGCAGAGCTTCAAAATCATGGACTACAGCTTCCTGCTGGCCATCCACAACATGGACCAAGCCTGTCGGGACCAAGCCAGCGAGGAGGCCGTCGCGGGGACCCCGGACCAGAGGAGGCCGCAGGGCCAGAAGTCTCTGTACAGCACGGCCATCGAGTCCATTCAGGCCGAGGGCGGAGCCATGGCGTCCACGGGCTCAGCGGACGAGTGAGTATCCGCCCGGTCCAGGAGGAGGTCTGTGTGGTAACCGACATGCTGACCGCCGGCGTCTGTGCAGGACGGGAGGCATCCCTGCGTGGAACTCCAGGGGGGAGCGGCTGCTGGTGTACATCGGCATCATCGACATCCTGCAGTCCTACAGGTAAAGCTGAACGTGATTCTGAGCGTGTGGATGCGTCGTCTGGAACGAAGAACGCCGTCCGCTTCACTGAGCCCGAACGAAGCCGCTCCAGAGGTGGTCACATGATCTGCTCTGCAAAGGCGACGCCCACAAACTTTAGACATAAAGGAAAATGTCCTCATCTGCAGAACAACACGAGATTTAGCTTTAAAACCACCTTTTCTGATTTTATAACCCGTCCTCCAAGAAAAGTGAACACATTTAGAAAAATAAAAGTTAAAAAGGCAACATTTTATATATATTTACAATTTAAAAAGTTCAACAATCATAAAAATTATTTCCAGAATAAAGAGGTAAATTTTTGCTGTGAGTTTCCTTTTGGTGAGGAGAAAGTTTTAAATGTGAAAACCAAACATTTCAATTCTGATGTTTTTAAAGTTGATGTTCAACTTTAAAAACATGATTTTATCTTTTTAAATCCTAAATTTACTTCTACATTTTTTTTAAGGTTTTTCTTCTTGCTTTCAAACGGATTTTGTCTTCTTTATTTATGTCATTTTTTAGATTTGTAAAGAAGCTGGAACATTCCTGGAAAGCTCTGGTTCATGATGGGGTAATCAGCTGTTATTCATTTATGTCCCTCATGCTTTCAAAGAGAAGGATCTGATGTCAGACGTCTGTTTCCAGGACACCGTGTCGGTTCACAGGCCGCGATTCTACGCAGAAAGATTTGAGAAGTTTATGTGCCTCAGAGTCTTTAAAAAGATGCCACGTAAGTCTGATCTTCAGTCGGAGCCCGGACGCTCGGTTGCCCGGACGCCCGGACGCCCGGACGCTCGGTCGCTCTGTCGCCCGGTCGCCCGGTCGCTCGGTCGCCCGGACGCCCGGACGCTCGGTCGCCCGGTCGCCTCGTCGCTCGGTCGCCCGGTCGCCCGGTCGCTCGGTCGCCCGGTCGCCTCGTCGCTCGGTCGCCCGGTCGCCCGGTCGCCCGGTCGCTCGGTCGCCCGGTCGCCCGGTCGCCCGGTCGCTCGGTCGCCCGGTCGCTCGGTCGCCCGGTCACGCTCTTCTGTTTTGAATCCAGTGAAGAGCTCCCCGTCTAAGAAGCGGCGTGCCAACGGTCCTGTGAAGAAAGCCGTCGGCTTCGGACCGTCTCTGTCCGCTCAAAGCAGCATCAGTACCCAGCAGCCCCCCCTCTCGGCCCAAGTCAGCTGCGACGGCGTGGAGGGCGGCGAGTCCGATGGCGGTGAGCAAACATCCAGCATCACGCCAAGTGTTTCCTTCACAACACAGCTCTGACGCCTCCTCCTGTCCTCCTCTCTCCTCCTTCCAGCGATGCAGTCGGATCGCCCCGACCTCCTCCCCAGGACGCCAGCTCCCAGCGGCGCCGCCGCCGGCACTCCCACAGCCTCGCTTCACTCCTCCCCGGCAGCAGAGCCGTCTCCTCCAAATCCAGCCCACCCAGCGGGGGAGGGGAGCGGCGGACCAAAGGATCAGGAGAACAGCGCCGCCATGAGGTCAGAAGTGTCACTGCACTAACGGGCCACATGCAGACGAGTCTGTTGACCAAAGGAGAACCTTCAGAACTCATCAGACCCGATCAGAAAATCCGCAGAGAGACCAACACCCCCCCAAAGCCCCGTTTCTCAGCTCCAGATGGTTCTTCCTGTTTCCTTTCTGCCGTCAGAAGCTGCAGGCGGGCGTGACGAAGCAAACGGAGGTTTGGGGTTGTTGAAGCTTTGCTTCTGGGTTTTTCAGGCCTGCTGGGAGCGGCGTTCTCAGTGACACGGGCCTCTTTGGGAGTCCAGGTCTGGCTTCTTGTTGCTCCTGAAACTCTCTTTTTACCAGCCGTGTTAGATGTGGCCTCAGTAGAACCAAAAACGGATGTGGAGAACATTCATCCTGAGAGGGTCCTGCCCCCCCGGCAGAACCCCCCCCACTACGGAACAAATACTAATAAAGTCTTAAGTGTGTAAGTGGAACCAACTGCATTTTAAAGCTATTTTGTTGCTTCATTCATGACAGAGCAGGCTGGTATCTGTGGAACTAAGCAGTGTAGTTATTAGTGGGCGGTTAACACTATCAGTGATCCCATTAAGCCGGATTCTCTTCATGTTCTGACTGTTTTTTAATCAATATTATTATTATTATTATTTTTAACTTTAGTTTATTTTTCTAATTTGATTCATTTCTTTTCTTCTGACTTCCTTTTAATCTTGGTTTTTATTTTTACTCTGGGTTTAGTTTGTGTGCCTTGCTTTTGCTTTCGCCTTTGCACACGGTTCCGGGGGCGGGGCTAAAGTCGGAGGACGTCCGTCGCTTTGAGCCTTTTTTGCTGCTTTTCTCTGCTCGGCCTGAACGGACGGCGCCTGAATCCTCCATTCCATTCTGCCCGTCAGCAGGAAAACGCTTGAAACGCAGCAGGAAGTGAAACTCCCACGGCACCTTCTGCTCCGCCGTCTGTCAATCACCAACAAAAACTTTCACACTGATGTTCTTCCTGGGGAAGTCTTTAAAAATCAGCTGATCGGAGGGACGGCGTCTCTGCTCGCTTCTCAGCGTCACACATGGAGTGAGACTTTGCTGACATTTGCCATCCACGTCAGTCCAGTTTGAAGCCACGCCTCCTGGAGTTGACCTCCAGCTAAGGTCACAGTTCTGAGGAAATCCCTGCAAAGTGAGGTTCTGTCCCAAACCAGCCCGTGAAAAGCCTTAAAGAGATGTTCAAAAGTGAATGACAGGAAGCGTGAGCGACTGAAGGTTTGCACATTTTCAGAGAACATTGAATGTTTTCATCACAGATCAAAGTGTTCATGAATGAATTAATGATCATTACCGACGTTTTTTTCTCCGGTTTGATGTCCGCTGGGCGCGGCGTCAGGAGGAAACGGCGGCGTTCGGTGAAGCTGCTCCCTTCATGGGACGGGCCTCTTCTGTGGTGCAGGTTTTCCCTGGGGGGGGTCTAACTGTCTGCTTTAATCATCAAACTGCGGAAATGTATTCACATTATTCTAAATGTTAGCTTTTAGGCTATTTTTTATGTTAAAAACACACAAACTATGCAACCAAATCCTTCAAAAATGACATTTGTGACCAAATAAATGAAATGTTTCAGGTGGACGAACGCAGAAACTCTCCCCGATGCTTCAGATGTACATTAATAGTATGGAAGCTTTTTCCACGCCGTGTATGAACCAAACAAGTGAATGTATTCATATTTATTGTGATATTTATTGTCTTGGGCTTAAAGGTTCATTTCTTTAGGTAAACTAACCGTTTTTCTCTTTCATTGATGAATTGGGACGATGTGAACAGCTGGAACGTCTGCTTTTCTTTGTGTTTCCTCCAGAATGAACATAGAAGTATGTAACGGTAGAATCACAGCCGTGCCTTTCTATCACACTATGGGATGCTCTATTTTCTAAAGTTATTACTGAATAAACAGATTTGGGTGGATTTGTTTCTTGTTTTGCATGGAACTGCTTCTAGCTGCAAAAATGAATTTGAAACGCAAAACTTTCCCATTTCTTTGAACTCCAGCAGTCAGAGATGATCTGGAGGTTTGGGGGGAAATTGATCAGGACAATTATGCAGATAAAGAATAATAAAAACTTTATTGATCCCACAAGAACATTGCTTTACTTAAAAAAAAAAGAAGCAGATAATGACTAAAAATGTGAATAAATTCATTTGAATATAGGAATGCATGTCTGCATATTTATAAACATTTACAAATAAACTCACTTTTTTGGGATCCATGGGTTGTTCTTCTGAATCAGTGATGACAGAACAATCAGATTTATTCCAAATATTCCTTTCAGTTCCTATTTTGTTTCATCCAATACCAGATGTTTGGAAAATAGAACAAAATACAAAGCACTTTTTAATTTAGTAAAGAACTTATGTAATTGTACTGAAATTCTATAGACTCGGGTCCAGCAGATGAAATATTTTAGGTTTTCAGGGAAGTTACCCAGAAGGCCACTGGATATTAGCAGCCATTGAAATTAGCCAGCAAGTCGTCATTGTGCTGACTTTATACGGTACAATAACAAAAGACAAAAGAAGAATCTGTGGGAAAAACTAACTTAGATGTTAGTAGAATGGAAAAAATAGAAGCGTCTCCACTCGCTGAACATAAACACGTAAACTTAGACTAAATGATTTATTTAATAAGGAAATCCAATCAAATATATCTCAAATTTTTGTGAAGAAAATTGCAATTTATTTTTTCCCCAAATTAAAGAAAACATCCAAAAGCCAGAAGACGATGATAGAATTAGTTTAGAAGATGATGTAACGATATCAGAAACTGAAATTGCATTGAAAAATATGAGTAATGGTAAATCATCAGGAACAGATGCACTGACTCCAGAATTTTTAACATTTTTCTGGCAGAACATTAAAGATTTAATGATGAATGTTTTCAATGATTGTATCCAGGATGGTTTTCTAAGTCCATCTATGAAAACTGGACGGATAACCGGACTCCCTAAACCAAATACGGACTTGACAGAATGAGAGAACTGGAGGCATCACTGCTGTGTAATGATTAGAAACTATTGGCTCTGGTTTATGCAAACAGGATTAAACTGCTTCCAGACAAAGTAGTGGATAGTTTTCAATCTGCCTTTATAAAAGGAAGAAACATATATAATAATGTTAGATTCATTCTGGTCATACATTCTAGTCACACATATATATATAGTGCAGATCTTTGTACATTAACCTAAAGAATATTTTAAAAAATTTTACTCAATTATTTATAAATTTGCTTGGAGGAATAAGACCCATTACATCAGAAAATCTTAACTAATTGAGGAATATAATTTAGGAGGTATGAAGACGATTGATTTTGAATCAATGGTTGGAACCTTTAGAATAAAATGGTTAAAAGATTTTATAGCCAACCCTGACTTAATATGGTTTAATATTCCCAAAGACATCTTCAAAAACGTAGGTGGATTAGATTTTTATGTTGATGTGACTTTGAAATCTTCAAACTTCCTTTAAAGATGTCAGAATTTCACCAACAAGAACTTTTCCTCTGGAAAATGATATTTAGTCATAATTAAACCCCTCGCTGCGCCCCCCTGTGGAACAACAGAGTAATGACCACAAACAGGAAGACAATGTTCCATCAGAATTAGTTTGACCACAAGATCATTTTTGTGTTATTATTGATTTAAATGGAGAAATTCTTCAATTGAGTAACTTCAAAAGCAAATATATTGAATTTTAAACAAAGGAATTTTGAAAACCTGCACAGCAATTCTAATTACTTTAATGAGTACTTTACGCTAATTACTTTAATACATTTAATAGAAAATACAATTTTGTCTTCCAATGTTTAAGTTAAACTACCAAATTTAGTAATAGGCTAAACAAAACTAACTGAAAATAAATATGGGATAAATAAATATAAAAACAAACCCTTTAAAGGTCAGTTATACGAGGACTTTAACAGAAAAGTTAAATATAAAATAACAGACACCTGTCAGTCACATCGGGTGCTAAACTATAGAAATTCATCAAATGGTCCCCAAAGATTAAAGAAATGCAATTCAAACTAATAAACAATTATTATCCATCAGCAGAACCACTGAGGAGTAGATTTGACTTTGAGGTTTATAGTCGACAAGATAAATATCATAGTCATAAAATAAAATGGAAAAAACATTGGTCAAATTTTCTGTGCTTTAAAAATGAAGTCAGAGTGTATTTATCCTCAATAAATATATTCAGAAGTCAAATCCTTTATTGGTGACATTTGTAAGTCTGCTACAGAATCCAGGCTCCAGATTGTTACGTGCCTGGAAACGTAATTCATGCTAAAATATATATAGGTACACATGTTTGGTTTTTATTTTTTTCTGTAGAAAGCTGTGACTTGCATAATTTTGTAGTTGAGTCGGAGAGAGTTTGTAATTATATTTCAATATAAAAATAAAAAAAAGTTCTGAATCAGTGAAGACTGACCAATCAGATTTAGTCTTGCTGGATCTCCGTCCAATAGCATAACGACTTTTAAAATTACGTCAGCAAGCAACAAGAAGTTTCCAAAATGGTGCTGGAAAGTACGATGGTCTGGTAAGGAAGCTAAAATGTATTTTAAAACAGTGTTTACCTGTCCGGTTAGTGTTTATTTTAGGCTATGTCTGTCAATCACTGAATATTGATGTTCCGCAGCCTGAAATGAGGGACATGATGGATATTCCGGACTTATTATGGGCTGTTCTCGTTAGCCTGCTAGCTCTGGGGCGACCGGCTGAGTCATGTAGCCCTCGTTAGCATTGAGTTGATGTTTTGCAGCAGCGGCGCTTTCATCATGGGGTTGTTTTTAGGCGTTTTGAAGTTCTGATGTGACGTCACAGAAGCGGTTTGGGGTCAGTTGTGGTGTTTACACATGTTCACTTTAGCCGAGTGGTCCCTCCCAGTGTTAAAGCTGTTCAGTTGCTTGTTGTTGGGACGTGCTGGCGGTGTTCGCGCAGCAGAGCAGCTCTAACGGCCGTTTTCCCGCCAGTGTGGACAACAGTGAATACATGCGGAACGGAGACTTCCTACCGACCAGACTACAGGCTCAGCAGGACGCGGTCAACATCGTCTGTCACTCCAAGACCCGCAGCAACCCCGAGAACAATGTCGGCCTCATGACCATGGCGAAGTAAGACCTCCTCTGTTCAGGACACGCATGCGTGGTGACGTCACGGTTCCCAGCTGTGCTGTCAGTGGAATTCAAACGGTTTCTGTGTTTTTGTCTTTACCTGGAACAGCAACTGCGAGGTCCTGACCACTCTGACCCCGGACAGCGGACGCATCCTGTCCAAACTGCACGCCGTTCAGCCCAAAGGGAACATCTGCTTCTGCACGGGCATCAGGGTCGCTCACGTGGGTATCCTGCAGGTCATGACCTCTGGCCCACATAGGACGGCTTTGTTTCAGGGATATCTGTTCTTACCTGCCGTTCAAGTCTAAACTCGGTGGTTGTCAAATCCGATTTGACTGAATCAAACATGGAGGTCTTTGTTTACATCCTTGGTACCAAGACTCCACCAATATCAGCCGTTTAGTTAACTTAAAAAAACATTAAAGGATATATAGCCTCTATGAATAATACCTTTGTCAATGAATGTCTTTCATAGAAAGCTTTTGTCATCTCAGAAATAGTCAACATCATTTTGAGACTCATTGAATTTACTTCCTGCTGATCTGACGTCAGTTTGAGGACGCCGGTCTGAACGGCGTGTTTATCCTTAATGTGCTTCTGCGTTTTATGAAATGTTTTAGCATCAACTGTTTGTTATTTCAGGGATTTGTTTCTTGTTCTTTGTGTAAAAAAATGGACAAAAGCTGCAAACCTGCTTCTGCTGAAAGCGCGGTGATGTGGTTCTGCTGCTCGGTAGCGTGACGTCACGCGTCCCTGAAAGCAGGCGGCAGTTTTCCTGCAGGTTCAGGTTTTGTTCTTCTCTTCCTACAGTTGGCTCTGAAACACAGACAAGGAAAGAACCACAAAATGAGGATCATAGCGTTTGTTGGGAGTCCTGTGGAGGATAATGAAAAAGATGTGAGTTTGAGGTGAAACTTCTGCGGGGAAAACACGCTTCCTCCCGTGTTTAGGAGCATCAGTTAGCGTGGAGGGCAAACATGCGCCGTCCTCTTTAACCGCCTCTTCCCTCTTCCAGCTGGTCAAGTTGGCGAAGCGCCTAAAAAAAGAAAAAGTGAACGTGGATATCATCAACTTTGGAGAGGAGGTATGGGAGCGTGAGAAGGTCCGAACACGCGGGGAGGGGGGCGGCTCCCTAATGAAACGTGTTTGTCTCCCGTGAATCCAGGAGGTGAACACGGAGAAGCTGACCGCTTTCATCAACACTCTGAACGGGAAGGAGGGGACGGGCTCCCACCTGGTCACGGTTCCCCCGGGGCCCAGTCTGGCAGACGCTCTGCTCTCCTCCCCCATCCTGGCGGGTGAAGGAGGCTCCATGATCGGACTCGGTGCCAGTGACTTTGAGTTTGGTGTGGATCCCAGTGCCGACCCAGAGCTGGCCCTGGTACGGAACCAGAAGTTTTTCTAGCTTCAATGTCTTCCAGTTTCTTGGAACATGACTCTGGTCGGCTTTGCACACGTCTCACCAACTGTCGCTCCCGTCAGGCTCTGCGCGTCTCGATGGAGGAGCAGCGGCAGCGGCAGGAGGAGGAGGCCCGGAGAGCGGCCGCCGCCTCTGCGGCCGAGGCCGGCGTGCCGACGCCCAGTGCAGACGGTGAGAGCAGAACCATCCATGAAACCCCCCAGAGGAAATTCTAGAAACCAGACGTCCGTCTCCTTCACACTCAGAGTCCGAAGACGCCCTGTTGAAGATGTCCGTCTCTCAGCCGGAGAGCGGCTCGGCGGCGCTGCCAGACTTCAGCAGCATGACCGAGGAGGAGCAGATCGCCTACGCCATGCAGATGTCTCTGGCTGGGGGAGGTGGGTGTCTGCTCTGATGCTGTCAATGCTGGTTACTCCACATCTGTGAAAGTAAGTCCATGTTCTGACGTCAACAGAGTACGGGGACATGGACACGGGAGCCCCCATGGACACGGGCGAGTCGGCAAAGGCGAGTGATCCCGTCTGAAAGGATTTATGGGTCCAGCGTGACGCTGCAACCAGCTGAGGGCTTTTCATAAGAACTGCAGTGACTCCACAGAAAATGAAGGAGGAGCTAGTTTTCAGGAGAAAAGACTCTCAAAGGGAAATGTTTGGAAATCGATCCTTTACTAGTGTTTTTGTCATTTTTAAAACGTTTTATGATCAGAGAGATTTGAAAAGTTCAGGCTGACGCTGAAAAGTGAACAATTCTTCAGCAGAATTTCCTCAGACATCAGATCAACAAAGGGTGGATGTCAGGTTTTCCTGGATGTTTTTGGCCTCACTGGGCTGCCGTCTGCTTACGCTGAACCGGCGATTCTGGTTCTGTAGGTCCGTCTCAAGGGAAAGAAGTCCAATCGGGATCATCTTAAAGAGAATGAAAAACCAGATTAAACATTTGAAAAAGAAAGAAAATAGCTGTAAACCTGAAACGTACCAAATGACAGAAACAAAGTGTATTTCTCACGTTTGTACTTTAGTTTGTTTACGGCTGTAATCTGGTTTTTGCTTCACTCGGAGCGGATCTGGATTCATTTCTTTCTGTTCCAAAGTGCCTTCCAGGCCGGTTCCTGGTTCTGTGATGGATGGCGATGCTGTGTGTCGTGCCGTGTGCGACCGCGTCGTCCTTTCATGTCATGTGTCTGTTGTTGAACAGGACGAAGACGACTACGATGTGATGCAG
The DNA here is from genome assembly GCF_053564925.1 of Oryzias latipes. Lineage (NCBI taxonomy): Eukaryota > Metazoa > Chordata > Actinopteri > Beloniformes > Adrianichthyidae > Oryzias > Oryzias latipes. The sequence goes on along the minus strand of NC_136247.1, from coordinate 29,231,341 downwards.
GACCCGGAGTTCCTCCAGAGTGTGCTGGAGAACCTGCCCGGCGTGGATCCAAACAACGAGGCCATCCGGAACGCCATGGGCTCCCTCGCCTCCCAGACGGGAAACAAGCCGGACGACAAAAAGGAGGAGGAGAAGAAGAAATGATGGGAGGAGGAGGAGGAAGGTTTCAGACATTGCTGATGCTCCTGCAGGACATGAGACCCAAAGACCTCCAGACAGTTCAGAGGCCCGGTTCTCTTTATAGCATCAAATAAAAAAGTTCTGCCCTCCATCCCCCCATAGATCAGTCTGTGGTTGGTAGTTCGACTCCCTCCGGTTCTGTCTGTTTTTGCAATAAAAGCCGTGTGTCAATCTGCCGCCTGTTGCTGCCTTTCTGCCTCTCCGGTGCCGGTAAACCGACCGTAAAGGTCTGACATGAGCAGACTGCGGGATCCCGCAAACATAACAGCATCAAGTCGCCTGTAGCAGGAAGAATCACGCGTGTTTGCGGGATCCTCCGTGAATTTCCCAGCGCTGCCGGAGCGCGATAGGATGTCCGGAGTCACGTGATGGGAAGAGAAGCATTTTCAGCTGAAAAGCAGCTAGGATAGTCGGGAATCGCACCTCCAGGTAAACAATCAAAATGCGTGAAATGATGACCGCAAAGCCACGTCCTTGACCCCCTTTCTGTGACGTCATCGACCCAATAGCCAGCGGCCCGTGATCGCTGTGGGCGATCCGCTCCGGTGGCTTTAACTTAACGGCGAGCGTTAGCCGGCTAGCTAAATGACCCCTCCGTCTCGGCGGGAGCTCCGCGGCCAGCTAGCCAGCCGCCAGGCTCTGCGGGGAGGAACGGCGTTAGCACCGACACCAGGCCGGCTCCGGCGCCACGGCTCGGTGGAGGCGGACGGTGACCTGCCCGCGCGCTCGCAGCTGGCGCGTGCTCGGAGGAGGATGAGGGAGCGTTTCCCATTCATAGCGACGCGCACCGGGAGGGGCGGCCGCCGCTAGCGGCGCGCGGACGGGCTAAGCGGAGCTACCGCGGCGCTGGCGGAGCCGTCCTGACAGCCGGGGCGCGTGACGCGCGGGGTTCCGAGCGCGTGCTGGGGTTGAAAATCGTTCCCGTTCAGCGTAAACGCCCGTCGGAGCCTCCGGGCTCGTCACGGCAGATTGTTGGTGTGTTTTCTCTGTCACCGATGCTTCCCGTCTGCTCGTCCGCAGGAGAGAAGCCCGCTATGGGGGACATGAAGACCCCCGACTTCGATGACCTGCTGGCAGCCTTTGACATCCCGGACATCGACGCCAAAGAGGCCATCCAGTCCGCCCCGGACGAGGCTGAGGGGCCACACGTGGCCCCAGGAGCGTCCCTGGGAAAGCCGGAGCCCGTGGCGGGTGTGGGGTCATCCCTCAGACCCCCCAGCCCCTCAGACCCCCAGACGGACCCCTCCCTCGTGAGTGTGATTGTGAAGAACAAAGTCCGGCACGAGGCGGTGGACGGCGGCGATGGGGATGCAGACCAGGACCCCATCGATGTGATCACGGGGGCTGTGGACGTGGGGCCCAGGCTTGGTGCCTGTTCTCCCGGGATGACCGAGTCCGAGTCGGTCAACCACAACGGGTTTGGATCTTCTGGAGGCCCGCACCCCCTCGGTCAGGCTCAGTCCAATGGCGCTCCGTGGTCGCTGACCATCCCCAAAGTGTCTCCAGAAGCAGTGAGCTCCGGCGCCACCAAAGCCGCCAAACAGGGCGGCAACATCTTCAACAGACTCAAACCTCTGGTGGCGCAGGGGTCGGGGGACCCGGTGGGCCGCGCCAGGAAGATGCAGCTTCTGCAGCAGCAGCACCAGCAGGATGCGGGGCAGGAGAGGGCAGACGAGGTCAAGGCGTCCTTACCGTCCTCCTCCTCCTCCTCCCTGCCCGCCGGCTCGTCTCCTCTGGTTGCGGGGGGGCCCGTTCGACCGGCATCGCCCTTCTTCCCCCCCTCTAAGCCTCTGCTCTCGGCGCCTTCGTCGGTGCCCTCATCGCACCCGCTGCACTCCTCCCAGCCTTTCAACGGCGCCTCAAAAGGAGGCCCTGCCGTGTTCCAGCAGCAGCAGGGGGAGGAGGAGGATTCTGACCCGGATCTCGGAAGTCCGCTGGTGATCCAAGAGAATCCGGACTCCCCGACGAGCGCTCAGATGACCAGAAGGTACAAGTCCAACTCCGTCTCAGCACAGCCCACCTCCTCCTCCCTCGCCTGCCAGCCCAAACCCGGAGACACTCCTTCAGGCTCCTCCCTGACGTCATCGAGTCCCCAGTCGGGGTCCACAGAGAGCTCCCAAGTGGAGGACCGACACCCGGAACACGTCATCGAGGAGCGAGACTCTCCAGAGAGTCCTGAACCAGAGGTTCCTGTTTCATCAGCCCCTGTCCCGTCTAAGAGATGCTCCAGCCCCGCCGTGGCCTCCACGCCGCCTCCCTCTGAGATGAGGGAGCCTAAAGAGGAGGAGGAGGAGATGGAGGTGGGAAACGGGGCGGACGGCCTCGCTGAGAGTAAAGCAGACGAAGGACAACATGTGAGCGCGAGCGATGATGTCATGGAGGTGAGTGATGGGCGGCCCAAGCCGGCGCCCACAGACGGAGGAGGAGGAGGTGCTGCTCCTGCTCCAGCCGGAGCTCCATCCCGACCCCTCAAAGTCCGGATCAAAACCATCAAAACCTCCACTGGTGGGATCACCAGAACCGTCACCAGGGTGGCGCCGAAGGGGAAAGGCGCGGACGCCAAAGCTCAAAGCGGGCAGCGCAAGTTCCTGGGAGGCCAAGCCCAGAAGGCAGACGGGTCTCCGGGTCCGACGGCGGGAGCCTCACAGAAAGTCAGCGCCCTCGGAGCTCTTCCCGCCTCCACTCTGGCGGCCAGCAGCGTGATGCTGGCCGCCGCCACCAAAGTCCAGAACAAGATGGCGTCCTCTGAAAAGGCCAAGGTTTCTCCGACTGCAGTGAGCATCACCAAGGCCGCCGCTCTGCCCGCCACCCCCGCCGTGTCTTCCTCCCCCAAGTTCTCGGTTGCTGCCGGCGGGATCAGCGTCCGCACGGGCACCAACAAGACCGCAAACGGCGGTGGTGGCGCCATCATAGGGGCCTCCCTGCAGCCCAACAAGCCGGCGTCCATCGTCAACAGCACAGGGGCGGTCATTTCCAGGAGCCAGTCCAGCCTGGTGGAGGCCTTCAACAAAATCCTCAACAGCAAGAACCTCCTGCCCAGCTACAAGCCCGACCTGTCGGCCCCGCCTCCGCCCGAGTGGGGGCTCCCGCTGCCCGCCGCCGGCTACCGCTGCCTGGAGTGCGGGGATTCCTTCGCCCTGGAGCGCAGCCTGGCGCGGCACTACGACCGGCGCTCGCTGCGCATCGAGGTGACCTGCAACCACTGCGCCAAGCGGCTGGCCTTCTTCAACAAGTGCAGCCTGCTGCTGCACGCCAGGGAGCACAAGGAGCGGGGGCTGGTCATGCAGTGCTCGCATCTGGTCATGAGGCCCGTCACCGTGGAGCAGATGATCGGGCAGCAGGACGTGACCCCCGTCGCAGGTGAGGAGGCGCTCCTCTGAGGCTCCACGCCGTCGACTTTCTGTCCATTTGATCAGCTTAAAGTCCCACTCTGATCATCTGTTTTCCCAGCATTCCCGGTGAGTCCGACGTTTTTAACCAAGAATCCATGCCGTTTTCTAGGACGTAGTTTCTGCAGAGCGGCTGAGTTCTTTAGAAACCACCCTCTGAAATGTGGGCGTGGACCAACCTCAGCCCACTTCCCAGAATCCACCTGTTTACAATTACCTGCTAGCTTACAGCCCCAAGCTAACAGTAGCAGTGCAAGAAGATCCGTGCAGCCGTCGAGTCTAGATTGATGGGAAAACAAAGACAGATCTGTTTGTCTGCAGGTGGATGATCAGAAAGGGGCAGGGCTTGGAGACTGTGGCCCCGCCCAGCAAATTAATAACGTCCTTTTAAATCTACATTTTGAAAAAAGATAAATACATTTTCTTAACAAATTATCAGCAAAAAGCCGGAAAACAGAGTTTTTCATCAGAGTGGGTCTTTGAGACGACTCGTTTGGTTTGTTTTAGTCGTTAGAAAAACAGCAAAATGTCACGAAAAGAGTTTTTTTCTCCGACTCATCTTCATCCCTGGTCTGTCTTCCTCTGGTCTTCATCCTTTTCATCCTCGTCAGGCCTGCTCTCCTCTTCGTCCTCTTCTCCTCCAGTCTCTTCTCCTTCTGTCACACCAGGGGGCGCCACCACCAACTCCAGCCCCATGAAGGACGGCTCCTCCCCGGCGGCTCCTCAGCCCCGCCCGGTCCGCCGCGCCCCCCAGGGCCCGCAGGCGCTCATGCCTCTGCCCTGCAAGAAGGCGGAGTCGCTGCAGTACAACAACTTTAAGTGTCCGGAGTGTCAGACGCAGTTCTCCGGGAAAGCCGAGCTGGTGACCCACTTCCAGCAGATCCGAGGAGCTCCCAACTCGGTGAGTCCCGGTCGGGGGCAGAACGCCACACCATGCCACGCCGCCGCCGCTTGTTGTGCTAAGCTTGTCTTTCTGTCCAGACGTGCACGCAGTGCTCCCCTCCCATGATGCTCCCTAACTCGTGTGCCGTGTCCGCCCACCAACGGGTCCACAAACACAAAGCCCCCCACGTGTGTCCCGAGTGTGGCGGGATGGCGCGGCAAGCGAGCTTCCAGACTCACCTGGAGGAGGCGTGTCTGCATTTCGCCAGGCGTATCGGCTACAGGTGAGACCACAAAGAGCTCGGCCAATCAGAAGCCTGGCTGTTTTTCTGATGCTGTGGATCCCTGAATGAGTAAACTGATGTTTAAGTCACTCCTCTGCAGGAAGCCCCGCCTCTCTGTGTGAGAGGGGGCTGCTGGGATTTGTAGTTCCTTAACTTTACACCACAGAATATCTGACGGTCCTCTGCAAATGTTATGTTGATAAATATTATGTTGATAAATATTCCTCGAAATGATGAACAGTTTTAGCCGTTGGGCCTCTGGGGAGGGAGAACTCCTCTAGAACAGAGTGGGAGGTGGGATTTGTAGTCCAGACCAGAGGTTTCTTCTGAAGACTGATTTGTTCTCTCAGGTGTTCGAGCTGCCAGGTGGTTTTCGGAGGTTTGAACTCCATCAAGTCCCACATCCAGACGGCCCACTGCGAGGTTTTCCACAAGTGCCCCAGCTGCCCCATGGCCTTCAAGTCCTCCCCCAGCGCCCAGAGCCACATCAGCTCCCAGCACCCGGCGCTCACTGGAGGACAGGCCAAGTACCTGCAGACCCTTTGGGAAGATCCCCCCCCTCTTTCCTGGAACTCCCATCATGAAGGACGTCTGTCTTTGTCTTTCAGGATGATCTACAAGTGCGTGATGTGTGACACGGTTTTTACCCAGAAGCCCCTGCTGTACATGCACTTTGACACCCATTTAGCCAAGCAGAAAGTCCACGTCTTCAAGTGCCCCGACTGCACCAAGCTCTACGCCCAGAAGGGCTCCATGATGGAGCACATCAAGGTGAGGGTGCCGCCGCGCCTCTGCCCCGCTGCCTTCAGGTGTTGCCCTTTCATTGCCCCCCTTGATGAAAGAGGCGTCAGCAAAGGCAAACATCAAGTCTTGGGGGTCGGCCTCTGACCGGTTCCTCAATGGTGACCTGGTCAGAAGCTCCATACCAAGAACAGAGCTGACTGTTTTGTTTAAACACCCCCCCCCTCCAAGTCCTGTCAGTGTTTTCCTGATGAGGGACGACAAACAAACAAAAATAAGATAAAAAAAATCATTCCTGAGCCTCTCTATTCAAATCACTGTGAATCAGGAGAAGACGAGAAATGCAGAAAATGTGCTCCCTGCTCTGAGGGGAAGGGGGGCGGGGCTGCCCCGCCCACAACTGAACTTCTACTGAAGTCCTGTCGCTCTGCAGACACTGTCATGGATTTGGCTAAAAACAGCATCATCGTCAAGAAAAGACCACCGGGAATGCTGGGAAAATAGATCAGAAGAGGGGGGGTGGGGCTGTGAGGTCATCATATGGCTGTTGGTTAACGCAAAAACCATTTTGAGACAAAAATGATGGAAAACACGACGCCTCGCATTAAAAACAATCTGAAGAAAAGCTCAGCAGCAGTTTGATGGCAGCTTAGTCGCTAAACGGAAACTTAAGAAAAAAACCAGATGAGACGACGTGTGAAAACATTTGTGTTGCAAATGCAAAAATATTTAAGGGAAGAAATGTTTTTGAAAGCAAAAAGAATTGAAAGCAACAAAAAAAATAGAAAAAACGTTTTTAGGAAAAAAAAATTCTTGAAAAAATGTTTTTGAAAGCAAATATTTTCTATTTTCATTTGCAACGTGGAGGCATGAATAGTGAAAAGTGAGCATCACAGGGTGAAACCGGCAGAACTGGGTCCCGTCGCTCCTCTTCCTCTAGAAGAACTCTGAGGAGATGAAAGTTTTCAGTTGAAAAAGTTTTATTATTAGTTATCTCATATGCAGGAAGGAGCAGCTGCTCCCATCCGTTCTGATCGACACTCAGACGTTTGATGCAGAACGTTTCCATGGAAACGCATGAGGGCATCTTTACTGTTTGTGAAGATGTGTCTCCGTTTTTAATAGAATAGAATCGATCAGAACTGACGCTCTTCTGCATTTGGATTCTGTTGTTGATGGCTTTGACCTTTGACCTGATTCCCTTCCCCCCCCCAGTCTACCCATAGAGGCCCGGCAGCCAAAGCAGAGTCTCAGCCCGACGCCTCCAACGCCGTCCCCGCCCCATCCAACCCGTCCGGTCCTTCCGGCCTCAAGGCTAAGCCCTCCACCAAACCGGACACGTCCGACGGCGAGGACTGGGGGCGGGAGCAGGAGGAGGAAGAGGAGGACGAGGAGGAGGAAGACGACGACGACGACGAGGGGGACGAGGACTACGAGGCTCCGGGGGGCCACTCTGCCGCCGGGGGCGATGGCGGCCGCGCCAGCGCCCCGACCGAGTGGACGTGTCCTCAGTGTCAGACCACCTTCACCGACAATGACGACTATCTGAGTCACGTCAAGACGGAGCACGGGAAGGTGAGGCGCGTTCCTGTAGGACGCCACTTTGTCCAGAGAGAAGCTGAGAGAATGACGTCTTTGAACGCTTTTACTCTGAAGTTCCCCTGTCGAATCTGTGGCGGGACGTTCAGCACGTCTTCCAGCCTGCGGCGCCACGAGCGCGTCATTCACGAGGGCAACAAGAGAGTCTTCCACTGCCAGTAAGTCAGAGGAGTTGGTGGATGAGGCCGCCATGACACGCTGCGGCCACCAGGGGGGGCGGTCTCTCCCACTGAAGACTTTCTCTTTGCTTTTCAGATTTTGCACAGAAGGTAAACGGACCTTCGGGAGTCGGTTCCTGCTGGACAAACACGTTCGCCTCCATCACAAAGCCGCAGACGTGAGTCCGCCGCCGACGTAAGACGTTTGAATCCAATGTTACAGTCTGTGCTGACAAACGCCTCTTCTGGCCCAAGGGTCCCCCGCTGACCAGGAAGCGTGCAGCCACGGGAGGGGAGGGGCCAGGCAGCTCGTCAGAGCAGGACGGGGAGTCTGGCCCGCCTCCGCCCCGCCCCGCCCCGGACGATGAACACGCCCCAGAAGAGGGAGGCGGTCCCGCCAAAAGAACCCGGGCTTCCAGGCTGTCCGTGTCCTCGGCGCCCGGCGAGCTGGAGGAGGAGGACAGCGTCTTCCGCTGCGTCCCCTGCGGTTTCTCCACGGAGGACGGGGCGGAGTTTCAGCGGCACATCCCGCAGCACCGCGGCGACGCCGCCTCCTTCCAGTGCCTGCAGTGCGGCGTCTGCTTCGCCTCGGCCGGCTCGCTCGGCCGCCACCGCTTCATCACCCACCGGGTGAGGGACGCCCCGGGCGAGGCGGAGCGCGGCGCCCCCCACACCCAGGGCTCCCCGGCCGGCTCCCCCACCGCCTCCCCTCAGGCGCAGGGGGAGGACGGCGACGGCAACACGGGTTGCAAGGTGTGCGGGCGCCGCTTCGACAAGGCCTCCGACCTCAACACCCACTTCAGGACCCACGGGATGGCGTTCCTCAGCGCACACAAGACAGACAAGCCCTGAGGGGGGGGGGCCGCCCCCAGGGTATGAATGTGGAGGAAACGCAGCTGCAGTTTTTTAACACAAACATTTAGCCCCTCCCACCGCCACACCTTTGTGTGCAAACTGCATGTTTGATCCTGTCACTCTGTGACTCCGCCCCCTCCTCACTGACAGTAGCCTGCCCTCAAGCCCCTCCCACTGGGCTGACACTCCATGTCACATGGTCATGCTGCTGCTTGCCTGGACTCCGCCCAGCATTTCTGAGGCCACGCCCACTTCAGCTCCTATTTATTCCTGCAGAACGACTGCTTTTGGAGACGATGAAGGCCTTTGAGTGGGGTGGGTGGGTGGGGGCCGAGGGTCAGCGAGGTCCGTAGCGTGTCGTGAGAATCATGTGACGTTAATTGTAAAGCTAAAGGGGGGGGGGGGGGGGGGTAGATGGCATCTCCGTGTAAATACCCAGAACCACCCGGAGTCCAGCAGACGCCCCTTTTAGTCAGTCGCTACCCGTGAAAACGTAGAGTATTTGTGTTGTTCCCTCTGCCCCCCTTTTCTGATATTTAAGAGAAAAAGCCCCCCCCCCCCTCCTTCCTGAAAAAGCTTCATTGTAATTACAAAGCAGGGGGGGGGGCTGCTGAAAACTGGTTTCTCTTCCCCCCGTGTCCGTGCTGCAGTTCCGACGGCTGCCGCACGGGGGCGCCCGTGCTTCTCTTTTGTCATATTTATATCCTAGCTGCCTAGTGGACGCTTCCTGTCTTTTCCTTTTCCATGCTTGTGATTGGCTCGCTGTGACGCCATACACTTTTGTGCTGTTTGGAAATAAATGTGTCAAAGTGAAACAACCACAATCTCATTTGGGAGTCCTGCAAAAGCCTCTTCAGAACCTTCTAGACCCAAACGGACCTCCATCTGGCGCTGTGCGGACAGGAGGGAAGACGGTCCAACCGCAGGTTTGGTAATGAAGACTGCGTCTTCCTCCTCCTCCTCTTCCTCTCTGCTGCACTTTGCTCTTGCAGGGACGTCAGAACCAGAACTGCTGGTTCAGAAAAATCGGGTCATGGTTCTGGACGCTCATGCTGTTAATGAATAACTCAGGAAATAAGCAGAGTCAGCTGTTTATTCCTCCAACCATCATTTTCCTGTTTCTCTGTCTTTATTCTAGTATCTTCCTCCGTTTTTGCTGCTTAACTCCTACAGTTTTTCAGCTATTTGAACTATTCAAATGTTCAGCTCTTTCATATTTTTACAGCTTTGACTTTTGTTTCTTCAGTTCAAATCCTTCAAATTTTCCAGATATTCCAGGATTTCTGCCTCCATGAAATCCATGGGGAATCCTTGGTGCAGAAGCTCGCTGGTTCGATTCCCGGCTCTGGCATTTTTCACAAACTTATCTTTTTTGTTATTGTGCTGTTTTCACTTTATTTATGGTCAACTTTGATCATTTCTTTATTTTGACCCTTTAAGTTTCATTTGCATTCAGTAATAAAACATTCCACCTGCCTTTTCTCCTGGAAAAGCGGCTCCTTGTTCTAAAACATTAACTCTGGAGGCCCTGAGAACAATCCGGGTCTTTAAAGTCAGGTTGACCCGCTTTTCTCTATTTTTAGGTTAACAGCATCAAAACATAAACAACCGACTCCCCCCCTCAGAGTCGATGACCTCATAACTTCTGCTGCGTCTGTGAAACCCAGAAGTGCAATAAAAGACGACGTCCTCGGCTCTAAAGGCGTCTTTTACAGTCTTGTAAATTTCCAAACGTCGTTTAAATAATTTTCATTCAGGGAAAGTGAAAAGTTTCAGCTTTTATAGATTTATATTTATGGATTCTGTCTGAACAAAGATGGGATTCAAACCTCCGTCCATCCACGTCCTGAACTCACTGGGGCCCACTGTTTGTGGACAGTGGGAGGTCGGGGGACGGCCCACAGGGTGAACCCAGCTGGGATTTGAACCGGGGCCTTCTGAAGGTGCAAACCGCTGCACCACGAATCCAAACCTTTAAAATCAGAATCTGTGCTTTCCTGGAAACAGAGTTTGATGGGAGAACTCCTGATCGGAGACCCTCCGTCTCCCGTTAAGGGTCATGGGGGCGCTGGACGACGCCCACTCCTGTCAGGGGAGGGGCTTCACCGTGGACAGGTAAGGGGCCAATCGCGTGAACGCACAGCTCTAGAGTCAAAGTGACGCAGGTTTCTGGACTGTGGCTGCAGAAAATGACTTTAACCTCACGGCTTTAGTTCTCCAGAACCAGAACCAGTGGGGGGGGCTGCCTCTCCCCCCTTTTCAGCAGCGGCTCTTTAAGTATGACTCCGCCTCCAGCTCCATCTTGGTTTCCGTGGCTTCCTCACAGGAGGTCTGGCACTCGGAGGGAAGCGGAGGATGGTGGACTCCAACCATCAGCTGGTAGATCAGGGTTCCCAGCAGAGCTCCGGCACACGGTCCCACTATGGGCACCCACCACCAGCCCCCTCCAGCCCTGAGGAGACCACACCAGTGAAGCCCTTTCAAAATAAAACACTCAAACCCAGGGACGCCTACTGACTTGAAGACATCCGCTCCCCAGCCAGCGATGTACGTGAACAAGCGGGGGCCCAGGTCCCTGGCCGGGTTCAGAGCGTATCCACAGTTCGAACCCATGGAGACGCCGATGACCAGCACCAGTAAGCCCACCAGGACGGGCTGGACGGCGTCAGGGACGGGGGTGTTCCTCTGGTCCCCGAGAGCCAGGAGGCACAGCAGCAGGGCGGCGGTGCCGACCACCTGAGGGAGGGGGGGGGCAGAACATCTCGGTCCAACTTCTCCCTCACAAACAGAACCCGGCGGGTCCACTGACCTGGTCGACAACCCCGCCCCACAGGCTCAGATAGTCTGCCGGGTAGGTGGAGAATATTCCCGCCGTGGCTCTGGGGCCCGTCACCGTCAGCTGATCTCCTCCGTACGTCCTGATGGCGTCTGCAAACATCAAAGTCCGTCACTCTGGAACCCGAGGAACCCGGCTCCGCCCCCACGGGTGGAGGACGACCGCCCACCGTAGTACTGGAGGCCCACAGTCGCTGCAGCCAGAAAGGCCCCGAAGAGCTGAAAGGCCACGTAGAAGGGCAGCTTCAGCCACGGATGTCGGCCCAAAACGCACAAGCTGAGAGAAACGGCCGGGTTGAGGTGGGCCCCTTAGAGGAGAAGAACAGAGAAGATCAGACCAGAACCAGAACCGCTGCTGGCTGATGCATCCCAGGAAATACTTCAGAAAATCAAAGGGAGAGAGAAATGTGCCAAACTGGACTCATATTTACTTTTTAAGAGATAAATGCAGATTTATCGTTGGACTTTTGATGGTTATTTTAAATAGAATCACATAAAAATGTCAAATATTTAACATTTAGGAGAGAAAACAGATTTCTATGCTGACTTTGCTGACCTGAGACGCCGCGAGACACAAAGACCCCGAATGTGACGCCCAGAGCGAATCCCAGGTTGATGGACAGGTAGTGGCCCCTCCTCTCTTGTGACGTGGTCACCTGTGCAGCAGAACCACATCCAAAAAGCTGCAAGCAGAACACAAAGCTTTCAGCCGCTCGTCCCACTGAGGAACATCACCTGTAAATGTTTGATGAGGCTGACAAGAAGCTCATTACAGATAAGGCAGCTGACCCCCCCACGCCCAGCCTGTGGATCAAAGTCCCTCAAAGTTTGCATGTTTACTGACGGTTCTGGTTTATTAGCCAATCAACAGATTTTCTGCGATCCGGGATAAAAATCAAACAGCCAGAGTCAGACTTACAATCAGAACGTAGACCCCCAGACATTCAGCCAGGCACTCCCGGACCAGCTGGTTCTGGATCCGGATCTTCCTCAGGACCGCCTCCATCCCTGAGCGTTCCTCTGGACCCAGGCGTGTTGCCACCCTGCAGGTCGGACCCGGCGAGATCTGCCCCTTCGCCCTGCAGCTGACGTCACACGGAGGCGCTGCCCCCAGGAGGGGGGAGTCACTGACCGCGGAGGCCCCCCTGACAGGCGTGCACGCCCCCCAGGACGCCTGCATGACGGCTTGTTCCACTGGAGGACTTTAGATCCACTCAGGAAAGTGAAAGTTGTTTTTCTGAGTCTGAATCCTTTAGTTTCAAACGTCACAGCCAGAAACAGAATCACAAAAACTATAAATAAATCTGCAGAAAAGAGGAAACGAACCTTCATTCATCCCAAATACATTATTGACAGCTAAAACTAGAACTACTCAGCTTCAGAATCCATGAATCTGTTTTCTGACTCTGATGAAGCAGCAGAACAGGAGGAAAAAGCTTTCCCTCCTGGACCGGATCAGCCTGAACGGGCTTTCTTTCCACCACCTCACCAGTCTGACTGAAAGGTTCTGGAGCCCCCCCCCCTCCCCCCTGTGGGACGGTTCGGATCCGTTTCTGCAGATTGTGATGAGGACTGTGTTCAGGGGAAGAACAGTCCAAACGAAGCAGCTTGTGAATAAATTAGGTCTTTATTGGGTTCGTATCTGTGCGGCGCCAAGACGACGGTAGAAAAATAGATCGTCAGAGTTTCCTCTCCGTCCTGGGATCACAGACGGAGGCCAACTTTGGACAGAAATAACACTTTCTCTCAAACAAGACGGCGTGGATGGATCCAGACGGGTCTGAAGGTTCTGGAGGTTATTTGAAGCCTCCAAAGAACCTGGAGAACAGCGAGTCGTCATCTCGCAGGTCTGAGGAGCCCTGAGGTCCACCTGCAGCGACACAACTGTGAGGTTTGCAGCAGCTGCTAGAATGGTGAGGCGGGGGGGGCGTAGACGTACCTGGCAGCACCGGTCCGGTCTGCCCGGGTTCTTCCAGTCTCCCGGGACCTCCTGAGCGGGTCACGGTGGTCTCCTCGCGTCCCTGACCGTCTCTGACTGTCCGCCTCTCCTCTACAGTCTGACATCAATTATTTTATATGAAAACAAGCTAAAAAACCCAGAAAAGCTGCGTAACGACACCCACCCCATCGGGCCTCAGAACCTTAGAGACCACCACCGACTGGAAGAAGGACCTGCTCCTCGGCTGGTCTGGTTTCTGACCTGAAGGGGGCGCTAAAATCTGATCCAGGCCACCAGAGGACACTGCAGAGTCCAGATCTGGATCAGACCAGAGGGAAGAGTTTTTTAGACAGACAGGGGGGGGGGGTCACACTGCAGAACCGGGTCGGGTCCGTCTCCCACCTCCGTCCCGTCTGAGGTCTTCGTCTGCAGATCTGAGCGGCTCCTGCATCCAAACACAGAGGATGAGAGGGTGAAGGCATCACAGGTCTGAGCAAGAGGTCTCATTTACTTTGGAGAAGGGGGTCCAGCCGTGAAAGGGCGCGTGCGGGGGCCGAGGGGACCCGTGGGGCGGGGGCCGAGGGGACCCGTGGGGCGGGGCCCGGTCCGGGTGTTTGAGCATGAAGTCCCGCAGAGGATTCCCGCCTCTGTCCGGAGCTGCTGGGGGAGGCATGACCCTGGGGAGATCTGCAACACAGAGAGGGGGCGTGTGAAACCAGAACCAGAACCAGAACCAGATTGGTGAGCAGCTCAGACTGACCAAAGTGTCCAGACTCCAAGCGACCCATCTGGGAGAAGATCTCCTCCATCTCCCGGAGAATGTGGCCGAATACCGGGGGCTCCTGGACCCTCATCCCGTCCGGACCAAAACTGAAACCAAACCTGAAGGCGCCATCGAAAGGGTCCTCCTGACCCCCCATGAAGCCATCGTGGTGGAAAACATCTTCATCTTCATCGTCGTCCTCCTCATCGCGGGTCATGGCGTCAAAGAACGGGTCTCTGATGAGGAGGATGAAGCGAGCGGTGAGACCCGGTAGACCGGTACCGGCGAGCGCCGTAACCCTTGTGCTATCCTAGGCACTTTACCGTTGGGAGTTGGGTCATCTAGACCCACTAGACAGTGCTCTGAACCTTTTTTCTTCAATGATTTGTGATCTTCACTGGTGTCCATGGATTACATGAAATCTTTCCACCTTTATCCACCTTTGTCATGGTAGGGGGGACACGTCAATGGAAGGTGGGGGGGGGGGGGGGTCATCTAAGACGGCACAAGGGTTAAACTGAAACTAAGAAAATAAAGTGCGCGCGCGCCGCGGGACCCCTTAGGTTTCCTAATCCAGAAGGTTATCTAACAACCTCCGACCCGAAAAACTCACCTTCGACCGTGAAAATTACCTCCAGGAACCCCGAAAAACCCGCGAAACAAATCAAAAACGCTCATTTAGTGACGGTTAGGGCTGAAACCGAACCGGAACCTTTGCCGGACCTTAAACTCTCCGGTCCGAACGGATGTCAACAGTGCCGTAAAGCGTTCGGAATGCCGTAAAGTGTCGTAAAGACGGAGCCGTAGTGAACAAACGTGTGACGCAGAAAGGGATTTAAACCCGAATCTGTCAATTATGAAATAAAAAACGTTAGAATGTTTATGAATATTGTAAAGATAAAAACGTTTCCACCACGTAGGAAAAAAACCAAAACACGAATAAAGTCATAAAAGAAAAACAATAAAACAAACCCGTAAACTTATGAACTCCTTATTCTACACGGAAAAGACTTTTTAGAATGCTACATTTAGTTTTTCCAAACGTTTCAACAAAAAAATCCCAAATTAACTAAGAATATTTTGTAGGCAACTTGAGAGTAATAAAAAATATCTAAATAAGACGATTGAGGTATTTAAACCAACTAGTTCACAAACAAATGCAGAGATTTGATACAAGCAAAATTAATAAAATCATTTTAGGTTTATCATCATCTTGTGTTAAATCATATAATCCACCCATCATTTTTGTTTATAATGTTGGTTTTCTAAATACAAAAACCTTAATCAAGTTTATTTTGTAGTCATGTGCAAAATGGTTTTTAAACAGAAAAAAACAATGATGGACATTTGATGAGACTGAATCCCAGACGAGTTCAGCAAAGCAGATCATTCAGCCTCCTGTCGTCCATCATCTCTGCTGGAAGGAGAGAGGATGAACCCCCCAGCAGAGAAAAGCCTCCAGAATAGAGACAGAGTCACTGCAGGGGATTAAAAACATCATCCTGTCCCACTTAATTCACCAATAATCATCCTTTTCTTGATCAAACTGGTTTTAGGAAAGAAATCTGCTGATGTGAAATGAATCCAGGATTCTGTTAAATTCACAAACCCCAAAAAAGTGAAAAACATTCAAAAATGATGAAAACGTCTTTGTTTATTTACTTAATATTTATATATTTTTACAAAATAAAAAAAATATGAAAACAAAGCTAACAAGTCTGCAAGGATTTGAGAAGGAAAGAAAAAGCCATGGACAAACGGGGACTACAGTACTTGTGTTTTTATATGTACAAGACTAGTTTTTCTCCATTTAGATTTTGTTTTAAAACGCACAGTACAAAAAAAAATAAAAATAAATCACTGAAAATGAAACAAAACCCAAAATACAATTCTGTCCATCAGTATTCAACGCTGCAGGGTTTCCTTTTATGTTAGAAGACAGGAGGAGGAGGAGGAGGAGGAAGGACGGGAATCCGTCTGTCCTTCCGTCCGGATGCGGTTAGGATTCATGGGAGGAGTTACTGTACAAACGCCGCATGCCCAACCGCCCTGAGCCCAAACGTTTCTGATCACAATCCCCACGTGTTCAAACACGCACGCCGTCACATGACGCGTTGTCCCCACAGCCTCTGTATATAGAATAGATCTAGATTTGGTAAAAAATAAACTTCACGACTCTACCAACTGCTTCTTCAAACTTAAAAATGACATAAAAGGGGGGGAAAGCATTCAACAGCAACTTATTTTGGGATATATTGTATGGGGGGGGTCTGGATGAAAGCACAGGTGAAGGTGAGAATATGAAACCGCCCCCCCCCCCCCAGTCAGGTTTTCTCCCCTCAAGCCAAAAAAAATGGAGGACCAAAGAAAGGAAACAGAACCCATTCAGGAAATGTTGGTTCTTTTAGAAAACAGTTCTATGTTACAGGCGAGGGGGAGGGACGGGGGGGTCTGAAAAACAAATTCCTGTTTCATTTTATAAAACCCTTTAGCCTCCATGCCCCCCCCTGCTTGTCCTCCCCCCGACCACGGTCGAGGCTGCAGGAGGAGCAGGGAGTTCACGTGAGGAGACGGTTCTGCAGGAAGGGCGTCGAGTCCTGCGGTCCGGCCCACCGGCGATGTGGGGGGTGTCCCCCCTCTGGACGTTAGTTGGCCCCCCAGCTGTAGCTGTTGTACGCAGACTTGTTGATCTGAGACTTCTGTTGGATGGAGGCGTTCTGGCTGCGCTGGCCGCCGCCGCTCTGCGGGAGGAACACAGACGTCCGTCAGCGTCAGGCCACGCCCCAGCGGGGGAGGGTTCTGAAACACGCTGCCAGTTGGTACCAACAGAACTGTTCTACTGGTACCGGAACCAATCTTGGTAGGTACCAAAGATCTTGGTACCAAGATTGGTTCCATTACCAATCTGTACAATATCTACCCAATAGAAACATAGAGGTTGGTACAGTTCTATTGGTACCAAGATTGTTACCGGTACCAATAGAACTCTTGGTACCACTAGAACCTAACAGAACAAAGGCTTCTATTGAAGCAAGAGTTCTATTGGTACCGGTACCAACAGTTCCAAGAGTTCTACTGGTACCCAATAAAAACAGATGTTGGTGCCTCGTTTCCAACATGCCAATCACTCCAGTTTTGCCGTAGACTTTCAGCCAATCATTTGAGCTTTCCAGCAGTTGTGGGCGGGCTGACCTAAGAAAGGGTGTGGCCATGAAGTGGGCGGAGTTTTAGTCAAAAGGTGAAGCGAGTGAATGTTCTGAAGACTTCATGTCAACAGGTTCTAATTCAGCGCCCTGTTGGGTCAGAGTTGTGTTTAGCGTTGCCGTGGCGACTGGCAGTGAAAGACGCGTTAGGTGAGCGTGTGTGAAAACGGAAATGCAGCGCTGAGCGTCAGAAAGCATCTTAGACACAATCCTGCGTTCTCCTTCATCCCATAACACCATTCCTGAAGAACCGGTTTGAGAACCCGTCCCTGCACCCGAGAACGCCGTGGTTCCGGTACCGCCCATGATGAAGCTCCCCACAGACAGTTTTCCTGCACAAACATTTTCCGGCTGGAGCGCTCACGTTACCTGCCCGTCTTGCTGCAGGTGGTGGTGCAGAATCTGGGAGTGGGGCTGTTGGTGGGGGGCCAGGATGTGCATAAAGGGGGCAGGGGCGTAGCCAGCGGCGGCCGGGGGGTTGATGGGCCCTCCACTCCCCAGGGCTGACGGCAGGCTGAAGGAAGCCGCCGGCGTTCCCGCGTGGAAACCCTGCTTGTCAAACGACTGGAAGACAGAGCCACAAGCAGGACGGCGGCGAGTTTACTTTACGCTTCAGACGCAGCAGAAGAAGAAACGTCCACGCAGAGGACGGTCAAGGGCGTGTGACCACAGGCGTGTGACCACAGGCGTGTGATCACAGGCGTGTCTCTGTAATTACCTGTGTCTTTGTGTAAACAGATCCGGAAATGTCAGGAACCCCCGTGTTGCTCGATGTCACCGACACACCTGCAGGAGCCAGAGGAACAAAGGTCAGAGAGATCCGGGATCCGTTTGGATCCACTGACAGAAGACGTCTGTGGGACCTCCGAGTGTCTGAGGGTCCCCACGCCAAACGACCCCCACCGACGTGTTTGTGAAAACTACAGAGTATGGGAGGAGATGAAGACGCTCCTGACCGGGTTTCAAACTTCAACACTTCCAGGCCACAGACCATAATAATAAACAAAAACCGCCAGCAACAGTTCTAATCCAAAGCCAATAATGCAGGTGGGTCAAAGAGACCCGAGAGCTGCGGGCAACTTTAACCAACGGGAGAAACTCTGAGCTGCAACACACAACAAAGGAACAACCACTGAGTGGTTCTGACCCGTGTCACCACCACCGGACTCCAGCTTTACACAAAGCTTCAACAGGAAGTGATGTCAGCATTAAAGAGCATCAGTGAGCACTGAAGGTTCAGCCGACCGGTCCGGTAAGAACCGCGAAACCACGTTTACACAAACTCAAGAGGAGATCAGCAGGTGGGAGTTTGTGTCCAGACTTGTTCTGGAGAACATTCTAGAGGGCATTGAGAAGTCCGTTCTTGAGTTCTGGAGTCTGTTCTAGAGTTCTGGAGTCCGTCTGAGCTTCTTGACCACACAGTGAAACCCTCATCAGCTCCATCGGGACGCCCCGCTAAACCTTTATTGACACAAAGAACCGTGACGGCAGTGAGAGCCAGACTGAACCGACGACAAGTTCCCCAGAAAATGACCATCTAACAGAAAGAAAGAAGAAGAGATGCAGGCTAGCCGTGGAATTCTACAGGTGTTTGGGGGGGTGGGGTTATGACACCAGAGGGCCCCCTCCCTCTGCTCCACTGAAGCTTGCAGCAGCACTCACCGACTCCAGGCCCGGTGACGGAGCTGGCTGGCTTGTTTTGTGCGGAAGCGGCGGCGGCCACGGCAGCGCCGTATCCGCCCTTACAGAAATCCCCACTCCCTGAAGCCTGGCCCACATCCTCATAGCCTGCAACAGTCAGACACACAGCCGCAGCCCACAGCGTTAGACACACCGGGCAAGGGGGCCGACCCGGACCACAGCATTTGCAAACTCTGCAGCTTTTTACGGAACCAGGAGGGGCGTCCCGATCCAAAATCAGGCCTGATGGTGTGGTTTCAGAAATCCGGTGTTGGGTCCCGATCAGAGAGGATTTTATTCTGATCAGCGCTAAACATTTAAAGTTATTATTACAGATAAATAATCTACCAGATCATGAACGCATCACGACGCTTTGCTGCTGTAAAACGCAGCTGAACACGGCTGGAGGCAACAGAAACGGGTCAGAACGGTGAAGGAAGTCCACAGATTCCTGCATCAAACGTTTGCTTTAACACAAACAGCCATAGTCACCTAGCTTTTCTGGTTAATTGTTGACGTTAACCCACAGAACAGCTGATTGTGTTAAATGAAGGTTCATGACATCATGAAAACTGGGGAAAAGACGGTTCTGTTCATCAGTAATTATATTATCCGATGGGAACTTTCTTATCAACAGTTTCTCAAAATCAGATGAATTGGATCGGGACCAAAAACCCGGATCGGGACCAAAAACCCGGATCGGGACCAAAATCCCAGATCGGGACCAAAATCCCGGATCGGGACCAAAAACCGGACATCCCGAGTGTCGAGTCCTCTGTGCTGCAGCAGGAAACCGTGCGCCCGCTGCGACAAGCTGCTCCGAAATTCAAACATTTGCAAATACTTTGATCCACGTCTTTGGGAGGGGGGTGAGTGGGGGGGGCAGACAGTGAGAGTAGCAGCAGAAAGCAGCAGATGGTGCAGCTTTAAACAGCTACGTGTTATGGAGGAGAGCGTTACCATAGCAACAGAATACAAACTGATGTCTGACCCAAAGGGAGCTGGGAACGATGGGATGGCGAGAACTTTACGTGAAGGTGTTAAGGATTAAGACGCCGAAGGTGAACCCCTGCAGACACTTGAGGAAAAGCAAAGCCACAGAGACCCGCAGCAAACAGAGCAGAACCCAGAGGTTCAGAACCCAGAGGTTCAGAACCCAGAGGTTCAGAACCCAGAGGTTCAGAACCCAGAGGTTCAGAACCCAGAGGTTCAGAACCCAGAGGCTCAGAACCCAGAGGTTCTGCTCGGTTTGTCTGGATTTCCCACAAACACACGAGAGGTGAGAACAAACATGGAGGCTCAGATCTTCTGCTGGATCCGGGTCAAAGGTCATCCTCCCCGCACGCCAACGGGAAATCAGAACTGACCGAACAGAACAACACGGGCGTCCTCACCAGTGCTGTATCCGTGGGAACCGTAGCCGCTGGCCTGTGGGAAGGGCGTGGCCGATGCGTTGACGCCAACATTCACGCCGTGCTGCTTCGACGAGGTAGGAGCCACCTGGGCAAACACGGACGCCGTCCACGTCGTTTTAGAAAATGTTCAGCAGGTCATCATCACATGTAGACATTTCTGTTCCTTCAATCAGATGAGGCTGAAGTTTTTTCATCTTCCAGTTGCCTTTTGAGGGAAAAGTCTTCATCAAATCTTCATCCTCTGCTTCGTTTTATTCTAATGGCTTCTAGATTTTCCCTCCTAGTGGAAGATAAAAATCAGCCTCATCCTAAAATAAGAAACGTGAGTTCAACGTTTAAATAACTTTATTAGCAGCATCCTCATAACAGCCAGTAACAGCTAGTATTATGGTCTGTGTGAACAACTGTCACAATAACTCCATATTTGGAGGAAAGACTGGTTTTACTAGTCAGATAGGAGCAAATGGATTTTTGACACGGAGCGACTCGACATTCGTCAAGTCCGAGTCGGACGTGGAGGAGAGAACATAGTACCTTCCTGCGGAATCAGAAAATAAATAAAACTTAAAACGCGTAGGTCAGGCTTTTTTCTCTCTGCGGTCCGGTACCGATCCGCGGGCTAAACTGGACCTACAGACAGGAGAGCAAGGAGGTCGGCGGTTGTTCTTCTCACCGGAAACACGGCGGGTCCGTACTGGAAGGTGTTGGGAAGGCCCGGCATGCCGGTGTAATAAGGGAGGCTGGGGTAGCTGTAACCGGGGGGCAGGCCCGGGTTGAGGAAGGGCTGCTGGGTGGTGTGGTGCGTCTGGGTTTGACTCTGCTGCGTCTGGGCCAACGTGGTCGCGGGGGCGGGGGAGGAGGCGTCGCCTCGCCCAAATTTCGCCAGTTCACCTGAAAAAACGGGAATAGAGGTTTAAGAAAGTCCCCTGACGGGACCGAGAGCGTCCTACATCAGACATGGCGTTGGTGTCAGCAGCTGACGGACCAGAATAATGGTTGCTGGTTAGACTCCCCTCCCTTCCGGTCAATGCTGTCGTGGGGGTCGGAAACGGGATGCTGTAATAATCCTGGAGAAAAGACAACATGAACAGAATCCAGCAGGAACAGTTTGGCGTTTTGAAGAGTGAAGGACTGACCAGTGGGATCCTGGTCTGCAGCATCTGGAGGTCGTCGTAGCCGTACACCTGAGGCTTCACACCACGCAACACGGTTAGAGCGGCAAAAAGCACCCCCATCATGCAGACGGCACACGGACACTTACAGGATAGGCGTGCAGCAGTCCAGGGGCCATTATGTACGGGTTGGGCAGTAGAGGGGGCACCCCCGGCGGCAGATTGGGAGGGGCTTTCCCTGAATTCAAAAAACACCAAAAAAGATTTAATTTAATTCCAGAAAAACGGTTTGTGTCGATGAGAATCAGAGAAACTCGGTTTTACTGCTGGAGAAGCTTCAGGTGAAAACCAGAAAAAAAGGACGTCACGGAGACATTTAGGCAAATTAGAACCATTTAAAGTGAAATTTATTCTCTGAATTAAAGAAAACCCAAAAGTCACAGTGGGCGGAGCCAAGATATCAGCTGAGTGTCCATAACATGAGGTGCAGACAGCCCAGGGCCTTTTCATCCCTGGCGTCCCGAGGTCGCCCTGACATCAGCATAATGAAACCATGACAACTATAAACTTCAACGTGTTCTGATTCTCTGTGACAGAGATTTAATGCAGTTAAAAAGAGAACATGTGTCTTTTCTGGATAAGAGTAATTTCTTTTTTAGTCCTTCAAAAAAAATGAGGGAGAAGATGAACATCGACCAGACGCTCCAGCAGATTTTACAGACTGAGGGATGGGCGACGGCTTCAGAGAGGGAGGAGTCCATTGTCTACGCCAAAGACTGCCGCGGAAGTGAAATAGCGGCAGCTTGGACGCGGAGAGATCCCGTTTGCCACCGGCATGGGAGGCGGAGCCATCTGTCAGCTGTTAACCCGGAGGACGAAGTGAAACTTTTTAGGGAAGCTGAAGCCGCACAGACAGACTGAAGTGCAGGAAGAGCCGGGAGGAGCAGGGGGAAAGCAGGGGGGAGCAGGGAGGAGCAGGGGGAGAGCAGGGGGGAGCAGGGGGAAAGCAGGGGGGAGCAGGGAAAGCATAAAGGGGCATGGAACATGGAAGAGCAGGGAGGAACAGGGGGGAGCAGGGAGGAACAGGGGGGAGCATAAAGGGGCATGGAGGAACATGGAGGAGCATGGAGGCTCAGGGGGAAAGCAGGGGGGAGCATGGAGGAGCAGGGAGGAGCAGGGGGAAAGCAGGGGGGAGCATGGAGGCGTGTGGCCTGAGATGAGCCTCCACGTGTTCCACTAAACAGAAACGGTTTATTTTTGGGGCTCAAAGAAGTCTGTGCAGATTTTCCTGCATTTTCATTCAAAAACATGTGATTTAGTTTGTTGAAAACATTTGTTTTTCCTGTTTATTTTGTAAATTCCTTTTAAAACGTTAATTGTTTGTTGTAACATTTGTTAATGAACATTTTTGGGGGTTTTCTGCAGCAAAATGAAACTTTTCTCCTGCTGGAATTTTGTGTATGATTTTATGTCTAGAGTGTGAATAAACATGTTGGTGCCACATGTGAGGTGGCGCTGGTTAAAATGTTACCAGGTAAGCAAACAAGCTTTAAATAAAAATACAGATGTAAATTTAAAAAATAAAGAGACACATTGGAGGTGAAGGTCCTACAGGTTCCAGAGGTGTAACCAGTGCAAAATGCTTCAATGAGCTTCATCCATGACGGAACCACACGGCACCATGAAGCTGGATCCGGTTCTCCTGATGGCTTCAGAGCAGGACTGGCACTGAAGTGAATGTTGAGGAGAAGAACTGACAGTCCGGCCGTCTCACCTGAGGATGCTGCAGAGCTGCGTGTGGAAGAAGACGCCGCTGACGAAGGAATGCTTGGTGACGCCGCAGAAGCTAAAACGGAGGCAGGGCCTGCTGCGGGGCCGCCCATAGAGGCGGGGCCGAGGCCCATGGCCAAACCAGTGACGGGGCCGAGACCAGAGGGAGCGGAGACTGTGGCGGGGCCCACGGAGGAGCCCTGAGGGACGCCCAACGACGCCTGTGCAGCCGCCGCGGAGGAAGAGGAGGAAGAAGGGACCGATGAAGATGGCACCGCTGACACAGAGGAGGGGAAAGAGGAGTGTAGGTTGGAGTCGGCGTCTACGCCGGGATGCTGCAGGAACAGAGGGAACAGACGTTTAGTGGAGGCCTCCAACAGAGCAGGAGACGCCGCTTAGACGCTCCTCAGAGAGGAAACCTCATAGGAGGCCTCACAAGAATGCTGGAGTTGGATGTCCTCCCTGAAGATGAAGGAAGGTTGTTCTGTTGTGACGGGTGAGCGCTGCGGAGGGAGGGAAAAGAAAACCACAGGGAGGTTGGAACGTCACGGCCCGTTAAGGAAGATGCTGCTGTAAACGCGGCGTCGTACCTGTTCTGTTGAGGAGGGGGAACGGCGCTCGGGGGCAGGTCTTCACTGTGGCCCAGAACGCTAAGAGACGCTTGGTTGGACGTGGTTAACAGCGAGGCGGGGCCGGAGCCGCCGTCTGCCAGAGAGCCCATGCTGGAGTCCGAGCTCTTGGCTGAGGCTGCAGGGCCTGCTGCAGCTGCGAGGACAGACAGGAAGACGTCAGCTGGCATGTTCTCCTGAGCGGGAAGAGCAGGAAGAAGATCCGTACCTTCCACAGACGGAGACGCCTGCATAGAACTGAAGCCGTTCTGGAAAACAAAAGCAGAGCGGTCTCAGGTTTGAACACGTGTCCATGCAGACTTGAGTCCAAACGGAGGTGAGAATGAGGCTCTGATGCGTTTGCAGGAACATTCCTGTTCACTCGTTCCTGAGTTGTTTCTCTAAAAAAAAGCCTCCCAGCAGCAGGGACTCTGTCTTCAGCTCCCTTTCCAGAGCGCTAACCGAGGGACGATAGACGGCAGTTTTACCATCATATTCCAGAGGATTTGTAATCCCGCTCTCGTGTTTACATGGTGGTGATCTTTGGGCTCTTTAACCTCCAACCCAACCCTTGGTGACCACAATTCTTCAGTTTTTCATGTTTTCTGACTAATAGGACAGCAGGAGAAGCCACCAAAGGGCTGGAATGTAACGTGTCGACTTGCTTTAGTCCATTTTGACTTTAAATCAAGTCTGTAACCCAGAAACCATAAATGACTGAACTTCAGGAGCAGGTTTCTGAAATGCTGAGGTTCTAGCAGGCTGGACTTCTCCTGTGAGGATCACATCAGTCTAAAATTGGAAATGCACAGTTGAGGGGAAAGCTGAGCCTTACTTTGGGCTGCATGTCCTTCTGAGGAGACGAGGACACGGAGGGGGGGTAACGGCGTGTTTGAGCAGCTCTCTGGTCGTACATGTCCATCTGGTTGGAGCTGGAGAGAGCTGAGGTGGGCTCGCTGCGGGACGTGAAGCAGAGGAGGTTCTGGATGTCATGAAGGTGAAGAGGATTTTGGTGCGAACATACATTTAGAATCGTTACGAACGTGGACCCAGACTTCCAGCACGGTTCTGCCCTCAGGTATTAATGAGGTGATGACAAATATATTTTTACCCTTTTAAACATTGATCTCGGTTCCTAAAACCAGTGGAATCGTCACCAAGTGACCATCCACTGCTGCTGCTGCTGCTTTCAGGGCTTCCCCCCTCCCTCCATGTTTTTTTAATTCTTAGAACCCTGTGCGTCCCGAGCAGAAACCCCAGCATTGTGCTGCTACCCACCTGCTGGGGGCGGTGTAGAGGCTATTCTGAGCCTGGTTACTCGGTGTGGTCGTGGCCGGGCCGGTCTCGTATTCTTGTAGAACTGGTTCTGAACCGAACTGCAGAGCTCCAAACTGCAGATTGAGGCCTGAGATGTCTGTGGATCCAGGCATCTCCACCGCCATGACTGGAATCTACGACCAATCAAGAGTTCTGTTGACCTTCTAGAACAATCGGAACAGAAACGGACGTCTGCGCCAGCAGCTGGATTCTCCTCCGTCTTACTTTGGTCGTGAGGGACGTCCTCTTCTTCTGCTGCTTCAGCTTGTGCTGCTGCAGAGGCAGCGGACTCGAACCCTGGACGTCCGAGGAGCTGGGAGAGACTTGGTGACCGACAGAAGCCATTGATCCCATTTTGGGAAGGGAGGAGGATGTGGAATGCTGCGGTAAAGAGGAAGAGGAGGAGGAAGCCGACAGCCCTTTGTCCTGCAGGAAAACATCCAACATGGATGAGGTCGAGGTGGCCGCCTGGTACGGCTGCCGCTTCGTAAAGGGTGTGTGGATCCCAGGCTCTGCCGGAGCTTTCATGTCTGGAGTCGAGACAGAAACAGAAGATCAGTCCCCCAGAGAAGGAAAACATTCACAACTTTATTTATCTGAACGAAGTAACAATTGGATTTTTCTCAGATTTCTGACAAGGATGAAGCTGCAGTGGATTCAGATTCTTTAGGAAGTTGAAAACTGAAGCAAAACAAATCCAATCTTCTAAGGATGAACCAAGCGTCTGAATGTTATTGACCTGCTGGACTCTTCTGGACAAAACAATACTTTGATCAAACCAAATAAAGACAATGATTCCTATTTTATGATGAAGAGTTTCAAAGGACAACAGCGCTACCGAACTGTCCCAGCGGGCCGGCGCCGGTGTCCCAGGATGAAGGCGCCGTGTTGGTCGGTCCACTCTGGGAGTGCTGAGCGGCCAGCTGGGCCAGCGCCTGGGCCGTTTTGTACTGTTCCAGAAACTGGGATCCGGTGGTTCCGGTGCTGCCGCCTTTAGGGTCGACGTCCCCGAAGCCTTTGCTCAGCATGCCGCCCTGAAGGGTCGGAAGAATTCGCAGAACCACTGAGCATCAGGAAGCTCAACATACATGATAAAAGAGCTGCAAGCCGCCGTAACAGCAGGCAGACCCGACCCCCCCATCCCATCCATCACTCACCATGCTGTGCTGGGCGTAGGGACTGCTGGAGGAGGACTGGGACAGCGAAGCCCCTTGCTTGGAGTTGCTGAAAACCAGTGACAGGGAGGGGGTCTGGGGGGGCTCCATGGGGGTGTTTTCTGTCTCAGAGGAAGAAGAAGGAGGAGTTTTTCCCAGAAGCACCGCGAGATCGATCCTGAGGAGCACAAACGTTCACAGCGTGAGAGTCGTCGTCTGATGACCGTCAACCAGGCTTCAGATAAACTATTTACTGATTTACAACAACAGTCTCCTCAAATACAACCTCCAAAGGTTTCATGTTCATTGTTTGCTAAATGAAAGCCCATCTTTGATCAACACCAGTGTTCATTTTTCCCCCTTTTCTGGATTTTTTGTGAATAATTTTGCCTTTTCTTCTTTTTTTAGAGCATTGTGTTCTGCGTCCTGATTGGCTGGAGATCTTGTCAATCAGTCTCTAGTACAGAAAGTGTTCAGCTTGTCAAATCAGATCTTTGCTCTTCATGCCAAAATCCTGGGCTTATCTTTAACAGTTATAATTACGGATTTTCTGCCCTTTTCCAGACGCTCAAAGCGACCACACTCTGAGTGTCTGCATTCACGCAACAGTGGAGCAATGCTGGAGGTAGAGGGTGAAGCGTCCAGCCTAAAGACAACGGTTGGCTGGGGGGATCGAACCGCCGATCCTTCAACCATTGGCCGGCCTCCTCAACCGCCCGTAACATTTGGATGAAGGTTTGAACTTTGAGAGTTTAAGCCAGACAGAAACGCATGAAAACGTTCGTGTCCGTCTGAGAGACGTGTGGGAAACGTGTGGTGAGGAGTTTTGGCGCCTTCAAACACGTAGACCTGTTGTTGACGGGTCATTTTTAGCATTAACGAGGATCTACTGTAGACCAGAGAGGCCTAGATCAATAAGACTCCTTTTTAAAATAACCCTCAGCATTGACTGAGTGTGGCTGAAGGCCCACCTCTGTCCTTTGGTGATGGTGACGTTCTCTTGCGGCAGAGGCACTGATGCCACACTGGAAGCTGTGAAGATTTTAGTCTCTGAAAGCTGCAGATAAAGAGGCGGGAGAGAAAAAGACAGAAAATAAATACTAAAAGGAAACGGCAAACTCTTTGGCTACGATAACCCTTCATGGTAAACGGCCTCACATCTTCATTCCAGTCTTCGGTCCCCCACTCCTCCGTGGCAGAACGCCAGGCACCTGCAACGGCCAGAACCACATTCTCACGCTGGACAGAGAAGCTCCAACAGAACAAAGGGGGAGGAGCTTACCGGGGGCAGAATCAAACTTTGGGGGGTAATTGGTTCCCTCTCCTCCAGGGTACTCCAACCCTAAAAACACAGTTCAGCCAGTCAGAGATCCTCTATTGAGAAGACGCAGTCACTCACAGAAACATCTGAATGCAGGAGGACCAAACAGAGAGCAGCACTGCGGCTCCCATCAGAGAATCCCAGTGAAGCACATCTGTCCTGCAGGAGACGCCAACGACAAGCTACAGACATGAGGTCAGAGGTTAAAAAGGGACTGACGTGATCCCTCCTCCGGCTCCACGCTGCCCGTGTTGTTCCAGGTGCTGCTGCCTCCTCCGTAGCCTTCCTCTGTCTGGGCGGGTTCTGCATAGTCTGCTGGGTTGAAGGTTCTGGAGGAGACAGTTTAAAAAGGGAGAGTTTGAGGAGAACATCTACCCTCTGACAGAAAAATTCAACACATTCATAAAATGAGACGGTAAACATATTTCCTGCAGGATTACGATGCGTGTTAATAACCGGATAAAGCTCTGAAAAGACCAGTGAAGGAATAAAAAGACCAGCCGCAGAACTAAGGGACCCATCAACGTGTGCGGCGCTTAAAGCTGCAAAACGTCTGAAAGGAACTCAGTTCCTGCTCATTACTGCTGCTTGGCTTCCTGACGACCACAGAAAACGGATCATGTGAGGGTCTGTGACTGTGGAGAAACGGCCTCAGCATCCATGTTTACCACAGGATGAGGCTTTCAAACTGGAACAATTCAAGGTACAAACAGCCCTTTAGGCAAAAAGTGATTTTAAAAAAGGGTGTAAAACTAAACATTTCAAAGAAAAGCCACTCTGTTGCTGCACAAAAGCTCAAAAGAATGTAAACAGCAGCTCAGGTCTTTACTGGATAAATGAAGGTTAACTCATGAAACGGACACCTTCATCCAAGATCAGTTCAAACTGACGGCATTTAGCCGTTTTATTCACATCCGGTCATTTTGTAACATACAGTGGAATATACTAAATATTTATTTACATAAATACTGACATTTTATGCGACTTAAAAAGACAGAAAAGTGAAAACAAGCACAGACGGCGTAAAGAACTCACCTTCCACCTCCTGTTATATCATTTCTGGACTCTTTACAAATCTGGCTTTAGGGGAAAAATAATTGCAATAATTACAAAACAAAAGAAGAAATTTGAAGCATAAAGCTGCCAGTGAGTTTGCTCTCCAACTGACGCTGCTGCAGTTTTCACTCACTGCAAAAAAACAAAAGCAAGCCAATCTGCTTTAAGCCAGCAGGTCCCAAAATGTGATTCCAGACACCCAAACCACACGTCAGCTGCACAAACGCTGCATTTCTGCAAGAACCAAAGCAGAGAACCGCCGTCCGAGGATCAACACCATACAGAACGGAGACGGACGCAGCTGCTGAAGACCAGCAGAAACGATCTTCATCAGTCAGAAACCATGAAAAGCCTCAAATCTAGCTGCAGGTGATCAGCAGGACTCTGTCACGAGAAACCTGCTGCATGAAACCAGAAGGATCTTTAGCGGACTGGAGGCACTTAAAGCACCACCAACCACGGCCGTTGGACAGAAGAGGAAACGGCAAACATGACAGAAAGCAGAGAAGTTGGGGATCAACTCAAGCATGACATCTGGTTTAGTGTTAGCCTGCAGCTTCTTCCTACTGCTGTACCTGAAAAAGCTACTTTCATGCAAACACTGCAGGAGATTCCTGGTTGGCAAAGGAAAGCATCAAGACTCAAACGTCACAGCAACATTTCATGCAAGTCAGTGGAAGAGAAGTCAACATGGTTAGCAGAGCATGCAAACGGCTTTGGAACAGATGAATGAACAGACAGAAAACTCTGCCATGAAGAGAGAAATCCTTTAAAAAAAACACCAACAGAGAGAATTCTGCTGCACTTCTGAAAAACTACAGACGTAATAAGAGAGGAATACGGGCACAGCGTGTAGGAAGGTCTGAATGTAAACAGGGTTTACCGATGACAGATGTGCCTGCTTTAACATGAATCCTTTCTTTGGCTGCACTTACATTATCATAAACAATGGAACCAATGTCACATACGTGTGTTTAAGTGCAAATATGTCTATGATTAGGAGCAATTGTAATGTCAGAAATTGATTTTTCAATCAATTTATGAACAAATGTCCTATATGTTCAGGGACTTTTATTGTTCTTGTTTTAGCCAGAAACCCAGGAAGAACCGGATCAGCTGGGTTTGAAGCTGATGCTTAAACAGAATAACTGATGTTGCTTCAGACTTTTTGTGAATCTAAAATGTTTCCTGCAGCATCATCCACTATTCTAGGGAGTCACTGGGTTTTATTCAGGGAAATACTTCAAGCATCTTTTTTTGGAAAGAGTTGGTGCTGTTTATTTTTTTGCATAAATTAAGTTTGCTTTGATTTGTTTCCTGTTCCGGTGAGGTCAAAGCAGAAAAAAACCATGCGACTGCAGCTGAGAGGTGACTGCTTCTGTTTTCTACGTCACAGTGAATGGAAATAGCACATGGGTGAACGGAGAATCCGTCAGACTAACACTTCCTCCTCCACTAATGAGCCCAAAGCACAGATTACTGCCAGGAGCCAGAGAGCAGGAGCCGTGAGGCTGAGGGTTCAGATCCCGTCTGGATCTACGCCAATGTGGCCCATGCAAAGCTCTGGAAATGCTCTGATGTCTGCCCTGCCTTCTGTTATCAAGGCAAAAAATAGACTGGGGGTCCTGCTCTCTGGTGACCATGGCAACAGGTGGGAGCAGAACAAAAGCTCTTCTGCAGGCGGTGCAGGTATTCCCTTACCCCATGCCCTGCGCCGAGAATCTGCCTCCTCCTCCTCGCCGTCCAGACAGCCCTGGGGAGACCAGGAGAAACCGTTTCTTAGGCTGGTTTTGGTTTCTACTACAGAATGACATCATTCCAGTCCATTAAATGGGTTACCAACTGCCCCCCTTCCTCTGCCCCTGCCCCTCCGGCCTCGCTCCGCTCCTCTTCCTGCGACTGCAGCTTTTCCTCCGTCCAGGCCGTTTTCCTGGCTGCGAACTGCGTCATGGAGATCAGATCCAAGCATGAAACCTCCAACTTCTTCCCCAAATGAGTGAAACTTGACAACAAACTCACAGAATGAACCTCCTGCATTATTTATACGATTTGGGAAAAGGACGTTTATGCTTTGAAGAATCTAAACTCAAGAGTCTGAGTCGAGTCGTGACGGAGAATCTTCATCCACTCACAGACCAAGTTAAGAATAAGGATTTCACGCTGCATTCTAAACATTTAAGATGTACAGAAGCGACTAGAACGACCCGAGGAGTCCTTACAGTCCCGCCCTCTGCTGGTTCCACGGCTTCTCCGCGGAGCTCCGCCCCGACGGCGTGCGGCATCTTTCTCTGCTCCTTTCTCCCGGTTCTCCTTTCCTTCCTCGCCGGTTTCAGCCTGGCTGATCTCCTTCTGACCCGATACTCCTTTTTTCTTACCCACCATTTCCCAGGAGTCCTTAAAAAAGAAAAAAGAATGGAGTTCACACTGAAGTTGACTCTCCACTAGAGAAATACGTTTTCCATGGTTGTTTCTGGAGGGAGAACCGGATGAACCACGCCGACCAAAGACAACAGAGGAATTTCTGTCATCTCCATAAACCACATGTTGCCCCTTTTTACAACATTTACAGTGAGACTTTAGCCTTTTTGTGGTTTTTAATGCAGTTCTTCACATAATTTTAACATGAATGAAGCAGAAGACAGGGGGCGCTATTTTAATCCACAGCAGAGTTTCTGAGCAAATATCCGCGAAAATTAAACTTTAAATTCAATTATTTCATTTGTTAAACTTAAATCAAAAAGGAACAATCACATTCTTTGAGTCTGAAGCAAAGACAAAAAACTAAAAATTATGTTTAGCAAAAACACCTGAAATCATCCGATCACCTGAAATCTACACACATGCATGTGCCTAAGAGGTGAGAGGTCAATCCAGAGTTTACATTCTTTAAATGTCACTCTTGTCCAAAAAGAGAGGACCCGAGCTGTGAGGCGTCAGTGAGGCTTACGGTGTCAGGGTTGCCCTCGAGCAACACGTTGATGGCTCTGTTGACGTCTCCGTTGCAGTCATGCAGGGCAATCATGGACTCGTCCTGATCCTTGCCTGTAATGTCAACCAGCTGAAAAACAAGGAGGCCGGTTCACGTCCCAACATACGTTTTCAAGGTGGAGTCAGTTTTCCTCAGCAACACCATCAGAACCAGCAGTGATTTAAGCACGCGGTTCTTTTGGAGAGACCTCAAATCACCTCCACTTTTAATTCATTATCAAATAAAAAATGTCCCGTGCACACGTTCGAGCACCTCAATCCATAAATCTGAAGCAGTGTTTTGATTGGAGCGTCAGTTAACAAATAACCGCTGCTACAGCAGACAGGAAGTGAAAGACGGAGCGGCGTGCGAGGGGGCGGAGCAACATCCTCACCTGTTTGACCTTCTCTTCAAAGTCTGCATCGTTGTGGTCTGAAATCATCTGCGCCAGTCGGATCTGCTCAGCGGTCGCCTGAAGAGAGGGAGGGAGAGAGAGGGAGGGAGAGAGAGTCACGGCAGAGAAGAAAAGCATCAATGAAGCCAAAGCTTCTGTTCAAACGCTGCTGTTGCTCTTCTGCAGTTATTGGAAATATTTGCCTTTTTAGAAACATATTAAAACAATTAAGTTTTTATTTTTAAATCCCATAAGAATATCAGTATAAATAGTTCTGAGGGTGTCGGTTTTTTTCAAGTCAGTAGTTATAATTAACACATTTCTAATTAACATCTAACAAAAGGAAACTTATTTAAAATCCAAATGAGAAAACATGTCAAATATTGTTGGTAATTAACTCTTGTGCTTCAGAATATGACAGGAACCCTTGTGGTCCCAACTTCCTCTGTTCAGTCTGAGTCATTTAAGGACAAAGGCTTCAGCACACGTCTGAACGTGACCTTTTGACCCCCAACAGCCAGTCATCTCAAATAATCCGCCAGAAATCAACAGAAACACCCAAAGTGCATCATAGTTTATTGTTTATAGATGTTTTATCTAAAAGCAGACGCCAGTTTCTATGACGACTTAATAATTAACACAGACTGAGTTTGGTGAAAAAGTGAAAGGTATGGAAGTGATTTTAAACATAGAAGATTAGAAAATCTGAGTTCAATCACAGATGAGAAAGTTGGGAAACCAATAGAGCAAAGCAGAAAATGATGGTTTTCCCAGAGTTTTAACTTTGATAGTAAAGATGAGCAGACGACAGACAGCTGGGAAATGTCTGTTTATCGTTTCATTCAGTTTGAAATACAGTAAAACTTACAGTAGAACCCAGTCTGTACATAAAGCAAACAACACTAAAACCTATTATAAGTATTTCATTCCTGAATGGTTGATCGCTCACCGGTTAGTCGATTTTTGAGTTTCTTCTTCTACAAGAACATAGAATATCCTAAACTAACAGAATTTGACATAATTTCCTAAAATGTTGACTAACTTCTTTTTTTTTAAGCTAGAGCATCACAGAAAAGGATCTGTAGAAGGCAGTGCAGGTTTTGTAACCTCGTTATAGTGCGACCTCTTCTCTGGGTCAAAAAATACAATAGAGTGAATCAAACTATCCTCACGAAATGCAATACAATTGAAGTAATCCGAGGGTTACTGTCACAAATGCAGCAGGTTTATTAACACAGCTAAAGTCCACAGAGCTAAATCAGGGTCAGGAGGGTCAAAAACGAGCATCAGGAGAAACTAGAGTAGTCAGGATCCAGGTGAGATTCTGGGCAGACAAACCGAAATCAGGTCAGGATTCAGGGCTCAGTAACGAAAGCAGCATGGCACAAAGAATACGTCGCACTGAGTGAGGCTCAGTGCATGAATAGACTGAGAGTGCTTGCAAATGAAAGTCAGGTGTGAAGCATCCAGAAAGTGTGTGCTGGGGTTGCTGGGAGATGTAGTGCGTCTAGAACTCTGGAGACGTCACCCGCCGGTGACCACAGGGGGAGACAGAGCTCCGCCTCCTGACAGTTAACGCACCTTTAAGAGAATTTATTATTTTTTTATAGGTAAAAATGTTCGTCTGTCCACTAAGGAGGCAGAAATTCGGCTTTTTCTTGAAGAAAGTTTGTGTGTTTAATTTTAAGTCACCACGAAGACTTAAGATGTTTTAATGACCAAACAATTTTGTAACCAATTCCAGAAGAATTTTTACATTTAAATCATTGTTTATTTTTTTCTGCTTGAGTCTTTTTGTTTCCCTATGAGGACAGTAATTTCCTCTGTGTCGTAGGTTTAAATTTGTTACACATTTGACATTAAATAGATCTTGACGATAAAAATCTTGACATTTTACAGATTTATCAGGCCTTGAATTTAAGAATCAAATCGATTTGGCTGTGATGCTCTGGCCAGTTATGGGATATTTTTTATTTGCATTTCAATATAAATTTGCACGGTAACTAAAAGCAGATTTCAGAAAAGAGTCAAACTAACTATAATGAAAATTGTGTTTTTGGTGTTTTTAACATGTTTCTCTGGCATTTTACAGATGATGGAGGACATACTTTAAGAAAATTAAGCTTAAATGAGAATTTCTGCTGCCATTTTTGTTGCATCACTGACGTTAGGTTGGGGGTGTGAGGGGCTGGAAGCTAGCAGGAGAGAGTGTAAACATCTCAGATATAGGTGATGGGAAGGGGGGGTGAGGCTGCTCCACACCGATGGTCCTGCCACAGAGGTGAATTTCTACTGAAGGCCTGCCGCTCTGCAGAAACTACGTCCCATAATACGATCAGAAAACTGTGCGGCGTCTTGAGCTTACCTGGGGCCTCTGCTTGTGCTGTGTCTGGCTCTGTGTCTGCTCCCAGCTGCCCCGGGCTCGGTTTCCGCCCATGGATGTCATCATTTACAGTATATACAAATAACAGTATTTACAAAGAAATAACACCTGAGAAGACAGGAGGAGAGGAGCGTTAACACCCACATCTGAGGGTTACCAGATCTCCTGGATGTGAGCTGCTCTTCCTTATTATTGCTGTTTGTTTGTATGTGAGGGAAGCAGAACACGGTGAAAGGTTCGAAACCGGCTGGAAACCCAATGTTTCCCCTGACCTCACTGTCCATCCAAACCGTTTCTGGGTCAACCTTGATGAGCCAAATGCAGATCTTGCCCCGGAAGCAGATCCTCTGACTTATTATTTACCTATCAAAACACCCCGTAGCTTTACATCCTGCGAGGCTGCACGTCGATCCACTTAAGGCTGGATCAGACTTATGGTCTTCGTGTTCTGGATGTTCCAAAACATCAAGAACCCATCACAGTACAGACTAAAAAACAGCGTCACGCACTACTCTGTCCTCGCGAGCCAACAGCTAGCCCCGCGCGGGCGTTACGTAAAACCGTTTTCGACGTGTCCACAAACACAAACAGGGCCGAGGCTCGTCGAATAAACGTCTCGGGTCACTAACCGGCCACATGGCCAGAATGTTACCCCCCCCCCCCCCCTAATCCAGGGGGGTCTGGTGTCCCCCGGTGGGCTTCCTGATCTCACGTCTTCACCTCATGGCGACAACGAGGCTAACGCTCGGAGCCGCTAGCTAAACAGCTAACTCAGTTCCGCTGGCCGTCCGTCCGCACGAACGCGCGCGGCTACAGTTAGCCCGCGAACCTTAGCCAACAGGTTAATTAGCCAATCATTATCTAACAGGCGGAAACAAGAAAATGCTCAAACGACACAAACACCATGCTAACAACTTCTACGCTAACGAAGGAATAACGTTAAACTGGGCAGCCTCGGCTCAGTTAGCTAAGTTACCGGAGTACCGCTGCGCCATTGTAACGTTTGCAACTAAACGTAACTCCGCATAATCTGATGCCCCGGCGCTCGATAGTCAAGCACCGATGCTAAAGGCAGGCCTGCAGGCCGCTCGGATGAAAATAAATAACAGGCAGTACTGACCAGAAACCCGCTCCAATGTTACACTTTGATTCTGAGGGGAGCGAAAATTTGTTTGGTTGTCGACCCTTTCTTCGGATGCAGGACAGCGAATACTTCCGGAATTCACATTTCACACCAGTAAACTGGACAGAACCCCCTGAAAGAGTCGCGTCGCTCACACAATAAGTAGCAGGGTGTGAATTTACCTGTTTCTTTTCCACTCTGACACCACGGAGAACTGCGTCACGTGGTTCAGAGCGCTTCGAGGAAACCAGACCCACACCACGTGACCACTCACAGATATAGTTCCAGATATTCAACTCCACCGAGAAAAGGCAGAAGGTTCTCAGCAGCACAGAGATGAATGAAGCAGCAGCGAGGGAAATAAATTCCGCTCCATTCACCATCCATAAAGACGAGAGCTCCGAAATGACCTCGCACGGCCACCGTAGCAGGTAGCAACAGAGTCCTCCACAGGAATGGAAGAATCTCATTCACTTTTCAAACGATCACAGAGAACATTTAATTAATTAACTCTTTATTATGGCTAAATATTATATACACACGTGTAAATATGCTAACAACAAGCATTATTTGTATGTTTTTCGCAAATACATGATACATGTATGTAAAAAGTATGGAATTCTGCAATAAAAGAAAAACTGTTTAAACACTTAAAACTTGGCATCACTTGAAAGAAGAGTTTTAAATATATATTTATTTTACTAATGCACAGTTTTTCTTTATTAAAATGAACCTTTAATAAGATAAAAGAGTGGCAGAACTAGAACACATAACACCAGATTTACAAATAAAATGGAACATTTCTAGATCCAAGAGAGAAAGAAAAATGTAAAAGTTTATGAGTTTTTATTTGTTATGTCAAAACACTGAATGTATCTAAAGTCATATATGTGTAGTGAAGCTAAAAGTTGAGTTTTACACCGTAATGCAGCTAATATTACATATTTTTTAATTAAGGTCAGTTGATTAAAATAGTAAAACCACCTGTTCAGAAACAACTGGTGGAAACTATCATTTAGGGTAGGTCTTGTGCATTTTCAGAGATGCTTTTTAATGTGCAATGTCCATGTGTAAAACAAACAAGCACATAAACAAAAACAACATTTTATCATAATCATCAAAACCAAGCAGTACGTTTCCACTAGAAAACGAATTCTGCGTGAATATAATCAAACTCAAATTAAGCTTCTATTATTTTTTGAGTTCCTACATGTTTCTATAATAACAAATACAATGTTTTATTGATAAACCTCTGAAGTGATGCCTCTGAGCGCAGCAGCACTATATCTTGCGGTGTATTACGGTGATTTGGACATTCACAAGTGTAAATATGGCAACAAAAAAAATCAACATTTCAGGTTTTTCAGAAAGAAATGATACTTTATGTAAATAATATTCAATCCTGCACTAACAGAAAGGCTGTTGGAACATTTGAAACTTTAACAGATTCCTTTAACTTTATGATTTCTATTTTCTGCTTTTATTGCTATAATTATGGTTTGTTTTGACATTTTTGTTAATTTCGCTGGCAAATGTGAAAATTTTGTCTTTTGCACATAGTATGGAATGTCAATGTTTGGCATTTTGTATTTGCAGTATTTGTTAATAAAGTTTATTGAAAAAGTATTTTGGACTTCCGGAAACAGCGCCCCTGCTGGTCAAAAAGAGAACCGCTTGTTGTGACCGGAGCGATGCGTCCTTTCCTTTATCAGGTAAATTGATATGCATCGATCAGATTTCCTGAATTTAAATTAGCTTGATGGTTTTTCTGCGGAAGAACATTTAAATGATAATAAGCAATAACCGTGTTTCAACAGAGAGTCAGCAAACGGGCTAACGAGGTGAGTCACGCGGGTTAGCTCGCTCGCGGCATAGCTGTCCGGAGGTAAACAAACATCATGGCGGAGTCGTCGCCTCTGTCGGGCGTCAACGTGGTGCTGGTGATGGCGTACGGGAGTCTGGTGAGTCCGCGGCGCGGGGCGACGCCGCTTGTGGCGGAGGGGAAGCTAACGTCCCGCCGCTCCGTCCGCAGGTCTTCGTGCTCCTCTTCATCTTCGTCAAAAGGCAGATCATGCGCTTCGCCATGAGGTCCCGCCGCGGGCCGCACGCGCCCATCGGTCACAACGCGCCGAAGGTCAGGACAGGTGACCCGAGCGGCCCACAGGTGCGTCGGTCCGGAATAAACGCGCGGATCTGCCTCTTTTTCAGGGTCTGAGGGAGAAAATCGACTTCAGCCTGGCGAAGGTCCAGGAGATCCGCTTCGAGCCGCGCCTGCTGTCGGAGGAAGACGACCGGCTGCTGCCCCGATCTCACATCAGTGCGTCCCTGAAAGCACATTCTGGGGTTCCCTGCCTCCTAATGTTCTAAAAGTCCGCTTTTCTTCCCCTTTTAAAGGTTGTTATAACTATCTGTTCCGAATGAAAGCTCTGGACGCCATCCGGGACTCTGGTGAGTTGACGTGATCGCAGATTTAAAGCATCAAAGCGCAGAAATGTTAGGAAATAACAGACACTACTTATTGAAATGTCAACACATCTCCAACATTGAAATTTGTGATCTTCTTCAATACATTAACAGTCTGACTACAAACTTTATTAATCCCATAATAATCCCTTCTTACATAACTCTGATAATAGCACTAAAAATACATATCCCAGAATGCAGTTGGTCCTTTTCTTTCATTACAAAAACACATCGTATTATTTGGAGCCGTTTCTGGTGATAATTTATCTGATTTGGGATTTAATATACTATTAATATCTGGGAGCAGATTCTTAAGAAATCAAACTGTTATTTAATACATTTCATAAAAAAGATCTTTTTATATTTTCAATCACTGAAGTTTGTGAAAAATGAAAATGTTTTCATCAAAGATAACATTCTGTGTGACAATCCCTAGTATTGTTTTATATTATGACATTTGCATTAGGCTACAATTCTAGTTTTATTATTTTCTTCATTTGTTTTTCTTTCTGTTCTATTCATGTGAACGTGTCCGTCATCTTCTGAAGTTCTAGTATAAAATCTCCACAGCAGTTTGTCAATCTCCTTCCTGTTCCTGTCAGAGGGCAGGTGTAACCACACCTTCAGAAAACCCGAAGGACCTCCGTCTCCTCCGCTCGCTACTCTGTCGGCCTTTGGTTGTTGCCAAGCAACAGCAGCTGATTGTGTAAACAATGCGGCCGCAGACCGCCGCAGACCCAGAACCAGTGGGAAACGGTAGCAGCAGGCAGCCACTGCACTCATTATGCGTAAAAAAAGTCCATGTTTGTGAAAAACGGGTTAATAATAAGAGAGGAAAAATACAAAATAAAGGTATCCTGCTGTGGCATTGGTTAAAAAAAAGACGGTAACTTTGGCTGAATTCTGTAAAAGTATTTACTGCACTACTGCTTTTCAGGTTCTGGTGTTCCGTTGCTTTGATCCTTCACACATTTTCTTTGCACCGTGATGGCGATCAGGCGTCACGGTTTCCCCACGGCGGGATCAATCAAACTCCTCTCATCTCCCATAGCGACTCAGCTTCATCCTGTCGTTTTTCGCCCACCAGGAATTCCGCTGCAGGACATAAGCCGCAACCCCAGCGGCTTTACGGGTCGGAACTTCAGGAATTGGCTGCTGGAGCTGCGGAACTCCCACTCCCTGATCAAAAGCAGCCGCAGCGCGCTCATCGACCGCCTGCTGGAGGGGTACGACGACGCTCGCCATGGAACGGGGGTCGGTAAACGCGGCGTGATGTGGGAAATGATGACAGGGGGGTTTCGGCTGTCCTGAGGTGACGGTGGTTCTTTCCTCGTAGGTGTTCGGGGAGGCCGAGTTTCTGGAATACCAGCAAGCTCTTAACGAACTGGCTGAAGTGTAAGTGTTGCCGGGCAGGTTAAGGATGTTTTCATGACCCCAGCTGAAATCTCTGTCGTCCCCCAGGGTGAAGGCCTATTCCAGTAACACCAGCCTGGACCAGTTCCACCAGTCGGCAGCTAAAGACCTGACGGGGTCCCCCGTCCGTGGCGCCCCGTCCACCATCCAGGTGACCTACCTGCCCTCCGCGGGCCAGCGCAGCAAGAGGCCCAAACACTTCCTGGAGCTGAAGAGCTTTAAGGACAACTACAACACTCTGGAGAGCACGCTGTGAACCCCGACTGAGGGGGCACGGGCGGCGGTGCGTTCAAGGACATCCCAGAAGCTGTAAATTTGACTTTTAGAGGAGCTTTACTATCCGGAGGAAAGCGGCTCCGTATGCTGGTATTTTTTTTAAATGTTCTGTTTTTTTGTTCAGAAAACTGAATTGCTTTAACGTACATTTAGACTTATATTATGAAGGGGAAAAAATTCAGAAGAGGAATTTTTTTGTTTGTTTTTGTTTGAAACAGCTTGATATTTATTTTTGGTGTTAACTTATTTAATTAATGCTGATGACTTATTTTGTTTGTATTTCATTAAACTATGTTTTAAAGAATCCATTAAATTATGTTTAAATGTTAATTTTTGGAGCTTTGTCTGCTCAATGGAAAAATAAAATACATCCTGTATCCACTAGGTGGCACTGCAAGGCTTTAAAATAAAAAAGACCTGAACAATTAAAGACACTTGAAATTACACCTATACTTATGTATTTTTGGTTTTAAAAAGGTTTATTCTAAATTTATCATGAAATACTTGCAACCAAACTTCAAAGTACTGAAAATTTAAATCACAGTAAATTAGGATTTTGTTGATTTAAAGTGAAACCCAATCCGAGCTAATTATTCACAACACTCTCCGACAGAAAGTCCACGCTACCGTTCTGATGTGTTAAATATATTTATATTAGAACGTACTCAGTTTTTGATAAATAATTAAATGTCATGACCTTCATTGCTCATAGATTAACCAATCCCTACAGAGAACCAGGAGAGGGAACCAGAACTGCGCAGAATCCAACTTTATGGCGTTCAGACGCGTCCTGCTGCAGCTCTCGGGTGTAAAACCTTTAGGAGGCAATAATTCTGCAGATTCTGCTCAACTGAGAGAAACATCTAAGAACATCGATGTTTCCATGCAGGAAAAAACGCCGTTCATCCTTTCTGGGAAACACTGTGAGCCGTTGTCCTGGAAGTGTCCATCATTTTCATTCCTGGCCTGCAGAACCAGAACTGTCGGGGTTCTTGCAGAACCGATTCAGAGTCTGAAGGCTGGAAGAGTCTGCCAGAGTTCCAGCCGCACAATGACAGCGTCTTCATCGCCATGCGTCCTCTTCAGGACTTCCTGCTGTTCTGGATTCAGGCGACCGCCTGCAGCTCTGCTGAAGCAGGACTGCGGGCGGATAAATACATATTTACAGGGGTCATCTCTGCGGCCGCTGCTCCAGTCAGGACCGGATCTCAACCACTTTGATGAAGGGCAGAGGTTTGCTGGTCTGTGTGGTCGGTGTCAGGGGTTTGCTGCACCGACAGAAAACCACACGTTAGTTCATCGTTCAGGTGATTTATGAGGAGGGAGGCAGAAACAGGTAAGTGCCCGCTCACCTGTAGACGACCTCTGGCTTGTTCTCAGCGGGAGGAGGAGGAGGAGGCTGCTGTCCGTTCAGGAAGAAGTCCATGTGATCATGAAGTTCTCGGTTCTGCAGACAGGAACCAGGTGAAGGGGTTAACTCCCACACCTGATGTCATCGCTGAACACAACTTTAGGTAGAAGTCGGACATTCAGGTCAAAACCATTATTTGAAAAGCAAAACACAAAAACAACAAAGTTGAGTGTCATGAAATGTCTTTCAAGTAAAGCAGCAGCAGCTTCACTCAGAAGAAGCTTCTCTTGGATTCAGTAATGACATCAAACACAGATGATTGGATTCTGCCGACCTCGGCGTCCAGGAACGCCACCCTCTCCTCCAGATCCCGGATGACCCGATCTCTGTCCTGCAGCATCGTCTTTGAGTTCTGCACCTGGAAGACGCACAAACGTGTGACGTGACAGCAGAGCTCCAGAAATCCTGGAGCTTCTTCCAGAACGCAGAGGATCTCATCTTCCTGCTGCGTCTCCGTGGGCCCTCGGGGGTGGGGGGCTCATTTGCATGTTGTGAAGCACCTCTGTACCTGTTCAATCATGTTGCGAACCTTCCTCTGATGACTCTTCAGCATGTCATCGAGGAGACGATTCTTCTCCTTCAGGACAGACGCCTCCTCTGCACGCCTGCAGACAAACGCCAGGAGCGTCTGACTCAGGACATTCCAGGAAACATCTCATCTCTATCAAATGGCGCAGAACTTTCAGGTTGAATGTTGACCTCCTTCCTCCTCACCTCTGCTCCTCCTCCTCGTTTGCTTTCAGCTTCAGCAGCTCCGCCTCCTTCTCAGCCACCCTGTCTTTGAGGTGGCTGCTCTCCTCCGCCATGCTCTGCAGCAGCCTCTGCAGCTCCTCCACCTGCTGCTCCTTCTGCTTGGACTCCTGCTCCGCTTTCCGCAGCCGCTCTGTCCGTTCAGCCAGAAGAGCCCGGAGCTGGTTGGACTCCGCCTGGAGGAAGGAGCGCGGCGTGAGGCCTGAGGCTCCGTACGCATGTATACAGTGGTGGAACCGGGCCGGGCAGAGGACCAGAGACGTGTCCAGACTCGCAGCAGAAACGCTGACATGTTAGCCACAAACGGAACCACACCTGCAGTCTGTCCGTCTCCTCCTGATGCTGCTTCTCCACCTCCTTCAGCCGGCCGTAGAGGCGTCCGCTGACCTCCTTGAGCTTCCCGCTCTCCTGCTCGTCATCCCCAACCTGACAGCGAGGAGAGAACGACACGTCCAATCAGGCTCAGCGTCACTGAAGCGAGCAGGAGGAGGTTCACAGGACAGAGGAGGACGTGAAGCGGTGGAGATGCTCCTGTTTTAGCTCCTGTTAGGAGGACAGAAGAGTCCTCCTCCCAGACAAACGTTGACATTTTGAGGTAAACGCTCAGCCGCCTCTCTGCCTGCTACAGACAAGCTTTAGCGTTCCAGCAAACATGCAGACGAATGCAGAGAGATGTAACAGAAGAGCTGAATGTAACCCAGCCGGTGAGGAGGAGGAGGAGCCTCTGCAGCAGCAGGAGGAAGAGAGGAGGAGGCTGAACCTGCAGCACTTTATTTCATTAACAAATGATAAGCTTTGAATAAAACCTAAAGACATTCAAATGAGAAAGTCTTACATGAGCATCAGAGACCGCAGCGTCAGCGGAAACAGGCGGGACGCCATCAGGCATCACTCTGAGGCCGCCAGCTGGAACCTGAGGAGAGACGAAGGTCACTTCCTGTTTTTTTTTTAGTGAGAAAAAACACAAACAAACAACAGGGATTTGTAGTTTCTCACTGTTTACGGTGAAAGTTTGACTTTTCTTTGTGAATTTAGAAACAGATCGAAAGTTAGAGACTAGTTATAGAACATGATGCAGCGCTGTGACAAATGCAACCACCAGGGGGCAACGATCTGTGTCCCAAGTCTGGGTAAATTCAGAAGGTTGAGTCTGGAAGGAGGGATCAGGAGAACGGAAGGGGAGGACCAGGAAGAGGAAGGAAAAAAGAGAGAGGGAGAGGAGGAAGGTGTGTTGGATGACGGAATGGAAAGCATGAAGGTGGAGGACTCCGTCCAACAACATCGAATCCATCCACTGATCAACTGTTCCAAACCGGAAACAAGAAAAACCATTAAATGTAAAGCGCAGATCAAAGTGGTGGGAGGGGGAGGAGTCTAGATCAAATTTGTGGGAGGAGTCTAGCTAAGATCAAAGTGGTGGTAGAGGGAGGAGACTAGTGTAGAGCAAATTGGTGGGAGGAGAAGAGGGAGGAGTCTAATTAAAAACATCAACTACTTTCTTTAGTCTGTTTCAAAATTATTTGTTATTTTTTTTCGTTTTCGTGTCAAACCTATTTAAAGATTTGGTTTGATTAACTTAAACCTGAAGCAGGTGACCCGTCTGGCTGTTGGGAGGGGCAGTTTG
Organism: Oryzias latipes; assembly: GCF_053564925.1. Taxonomy (NCBI): domain Eukaryota; kingdom Metazoa; phylum Chordata; class Actinopteri; order Beloniformes; family Adrianichthyidae; genus Oryzias; species Oryzias latipes. The sequence continues at coordinate 29,188,275 of NC_136247.1, read as the reverse complement.
TTTTTACCCCTGCCCTACATAAACGTGCTCTGATGCCCCCAGAACTGCCCACAGACTGCATGTGTGCTGCGTCTCGCTGTATTTCTGTGTTTGCTGGCGGCGGTCTTTAGTGTGCGTTCCCCCCCCCCCCCCACCTGCACAGGTGTGATGGAGGTAATGGCAGACCATTGGGACAAATAACTACGGCAACTAGAAACTGTTCTGCCATTCAAAGGAGGGTAAGGTGCTGTGCAGCAGCGTCCAGCCGGCTTCAGCTGAACTTTCTGATGGGAGTCCTCAACGCACCTTGTTGTTGTTGTTGTTGTTGTTGTTGTTGTTGTTGTTTTGTCTGGCTGCCATCTGCTCCCTCAGAGTCTTCAGACAGTATCTCACCTGAGCACAAAGCACAGAGCGTCAGTGCAGGTCTGCAGGTTTCTGCGTCCGAGTCCCGGCTCCCCCTGAAGACCACTGACCTCCTGAACCTCCGACTCCTCATCTGACAGCATTCTGACGCTCTCGGGCCTCCTGAGGCGCGACCCCAGAAAGACCTTGGTGTCAACAACACAGGAAGGCGTTACGCTCCCACAGTCCTCACCAACTCAGCATTTCAGCACCCTCACCTTGATGACGTCAGCGGCTCCTCCTGCAGGACGGGTGACGTTGGGTGTCAGCGTCTGCTTCTGAAGACTCTGTGGAAGAACGACCGCGATGCTGCTCTCCTGCTTTTGATAGAAAAAAAGAGTCACGTGTGTGAAGAACCAGAGTTCTGTAACCACGGTTCCTTGAATCCCGGATGACTGCCAGAGGTCCCGTTCTCGTGAGAAGACTTTGGGACCGCGCTCCTGGTGCCACTTGACTATACAGCCTCGCGTGGGCCACCTGGAGGTCACAGGTAAATTCTGCGCCAGAAGGATCCTCTGGCGGTCAGGAGGGATGAAATAGAACCAGAGGAAGGTTCTGGACGGGGTACCTGGTGTCTGGGCGGTTCTGAGGGGCAGAGAAGCGGTTCCTGAGTCTGCATGGGGACAAAAAGACAGAGGAAGTCAGCAAAGCTGGAGCTGAAAGTCAGGAACAAGAAGGTTTTCTAGAAAGTTCTGAGGCTGCTTCATGCCTGAAGCCGAGCATGTCACCATTGGTTGTTTTGCGGGCTGGCTGTGACTCCGCCCACTCACCTATGGATAAAGCTGCCGGCAGTTTGCCGCGTTTAAGGAACATTCTGTCTTCAGATGTTGCTCTAAGCCCAGCTCTCTGTGCCTCTGCATGTTTTGTTAAATTCCTGGGTCCGTGTTTTTATCTCTGCTTGCGGTTCTTTCCTGCACCTGCGTTCTTCTCCCCCGTTTACCTGACAGAGACGGAGCAACCACACCTGAAGGGTTTTCCAGCCTGGATCTGCTCGTTCTGACCAAATCAGTAAGAAAACACGGATCGTTTGGGAAATAAAAGCAGTTCAAACTCAGAACATCCTTCACTCCCGGCTTCATCCGTCTCCCAGGGAACCGACACGGGAATCTTTGGTCACGCCTTCTTTTAAAACCATTAGCAAACCAGAAATTCAGGAGAATGATGTCATGAATAGATGTTGTTTACTGCAGTGCAGCTTCCGTAAAGGGACGCATTGATGGGACATGCATGAGGATCCTGCTCCAGAGGAGGGGTTTTGGTCTGTAAATCCTCATGGATCTGAGGAACTGAAATGCCTTCATCTGGATCCCCACCTTCCTCCTGTGTCTGTGCATTTGTGTGCAGGTTTGCGTGCGTGTTCTTGTGTTGTGGTTTAACCGTATAACGTTGCAGTGAGTCAGTGGTTGAACCTGTGAGTCCGGATCAGTTCTTCTTTTTAACGGTTGTTCACTGGAACACAGAAACCACAAACGAGTTTCTGATCATCGGTTTCCAGCTGACTGATGATGAAGTCAGAACCGTTTCATCGCTGACGTCCTGCAGGTGCAAACAGGAAGCAGTGCTGGTTTCCTGCCGTCTCATCTCCTGCCAGACAGGTATTCTTATGAGGGGGGGGCTCCACCATCCCTACAGATGTTCCCCTTTCCCTCCACGTTCCTCCTCTGCTTGACCCAAAAGATGCAACCGAACCTGGACTGGCCGTCACTGCCACACCATCATGATCTGCAGGATGTGGACGGCTTCAGGTTTCATCCATGAACGTTCTGCTCCTCTCTTTGAACGGCTCAGTAACATCCGGGTTTCATGGCTGCTCGTGCTGCAGCACATTCAGACGCCAAAATTAGACGCGATGCTTCCTCTGCTTTGATGCGTTCGTGTGAGGACTCTTCACAGAGCGTCACGTGACGGACTCTTTAGACGCACATAAAGGAACATCTGCCTCCGTTGTTGAAGCCAAGAGTCATGCCCCTCTAGGTCTGTCCAATCAGCTCAGGAACCGCTTCAGTTTGACATGACGGGGCGCATTCTGCAAGGACAAGAGCCCTTTAAGTCTTTCCAGCAGAACAGATAAGATCAGCGCCGCCGGCTGAGCAGCATGAGTGAAAAAAGCCTCCCAAGTTTGAAGCCATGCGATGCAGATGGAGCCGGAAGCACGCTGAGCGTCCTCACAGCTTAATGGTTTGATAGGGAGGGACGTGTCGGAACAGAAACCTGGTTTTGGTAATGACATTTAGAAAACGGTAGAGCTGGGGATGCGGTTATCAGTCCACCAAAGCTGCACAGATGGTTGTATTTCTGCCTCATGCCACCCCGTCCCGGCCTGATGGAGTCAAACCATCGTCTAAGGATCACACTCACTCCAGTTCTCATCTACAGTCAGAGGCTCATATACTGGTGGAAATGGACGAACCGTAACGATCAGCGATGTTCCTACTGACCACATGTCTAAAAGTCTGCTGGAGAGGTTCTGGAGTCCCAAACACGCCCCACAAAACCAGAACCGGCACCTTTCCACCCGATCTGGAAGCTTCCAAATATTCTGATTTCAGCAAGGCTTTCTTTTCCAATCCGTGTTGGGATTCAGAGCTGCAGGACGGTGGAAGGAGTCTGCAGCCTGAAGCACAGGTTGGTATTTATCTGAACTTTTGGCTCTTTGTACAGACTTCTCTCTAGTTCTGGTTTGGATCGGTGGTCCGGACTCCCTCCTCAAAGCCTGGAGGCTCCGTCTTCAGATTCCCTGCTGGATCAGACCACACAGTTCTGTGCACGAGAGCGTGCACGTCACACCATGTTCCCAAAGCCATGGAGCTGTTCACAGATTTATTACCGACGGAAGTCGTGAAACCAGCAATTTAGGGTTTAGGACTCGCCGAGTGGAATTTCTTATGACCTGAAGCAGATTTGTGTCAGAAATCTGTGAAACTCGAGACCCAGAATGCAATTCTTCCAATAAATAAAACGTAACTGAAACACAGAAGAGAAAGTAAAGCCTAACGGATTTAGACATGTTTCCAACCCAAATCCTTCATCTTTATCCAGACAAACCCAAATAAAACCAGAAACCACAAAGTTCGTACAAACCAGAGGGAACAACCGCAGAACCACAGACCGCCTCTCCAGCCTCAGGGATCAGCACCAAACAGCCTCACAAAGTCCAAACCTGAGCAGTCCGGAGATGATCGGCCCGCCAGGATCCAGGCGCTCTCTGAGTGACTCAGCGTGGGTGAAGCTGTTTGCCTTTCAGGGCGGGGCGAGGCTCCAGCCGCCGCCCAGCCCATCCTCCTCGGGTTACAGAGCTGCAGTGCCAGTCCAAGCAGCAGCCTGATGCTGCTGGTGGAGCAGAGGTTTCCTCTGAAACTGCGTTTGTTTATGACCTGATAACTGCATCCAGCGAGGTGAGGAGGTCAGAACCTGGGCAGGTAGCAGAGCTGTGAGGAATGTGTCCTGCAGGTGGATGACGTCAGAGCGATGGATGAAGCCTGGTTATGTAACGGCGGCAGAGGGAGAGTCCTCAAAGTAAACAGTCAAACTGAAGCCAGAGCTCTTCGTGTTCCTGCTTGTTCTGCGGGATTCAGACCGAATGTGCGTCTCCACTTTCAGACTTTCATCTTTTAATGGCGCTCTTCCGTTTTTATTTATCCAATGACGTTCATCATTTGTTATTTATTTTAGCGTTTTATTCAAACAGGCAGGAGGCAAAACTGCAAGAAACAGATTTGATATTTACAAAAGGTGTGTTTGTTTGTTAGGCAGCTCTAAAACAGCTGATAGATTCTGTCAATCACAGTGTGGAGCTGCAAAAGGGGTTTGGATCCGATTTGGGGTTTGGATTTGAATTTAGTGTCCTGTGGAGTCCTGCATGAACGTTTGACTGATTGGATTTGAAACCAACAGAAATCCAGTTTTAGAATCAGCATTAAATCTTCCAGAAGAGGTCCGTTTCTGCTCTTTGGTTTGGGTTTTTGGAGACGTCTCCTCGGTTCTGTTGTCCCGTCAGTCAGATCGGGTTTAGCCGTCCTGACCGTGTCAAAGACCCGCTCTGAAGAAGATTCAGTTTTTGGTGTCTTTTTCTGATGATGGAACACACACATTATGAAGAGTTTAGCTTACAATTACGTTCTGAGCTTTTCTTGTTCAAATGAATCAGGAAAAGATGAAAAGGAAAAATAAGTTTGTAAAGGATTGCAAGTGTGGCGTAGAAAATACGCTGGGCGGGGCCAAAGTATCTCTGCCCCGCCCCTTTCTGATCATCCACATGCAGACAAATGCATCCATGAACGTCTTTGTTTTCCTGGTCTGAGCTGGAATCTGGATCAGAACTGGACAGATGGATGGATGGATCTGATACTGCCGTCGTTTTTGCACCGCTAATGTTAGCTTGGGGGTGGGAGGGCTGTAAGCTAGTGGGAGAAAGAGTAACAAACGGATGATGGGATATCAGCGGAGGGATATTTCCACGCCTCCAGCCCCGCCCACAACTCAGAGGGGAATTTCTAATGAACTCCTGCTGCTCTGCAGAAACTATGTCCTAGAAACCGACAGGTTTTTGGATTTAGGCTAAAAATGATGAAAAGACCACCGCTAACGCGTTGAAAACGACGATGGGAGTGGGACTTCAGAGCTTTTAAACATCAAATTTTCCATTTTTCAATGTCAGTTCATCCTTTTTGCTCCATAGTTTCTGTCATGTTTCATATTTATTTATGAGATGTTAAAGTTTCTGAAGCCAAACCGGTCTCCTTCAGGACCGGTTCCTGACAGAGTCCAGAAAGTACTAGTAACTGTTGTCATGTTGTATTACAAAAATATATGTATAACATTTGTTTTAGCAAAGACAGTGAAAGAAATGTGAGAAACACAAACATACAATTTTTTTTTTAAATCTTTCTGATCCAAATGAATCCAAAACATGAACACTAAAATGCTAAATAACATAAACGTCTGTCACATGAAAACGTTTATTCAGCTTTTTGGACCTTCATGGATCAGAGACGATAAACTTCCAATGTTTGGTGTTTTGGGTTCCTCAGCTCGGAGTTATGATGACGGCAAACATGAAACACAAAACCGCCTCAGTTCTTCTCTGAACATGGAAATACCCGGATCCTGGGCAGGAACCACACAACAACCACCCTAAGCTGCTCACTGAAAAGACGTCCCCATTTAAACGTGTCCTTCTCCACAATGAGAGCAAAAATAGCAGGACGGCTTTTAGAAGGACTGAGGCGTCTCCTGCCATGAAAGAAAGAAACCACAACAGAACAATCCGGTTCTACAGACGCGGCAGAGCCGCTGAAATCCCCTGACGTTTGTTTCCACTCATTACAACCTAATGAGCCGCAGAACATCTATGAGAGCAGAGATGAAGAGCAGGAATACTCAACCAACCGGTCCGGCACATTCCTGCACCTCGCCGGATTCCTGCAGCAGACTAATGGTTATGCCGGAGAGTCGCCTCGGGGGAGAACTGAAGGGAGGCTTCGTTGAAGTCAAGAGGCGTTTAAAAACCAGGATTTCCCTCAAGGCTGCACTGAACCCAGAAATATTCAGAGTTTCTGAGCTTCATCGCTGATTCTGATGGGTTTCTGGATCTGTTGGGTTCTGATCTTTTATTTGACATCTGTGACCCCAGAGGTTCTTCATCTGAGAGAAACATGACGAACCTGTAGATTCTGGACCTCTGGATGACCCCAGAGGTCCAGAATCTACAGGTTCTTCATGTTTCTCCTCCTTTAGAGGTCTGGATGGAATAAAGGACCAGGACCAGGACCAGGACCAGGACCCCTCTCAGAATCACAGCAGATCTCAGGTCTAAAGCCGGTTGGACCTCTCAGTGTAACCTCAGCGCCGCAAATACATGCTGACATGGAAACGTCACTCACCCCCCTGGTTCTGGTTCTGGTTCCGGTTCCGTCCCCTCCTCCATTTTCCGCTGACAGCCGCCGGACGCCGCCGCTCATCTTCTCATCACAGAGTGAAGCCAAAGCAGAGGAGACTCAGTCAGAGCGGAGAGAAGTTCTGCTGAAGTTTGGACAACAATATGAGGAGGAGGAGCAGCAGGAGGAGGAGCAGGGGGAGGAGGAGCAGCAGGAGGAGGAGCAGGGGGAGGAGGAGCAGCAGGAGGAGGAGCAGCAGGAGGAGCAGGGGGAGGAGGAGCAGCAGGAGGAGGAGCAGGGGGAGGAGGAGCAGCAGGAGGAGGAGCAGCAGGAGGAGGAGCAGCGGGAGGAGGAGCAGCAGGAGGAGGAGCAGCAGGAGGAGGAGCAGCGGGAGGAGGAGCAGCAGGAGGAGGAGCAGGAGGAGGAGCAGCAGGAGGAGCAGCAGGAGGAGGAGCAGCAGGAGGAGGAGCAGCAGGAGGAGGAGCAGCAGGAGGAGGAGCAGGAGGAGGAGCAGCAGGAGGAGGAGCAGCGGGAGGAGGAGCAGCAGGAGGAGGAGCAGGAGGAGGAGCAGCAGGAGGAGCAGCAGGAGGAGGAGCAGCAGGAGGAGCAGCAGGAGGAGGAGGAGCAGCAGGAGGAGGAGCAGGAGGAGCAGCAGGAGGAGGAGGAGCTGGCTACCTTTTGTGCTGTTTGCAGCCGTACAGGAGCGTCACAAAAACAACAAAATATTCTATGTTTGGCATTTTGTATGTGCAATATTTGTTAATAAAGTTTATTTAAAAAGAGAACAACAAAACATGAGCTAAAGAGTTCATGAAAACGACGGTCTGACAGAGGTTCAGGGCCAGTTTACACACTTCTTTTTTTAAATAAATTATCACTTTAAAGTCCTAAATTTACAGGAAAAAAGTCATAATTGTTAAATTAGGAGAATAAAGTTGTTTATTTATGACTAGAAAAGTCGTAGGCTAAATTTATTGCTTTTTCTGGTAAATGTATGTGTTTTAGTCATAAACTTACGACAAAAAAATCATAAATTAATGAGAAAAACACTAAGTTGCTTTTATTGGAGACAAAGGAGCCTTTTGTGAAGCTTTATTTCTGGATAAGTTTCAGAAACAAAGAAATTCTGAAACTTTCAACGACTCAAAACTAAATGATTGTGGGTTTAGATGAAACCCACAATCAACAAAATGAAAGTTTTAGAAACTTGTTTTTACTTTAATGAGCCTTCATCCTTTTTCTCTTTTACCATATAAACAACTTTGCTGTAGAATCTGTTTCTTTTATTAAATAATGGAAAATGCACTTAAAAAAATACCAGATTACTGTTTACTTATTATTTCTGCCTTTACTCCATTTTGCATTTGAACTTATCGTGTTTTTATGGTCTATTTTGTATTTCTTCCTGCATTTGTTCCTTCTGCAGTGAGAAGTTGGCTTTTCTGGCGTTTGAATCCGTCTGAACAACAGTCTAACTGCAGACTGTTGTGCAGCAGAAGATCAGAAGATCAGTCTGTGCATCGTTTGGCTGACATATTAAAAATCTAAAGGTAAATAACTTCATTTATCTTTAGAGGAATCCCATGTGACTCGGCCTGCAAACCGCTGAACCACATGTACGCTGGGCTAAAGGTCTCATTCAGCCACGAAGCTCCAGCTACAATGTGTGTTTTTATCACCGGGTAAAGAAAAGCTAAATATAACAGGAAGTCAATTTACTTCATGAGACATAAGTAAACAAATTCACAACAATAGAAAATATAACAAACCACAAATTCTTCTTACAGTCTGACCTCAGAGGAGCTGAAGACTCCATTTCCCAGCAGCCCCTTGGTGTGAAGGCTCCTGATCCCCAGCATTCAGCCCCCCCCCCCGTTCGGTACCGCCGGGTTCTCCACCGGGCTTTGTCTGATCCCACTCAGCTTTGGTGGAAACTCGGTGACATCCGCTCTGACACAGCAGCCCAGAGCTGCTGTAAGCATCAGACAGTCGCCGTGACAACGTCAGAACATCCTTGAATAATTCAACTGCTCCCAAACATAAAAAAAGTCTATTTGGCTGAAAGCTGGAAAAACACAAACCAACTTTAAAATCCTGAGGAGTCGGCAAGAATGACGACATTTGAAGAAAACTGACAAAAATGGAAAGCCTGGAAACTTTGCAAAGACCGAAATGATTATTTTTTTTACTCCTCAATCTGTTGATTTGTTTCCAATGTTCCAAAACTCTGAAGTTCAGATCATTTCTTCTTATTCGTCACTTCCAGCAGTTCTCACAAACACGTCCTGACCATAAGAGCTGCCGTCATTTCCTACATTCACGCCGTTTCTCTGCATGGAAGCAGCTCGGACTGGATGAGTCTAAAGACATCAGTCAAGCATCTTTATGGTTCCATCACCCAAAGCGTCAGAGGAGGCGTGGCCTCTGCTCAGGCCACTGTCATTACAGTCAACCACCAGAGGATTGTGGGTGTTTGTACGACGCCGCTCAGCGTGAACCTGGCTGAGCTTTTGAGGAATTTCAGAAAAGTGGCGTTTTCGTTTGATGTGGTGGTCGCTCAGAAGATCCGGTCCGATGATCCAAACTTGTTCTGCGATGTTTGTCTCAATAAAGATTAGAGTTGTTTGAACAGCTTTTATGCCATTTGAACAGTTTCCAATGACTCCCAATTCCTGCAGGCCCTTCACCTTTGACCTCCTTATAGTGACTGTCAGTCGAGCCTGTGGGCTCTGTGGAGGAGCGGCCCGCCCTGACCTCTCATTCTGCCTCAGGTTGGTTTGACATAAGACGCGTTTAAACTTTCGTTAAAGCGGCTGTCAGTCGTCATTGCTGCCTGCAGCGTCTCTGGGTGGGAGGAGCGCTGCACGCCAGCAGATTTTTAACCACGGCGGTTCAGGGCCAGCAGGTTTCTGTGGAACCGGCAGGGCGGTGACGGGAGGCGTAGAGATGTTCTGAGTAGATCAAGCTGCTAAGTAAACCGCGCAGAGAAGAAAGGATAGAACAGACACGCATTTGGTCCAAAAACAACCAAATTCTGAAAACGCTTAAAGGAAACAGAATTTAACCAAACGTAAAACATGAAAGTCAAACCGTTGAAACAGAGTCAGAAACCAACAAACTAAATCCTCAGATAATTCATGTAAGAACAGTGAAGCCCATGAAAACGTTGGGCATAGATTCTGCTTTCATCCTGACTGCTGAGACGCTTCACTGCAGACGAGCGGCTCTGCAGACAGAAAAGAAGCAGAACTTTGGACCGACGGCAGAGTGGAAGTTCCAGTTGAGTGACAGCTGGGGCGCCGGCGCCTCTTTCCTCAGAAACCTCTGAACGTTACCGACATGCTGCAAGTTTGGAATTCCTCAGAACGTTGAAACGTCCCTTAGAAAAGTCTTTAGAAGAAGACGGAGAGATGCTGCTGGATCTGAATTCATGAACTAAAGTGAAAACAAAACCAAAAGCACGTTTATTAAACTGCCTTAAAGCCGAGTCACGCATTTCAAACACAGTTTGAGCACAGAGGCAGGATCTGCACACATTTTTCTTTTGGATGACCCGAAGGTTTCTGAGCGTTTGGTTCCGTCTTCGTCTTGGGTTTGGGCCCCTGTGATGGCAGAACCCGTCAGCCCATGCAGGCGGGGCAGAACGGTGCTTCAGGACGGGGCCACAGCCTAAAGACAATTCTGCATTTTTGTAGCCGCTCCCATCATCTTCTGATGCATTTTCCCAGCATTCCCGGTGTTTTTTTTTATAATGATGATGTCGTTTTTAGCCACAATCAAAAAACCTGTGTTGTTTCCTAGGACAGTTTCTGCAGAATAAAGAAATGGAGGGAATTTTAAGCTTAATTTTCTTTTTCTACATCCTCCATCATCAGAGTGAGTCTCTCATCGATGACATAAAGGTTCCTGTCGACAGTTTATCTGCTGACCTGCAGCAGCAAAATGAATGAAAGGTTTGAAACCAAAGTGTCGGGTCCAGATTTTACAGCCAGTGAGTCCATGTTTCCCATGAAAATTCAGCATCGAGTCTCGTTTTAAGCGAACCTTTGAGCTGAAATCCTCTTTTCTTGATGCTTTTAAACAGAGGACATGTTCTGAGGAGCTGCAACCTCATGAGGTAGAAAGAAAACCAGGAAACTTCATTCATTCATTCTTTTTTTTTTAAATGTAACCAAATCTTAATGGAAAATTCAGCAAACATTTTATACAAAAGTCCTTCCCAGCCTCAATAAAACAAATCAAAGCCAGTCGCTTCCTTTCCTCGCTTTAGTGCAAGAAGTTCATGCAAACATAATTACTGAATCACATTTAACCTTCATTACAGCCACGTGCTTCACAGAGATGTGCCGGGAGTCTGATGTCAAGAATGCCTCAAAGAAAGACAAAAAAAAGAACCTTAAAGTCCACCAAAGCAGCGGCGCCGGCGTGGCGAGGAAACGCAGACAGGAGCTTATTTGAAGGTATTTAAATTAGGATGTGCAAAAGAATTCACCTTTGAATGAAACTCTCAGTAAAAGA